>NC_091438.1:38784364-39084559 GCF_964237555.1 Oryctolagus cuniculus
AAGGCACAGAACCACCACGTGACCCTGAAAGCAGCAGAGGAGAGTGTCAGGAGTATCAGAGGCCGGCACAGGGGTCACAGGAAGTAGCACTCAAATGTGAGAGAACGTGGACCGCAGAGGGGCTTGAGGCCCTGCTGCGCCTCTTCCTGGGGCCACCCAAAGACACTCACTTGAGGGGGTACATGCGGAGGGCCACACCCATGCCCGGGCAGTAAGACAGAAAGGCAGCCAATGCCGTCTCCTCCAGGAGCCCAAAAATCAGGATCTTGTTCCTGGAAAGGCAAAGACAGGAAGGTGGGTAGCATTTTTTTTTTTTTTTTTTTTGACAGGCAGAGTGGACAGTGAGAGAGAGAGACAGAGAGAAAGGTCTTCCTTTGCCGTTGGTTCACCCTCCAATGGCCGCCGCGGTCGGCGCACTGCGGCCGGCGCACCGCGCTGATCCAATGGCAGGAGCCAGGAGCCAGGTGCTTTTCCTGGTCTCCCATGGGGTGCAGGGCCCAAGCACCTGGGCCATCCTCCACTGCACTCCCTGGCCACAGCAGAGGGCTGGCCTGGAAGAGGGACAACTGGGACAGAATCCGGCGCCCCGACCGGGACTAGAACCCGGTGTGCCGGCGCCGCTAGGCGGAGGATTAGCCTAGTGAGCCGCGGCGCCGGCCAGGTGGGTAGCATTTAAGGGGGTGGTGGTTGCAGAAAGAGATCCAGAGACGCTCCTGGGGCTGGAAGGAAAAGAGCAGGCAGGAAACGAAGGACCATGAATGACGTCTTCCTATGTTTTCTTCAAACACCCTATTTTCTTTTATTTTTTTATTTTTTTGACAGGCAGAGTGGACAGTGAGAGAGAGAGACAGAGAGAAAGGTCTTCCTTTGCCATTGGTTCACCCTCCAATGGCCGCCGCGGCCGGCGCACCGCGCTGATCCGATGGCAGGAGTCAGGTGCTTCTCCTGGTCTCCCATGGGGTGCAGGGCCCAAGCACTTGGGCCATCCTCCACTGCACTCCCTGGCCACAGCAGAGAGCTGGCCTGGAAGAGGGGCAACCGGGACAGAATCCGGCGCCCCGACTGGGACTAGAACCTGGTGTGCTGGCGCCGCAAGGCAGAGGATTAGCCTAGTGAGCTGTGGCGCCGGCTCAAACACCCTATTTTCATGCTTTGCATGACTAGGACCTTTTTTCCTGCTTACCCAGTTTACCTCTGATTGCTGTCTGTCACACAGTAAATGTTTCTCAAGCATGGGGGGACCATGCTCTGTCCTGAGATTGGCTGGTCAGCACCAGCCTGCCTTCTGGCCAGGGCCTGAGAGGGGTCCTCCCCCAGCAAAGCGATTTGACAGTTCCTTCAATGCAGAGCCCAGGCCCACGCAGACCCTGCACATCCCCAGCCTGTCCCGCAGTTGCTGGTGGTGTTCCACCGTCGACAGTCGCCGAGGAGGAGGCCGTGTGGAAAGCACCTTAGCCCCTGCACGGTGCGTGGTTGGTGTGCCTTAGCTGTGTCAGTGTCGAAAAGCAAGATGGAACAAGGTTCTGAGGGCATTTCCTGGAGCTGGAGGGGCGGGCTCTGTGCCCAGCGCTGCTGCTTCCTAGCTTTGGGAGGTAAGCAACCTGTGACCTCCCCGAGCCTCAGACTCCTTCCCTGTAAACGCAGGTTTTACCTTTCCACCATCATGCCGCTGGGGAAATGGTGGAAATGTTGGAAAGCTCTAGAAAGGGCCATGTGCCCCGTCCTGGCCATGCTCAGCCTCCCATCCCCCTGTGCATGGCTCCCCCTCAGGCTGACGCCAGGGGTGCCCACATTTCCACTCTCTGAGGACCCCTCTTATTATTTTTTTTCTATGAAGACCACATTCTAACTGACTTCTGTTTCTCAAGCTGTGTTTGTTAAGGGATACTGTTCCTCGTTGGAAATGAATCAGAAACATCCATGCCTTTCAAACAGAGCTGTGAGTTAGCACGCAGGTACTTCCTTCACTTCATGGTTTGTTCTCTGGGTTTTTGCCCAAGGACCACAGGTTAGCCAGCCTGGGAGCTTCTCCTAGGCAAGAGCTTGACTCCAGAGAGCTTTGTGAAATGATGCAAACAGCAACTCTGCAGACCCCCGGAGGCCCAGGGCTCGAAGGGGCGACCGGAGGCACTCTGAGGCCAGGTGACTTGTCCCAGGCCTGACTTTGTCTTGCTTCTCTCGCCTTTGCCTCTCAGATGGGCTGGGCTGAGCCCGTTTGGCTGCATTCCCACCTTCCTGCCACACATGCCCTGTATGGTAAGTCCCAGGCCCCAGAACTGTGCCCAAGTCTTTGGAGTCTGGATTCTACGGATATACAGATGGAGACAGAGAGAAAGAGAAAAAAAAATCTGTCATCTACTGGTTTGCTCCTTAAATGCCTATAGCAGCCAGGGCTGGGTCAGGCTGAAGCCAGGAGTGGCAGGGAGGCAGTGCATTGACAGGAAGCTGAGATCTGGAGCAGAGCCGAGACAAACCCAGGCCCTCTGACGTGGGAGCCGGTATCCCAAGCTCCGCCTTAACCACTAGGCCAAATGTGCCCCTGTCCCACCCCATATCCTTCGTGTTACCTTTATTTATCCAGCAGACTTCTCACGTTGCTCTCCTTAGGTTCTTAACTGGTACTGATTCAGAATTTTAGCCTCTTTTTTTTCTTCCGCAAACTAAGAGATCATGACAAAACTCATTTGGGGAAGTGTGGCCATTGGAGGAAAAATAGGGAAGCAGCCCGATGCCTTTGGCCTCACCACCACCTGTGCTAGAATCACCGCTTGAGTGTTGAGGACCTTGCAGGTGCCAGGCTGTGTGACAGCAGAGTCACTACTTGTAGGGGAGGATCCCAGGGCTTGGGCTTCAGAGACCCAGGCAAACTCTTAGCAGCTTGGTGATGCTGGCTCATTGTTTAACCTTTTAAGGGCCTCTTATCCACTAAACATATGTAGCACTACCCAGCTCAGAGGGCCATTGTGAGGTTCAAGAGTGAGTATAAGGGGCAGGCACTGTGGGATAGTAGGTTAAGCCTCCACCAGCATCCCATACAGGCATCGGTTCAAGTCCCGGCTGCTCCATTTCTGATCCAGCTCCCTGCTAATGTCCTGGGAAAGCAGAAGATGGCTCAAGTGCTTGGGCCACTGCCCCTGCACCTATGTGAGAAACCTGGAGGAAGCTCCTGGCTCCTGGCTCTGGATCGGCCCAGCTCTGGCTATTGCGGCCATTTGGGGAGTGAATCGGCAGATGGAAAACCTCTCTGCCCGTTTCTCCCTCTCTCTGTCTGCGACTCTGCCTCTCAAATAAATAAATCTTAAAAAAAACACAGATTATAGGAAATAAACCAAAAACAGTGAGCACAAGGCACTCAGTGAGGTGCCTGGCACGGGGTAGCTCACTGCAGGAAGGCCTGAGCCGACCCTGGGCACTGCCAGTACCCAGGCAGACAGACCTCGGAGTGGGGAGCACAGGACACCCGGGTTTAGGGCTGGGGAAGTCCGACAGCGGAGTACTCAAGGAAGAGACAGGAAAGGAAGGGAAGGAGGCAGGGAGGAGCACATTATAAAACACATTTTAGGAGCAAAATGGGAACCCGTCGGAAAGTCCCGTCACTCTCATCCGTTGCAAATCTGGCTACGGATTCACAGTTGGAGAGTTACAGTCTGAAGCCAGCTCAGCAGACCTGGACCCAGTGGGCGGAGGCAACCTGCGTGGGAGCCTGGCATGTATGTCTTGGTGGCTCTGCCCGGGTGGGTGGGTGGGCCCTGGATGGGGGCAGAGCCGGGTACTCACTTCATGCCCTGCTGGAAGACCGAGTTGCGCCGGGTCTTGCAGATGATGAGGTCGGCCCACTGTACAACCACGATGCTGGCGAAGAAGGCCGTGTGACAGGTGAATTCTACCACTTTCCGCTGCTCATAGGTCTGGAGAGAGGTGAGCGTGTCAAGAGGAAGGCGCAGGACCGGGACGCAGCACGGTGCCAGGGCTGTTGTCCAACCCCAGCCACCTACCTGGCTCTTTGCCCTCAGTGTCACGTGGCCACTCCTGGCCACTCCCACCGGGCGTTCGTCCTCGCCCCTCTGTGCATCTCAGTTTCACACGGCACCACTCACCCACTCCTGTCCGTAGCTGTCCTCCAGGTCATTCATGGTCCGGTCATCCCAGTCGAGGCGGATTCCCAGCAGCCGTGATGGCAGGAAGCCATTCTCTGCCAGGATCACGAAGTAGGTGAAGAAGCCACCCAGCGCCTGGATCATCCCTGTGGGTGGTGGGCAACGGGCAGGGTCTGAGTCAGAGGAGGAAGCACAAGGGGCCGGCCTCTCACAGCTAGGTGGAAGTCCCTGACCCCTGGGAGCTGGGCCCTGTCCTGGAATGATGCCTAGGGCTCAGCCCTCCACAATCTGGGACAGGAAGCCTCTGGCGGGGGTGGGAGGGGGGTCGGGGGGTCCTCCTTGGCAGGGGCCTGGCGCACCGATCTGTCCGTAGGCCATGCTGATGAGGCGCTCATTCACCAGCTTGTCAGTCTGGGGGTTTCGTGGCTGCCGCTTCATGATGTCACTCTCAGCCGCCTCGTAGGCCAAGGAGATGGCAGGGACCTGTGTGGGGCGGGTGTGGGGGAGGGGAGGGCGTTCGAGGGGTGTAGGAGATGACAGGCAGCCCAACAGTCAGGCTGAAGGTCTCTGACACAACTGCACAGCTGGGTGTTAAGAGCCTGTTACCCTCCAGGCCCCCGGGGTTTGTCTTTACGTTTGCAGGTTCGTCTGCTGCCCCGGGGTGGTGCTCCTCCATCCGCTGCCCACCCCGCACGCTGCGGCCACCTCGCCTGCCCCCTAGCCCACCCTGGCCTCACCATGTCGGTGCCCAGGTCGATGCAGAGGATGGTCACGGTGCCCAGGGGCAGGGGGATGTTGGCGATGATGAACAGCAGGAAGGGCGTGATCTCGGGGATGTTGCTGGTCAGGGTGTAGGCGATGGATTTCTTCAGGTTGTCAAAGATCAGGCGACCTGGGGGGAGGTTCTGAGGGCATCAGGGAGATCAGGGGGACCGCCCCCACCCCCAGCCCCGAGGCCGGCTGCCCATGGTGCCTGAGGGAGCTAAAGCAGGCCGGGCGGCCCGGAAGCCCAGGGTTGAGTCTTTTGGAGAGAGATGCAGGAAGCATCAGAAACGCTGGACGCCCGCCACGCCCAAGCAGCCCCTCACCCTCCTCCACGCCCGTGACGATGGAGGCGAAGTTGTCATCTAGCAAGATCATGTCCGCTGCCTGCTTCGAGACGTCAGAGCCAGAGATGCCCATGGCGATGCCGATGTCTGCCTTCTTCAGCGCGGGGGAGTCATTCACCCCATCACCCGTCACCGCCACGATGGCTCCCTGGGGAGAAGATCCGAGACAGCCAGCCCTGGAGGATGAGGCTACGGCCAGCGCTTGTTCCCTGCTCTGTCCCCTTAGCCATTCCCTCCTGGCCGCCTTGCTCACCTGTCTCTGACAGCCCTCCACGATGATGAGCTTCTGCTGGGGAGATGTGCGGGCGAAGACAATCTCTGTGTGGTTCCTCAAGATCTCATCCAGCTGCTCTGATGTCATGTCCTTGAGGTCAGAGCCGTGCACCACACACGCCTTGGCTTCTCTGGGGAGCGGGGGCAGAGACAGCTGACTCCCTGTGTTGTGCCGGCCCTTGCTGCCTCTCCCAGCCCTCTAGACCTCAGTCTGCCTGCTGAGGTGGCTCCCCATTGCTGCAATTCTCCCTCTTGGTGCTCCTTCTCTCTGAGGAAGCCATGCACATCTTTCCTATCATAGTCATAAGTGGGGTTTGCAAGGCAAAGCCCTGTCCCTCTGTCCCCTATGCCTTCCTACAGCCGCCTTACAGTGTAGACAGCATCCTGATTGTATAGTTGAGAGAATAGAGATCAGGAAGGTAACACGACACCCCCAAGGTCGCTCACAGCCTGGACACACACTCAGAACAGAGGAAGCAGTCACAGAAATGTCAGAAGGTTCCGGAGAGGCTGCTCAAATCCTCCCAGGGGACCCTCAAGCCTTGAGTGGCAGAGGAGGTGTTGATGAGGGGTTGGGGAGGGTACCTGCAAAGGCCTCACCTGGGGTTGACTTGACTCACTGGAATGTTGAGCCGGGCTGCAATGTCCTCCACTGTCTCGTTGCCCTCTGAGATGATGCCCACGCCTTTGGCAATGGCCTTGGCCGTGATCGGGTGATCCCCAGTCACCATGATCACCTTATGGGAAGGAGAAGAGAGAAGGGGACCAGAATGAAGGGGTTTCCCCCTCCCAACCCTCTCCCAACGTCAGAAAAAGCTAGATCACTAGGTGTTGGGCTGGTAGAACCCAGCCCAGATAATGGAACTCATGTGTGTGAGTGCATGTATTTGTGTGTGTTTGTCTGTGTGTGCACGTGCACGTGTGTATTGATTGGGTGATTGAAGGGGAGAGACAAAGACAAGTTGTGCCATATTCAGGGGACCAACAGTTTTCAGTTCTTCAGGTTCTTTAGATGTTTTAGGAGTCTGCATTTTGTGGGCTGCAAGGCAGTCAGAGCTGGGGGATGCTTTAACAGCTCCCTCAAACAGAAAAGAAAGCCAGCTCCCAGAGGGGGCCCACGTGTTACTCAGGGTCACAGGGATCCAGAACTAGGGGCTGATTTTCATAGTGCCTAATGTGACAGCTGCAGCAGTCTCACTGGACAGAGAGGGAGAAGATGGACACAGTGTCCCTGCCTCCCCCACGCTGTTCCCTTGCCTGTGACATCCCTCCCCCAGCTTGCCCTAACTGTGAGAGCACTCACCGCTGTTGCTGCAGAATGTGTGGAGTTGGGGTAGGGGGAAGGGCCTCACCTGGCAGACTGGTTAGGAGGCTCCTAAGAGCGCAGGGGGATCAGAGCCGGCTTGGGAGAGCATTTGCAGGGCAAAGTGCACGAGGCCTGAGAATTAAGTGTCTTTGGGCCCCACTGCCTTCTCTCCCAATGCCACTGAAACTGCCCTCATGAAGGCCACAGGGACTCCCCATGGAAAAACAAAAACATCTTTGCAGTCCTCATCCCCCTTGATCCTCCAAGGCGTTCGGCACTGTAGAGCACCCTTTCTGGAAAACCTACCCTCCCATGGCTCCCAGGCTCCACCATTCCTGCCTCCACTACCTCTCTGCAGCCTCCTAGGGCAGCAGCCTAGTGGAAAGGAGCACTGGCCCTGGAGTTGGGCAGCAGATCTAAGTCCGAACATGACCTTCTCCAGCCACAGGACCTGAGACAAGTCGGTTTGCCCACTCTCAGCAGGAGCGGGGAAGTCAGCCCTACATTCCCAGGGACTCAGGAAGAGTAAGGAGCCTCAGGTGGGCACTCAGTGGATGGGAGCCTGGGTCTCACCTCCCTCTGCCCTCCTCCCTGGCTCGTCTTCCTCCACCTGCCCCTAAATGCAGGTGAGGCCCAGGGTTTCATTCTCTCCCCTTTTCTTCACCCACATTCCCTTCCTGGACAACACAGTATTCATCAGCGAGCCTTTAATTCAGATCTCCAGTTCTGACCACATCCAAACCTTCCCCGGGACATCTCGCCCTGGCTGTCTTACATATTCTGAAGGTCAGAACCAAAGTCACTTTGACGACTCCCGCCACACCTCCGCCTCTGCTCCCTTCTTACCTAAGACACCACCCTCTTTCCATTCTGACCCTTTGTCCTGTGTTTTCTGTAACTTCCGCATGCAGTGTGGTCACCAGGTTCTCAGACACGACTCTTCCTCCTGCTCCCATTGTTGCCGGTCTCCTTCAGGTCATCAGCTCTTGCCTGAACTACTGCAACAGCCTTTTGAGCTGTCTTCCCAACTGCAGGTCAGCCCCAAATCCAGACCCTTTTCTATCCAGGTAGTCTCCAAAAAGCTAGGCCTGCCCTGCGATGCCTCTGTGGCTGCAGGATGGAGTCCAGGCCTGGCATTTAAGTCAAGCCCTTACAACTGGGTCTGACGTAATAAACATCAGCTTGTCTCACGCACCCCGTACAGTGTAGCCCCACATAGGGTACACGCTGTTCCCTGGTCCTGACACACCCTTCCCTTCCTCACTGCCCAATAGAATACTCTTCAGCCTTCAAGGCACAGAGGCACAGATCAAATATCATCCCCCCGTCAAACACCATCCAGTTCCTCGAGGCAGAGTTAGCTGCTCCCTGCTCTGTCTTCCCATGGAGGTACTGCCCAGCTGCTGTGAGGGCTCTGGTCCTGGCGGGAGCACTGACCCAGCAGGAGGAGCCTGGGCTTTCCAGGTAAGCAGAGCACACTGCACATTCCCAGTCTATCCCTTACTGGAAGCTCTATGTTGGGAAAGCTGCTTCCCCACTCCGAGTTCCAGTTTGTTTGATCACTAAATAGGAACAATGATGCCCACCACGGAGGCAGCCGGGTGGGAAGGGTTCAGAAATCTCATACAGACACAGCACCGAGTCCTGCAGACTGTCTTGCTTCAAATCCTGCCTCTATGGCTTGCTAGCTGTGTGGCCTTGGACTCGTAATTTCACGCCTCAGTGTCCCTCTCTGTAACAAAGGGAAAATACTAGTTTGCGTTCACTCACAGCATGGTGAAGATTGAGATCACAAGGATTAGTGCTTAGAACAGTGCCTGATTTATATAAAAGCTTAAAAACTGCCTTTTTCTTATAAGAGTATCTAACTTATAGCAGATATTCAATGACCAATAGATCTGTGATTAACTGCAAGCGTGTCTGCTTCCTCTGAGAGATCAGGAGGCATGGAGTCCAGGCCCTATGCCTTATTCCCCTTTGTTTCCCTGGTGTCTAGCCTAGTACTTGGCCCTCAGTGGACAGTCTGAGTTGCATTGGTTTCATAATAGGTGAGAAGTCAAAAAAAAAAAAAAAAAAAAAAAAGGAGAGCAAGTGATAGCATCAGAATTGGTGATCAGGAAAGGGGGATGGTGGCAAGCTGTTAACTCCAAGATGGAAGAGATCTTTGCTTAACACCAGCACTTGCACAGTGCCTGATACACAGTTGGTAAATTATAAATTCTTATTGAATGAAGAACAAAAGGAGCACCATGCGAGGTAACTGTGGTTGGAAAGAGAAGCCAGAGAGGTGCCTGAGCAGGAGGGGGTGGGGTTACAGGATAAGGAATGGGAACAGACAAACGTCTGCCACCTCCAGCCCCAGTGGTTAGAGAGAGTGGGCAGGAGTTGGGGATGGTAGGGCCGCTTGGTCTCTGAGACAGGGATGCCAGCTGCTGCTCGAAACGAGAAGGAAGATGCACTGGATGCTGGGACAGTGAGCTGGACCAGGGAGGGGAGGATGGGCATGAGAAAGTGAGCCCTAAGCAACAGGGCGAGGGTGAGAGCTCCAGGAAGGGCTGACCTTTCCTTGCAGGTGGACAGTCAGTGGGTAGCAGGCCAGTGTGGCCTGAGTGTACCAGGGCATCAGCTGCCGCAGGCCCATGGCACGGGGAGGGCAGGACGGAGGGTCGGAAGGGAGGGGTACCTTGATGCCTGCGCTCCGGCACTTGCCCACAGCATCTGGCACAGCAGCCCGGGGCGGGTCGATCATGGACATGAGTCCCACAAAGCAGAGCTTCTCCGTGGGAAAGTTCAGTTCATCCGTGTCAAATTTGAAGCCCCGAGGAAACTTCCCAGAGGGCAGGTTCAGGTGACAGAAGCCTGAAGCGGGGCAGAGGGGGAGAAGTGAGAGTTTTGGAGGGGCTGCCCGGATTCCCTTCTCAGTCCTGCTCCCTGCTTCCAGCCCTCACCCAGCACACGCTCGCCAAGGCCTCCCAGCTCCATGTAGGCGTTTTGAAAGGCATCTTGCATCTCCTTGTCAAGAGGGATCTCCTTGCCCTGCACCAGGATGGTGGAGCACCGGTCCAGGATACGCTCTGGGGCTCCCTTCATCACCAGCACGTGGCTCTGGGGGCTGTCTTCTCGCTCGTGGATGGACAACTGGGGAACAGACAGGCGGTTATAGATGGGGCTGTGCCGATCTCAGGAGCTCCAGGGCCCAGCACAGAGCCTGGTACAGAGCTGTGGCTGGTACGGAGCCCTCACCCTTAAACAATAGCCCAGCTCACTAACGACTGCCAGCAAAGGGAGAACCTCTGTGCAGAGGGGTGTCGAGTCCTGAAAGTCCCAACTCATGTGATCTGACAGTCACCTCCGTAGGACACTCATTCATTCCACAGTCATTAAGATCACTAAGACAGGACCTGTGCCAGGGGCTGGGTGCCGCTCACCAGCGCCCCCTACCCAACGCTGGCCACAGGGGCTCTACTTGTATGCTGATTCAGAACTTGGTGGAGACTGCATTCCTGGCATTTAACAGGTGCCTCAAAGCTGAGGGACTCCACAGAAGTGTGGCTCCCTTGAATGGGATGTAAAAGTTACAGGAATGTGGCTGGTGGACAGGGAGTTGTGAGAAGAAGAGCTGAGAGGGTGCTGGTTTCTAGAAAGGAGTGCAATAAGGGTTAGGAGTTAATTGCAAGCAGACATGTTGTCATATAAGTTGTTATGTGGGCTGAGGCAACAGCCAGAGAACTTTATCCTCAGATGCCTCCTCCTCCTCCTCTGACTAATGGTTTCCCTTTGGCTTTGTCCCCTGCCCCATTTCTGTCCCTCTCTCCCTCTGTCCAGACCTGATACTTATTGGTGGAGTTGAACGGAATCTCTGCCACCTTGGGGTTTCTGTCCCTCATCTTCCTCACTGAGCCACAGGAGAGCTCAATGCACTTGAGCAGTGCTGACTCGGAAGCGTCGCCTGCCGTGTCCCGCTGCCGGGAGAGAAGAGAATCCAGCGTCACAGAAGGGAGTGGAGGACCGGGTGAGAAGGGCCCTGAGGCCCACTAGGTAGCCACGGACTGTGAAAGGGAAAGGGAACGGCCACCTCCTACCTTAGACACAGAGATGTTCTCCTGCCCAGCCTTGAAGACAGCACGGTTGCAAAGCCCAGCAATCCGAGACAGGGCCGTCCAGGTTGGGGATCGCTTGTCAAAAGTGGCCCCTGGGAGCAGAGGAGGGAGAATCAGGATTGTGGCTCCCCTTGGGCACGCTCATGGCACCCCAGCTGTCCCGCCACGCCGGCTCCCTTAGTGTCCCCCCTCCACTCCCGCCCTGCCTCGGGAGTGCCCGGTCACCAGACTGGTCTTCGGTGGTGTCAGCCTCATGGATCTGGTTGTCAAACCACATGTGGGCGACGGTCATGCGGTTCTGGGTGAGGGTGCCCGTCTTGTCCGAGCAGATGGTAGAGGTGGAGCCCAGTGTCTCCACAGCCTCCAGGTTCTTTACCAGGCAGTTCTTCCGCGCCATGCGCTTGGCTGTCAGGGTCAGGCACACCTGGTAGAGAGAGAATAAAGGCCAGGTAAGCCTGGAGCCTCAGCTGGCTATGATCTCACCCTAGACCATGGCTCTCCTCCTCTGGATCCTCCTCCACAAACAGGAATGGGTGGAATGTAGTTGTAAAAGTGAGTGTGTTTGATTTTAACCACGTTGACTTGAGATCATGGGGTATATTCATGTGCAAGACACAGCAGAGAGATGAGGATATTTGACTTAGAGCTTGAGAAAGAGAGAGAGAGAGAAGCGATGTGAAAGCCACTTACACAGAAGGGGCTCTAGGGACTGTGGGAGGAGAGGGGCTCACTCCAGGGGCAAAAATTGATGAGCAGAGAGCTGAGGTCTGAGAGTCAGGGTGGGAGAGGAAGGAGGGGAGAGAGGAGAAGACAGCCAGGGCCTGGCACATCACAGCCACGAACAAAGGACAGAACTCCAGGACGGCGCACAGCAGTATCCATTTCACAGCAGGGAGGTGAGAAAGGTCACTGGATTTGCTGGTCAGTCACTGGTGACCTTTGAGAGAGCCTCTGTAGGACAGCTGGCTGGGACGGGCCCAAGTGCAGGCAGGAGACAGGCACACGGGTGATGAGCAAGCGCCACAGTGGACCTGAGGTTTTCAGACTCAAATTCTGAGCTATGTGTTCAATGACCGCTGGGTTCAGCATCTGATCTGTGACTTCAGGGAACAGAAGAGGAACACTGCTGGCAAGCAACAAGCCCCTGTGCCTCTGTCATTACAAGGAAGGGGTAGCAAGACCTCCCCCCTGGTGACACTTCAGCCTGAGCCACTCACGGTGACGGTGGCCAGGAGCCCCTCCGGCACGTTGGCCACAATGATGCCGATGAGGAAGATGACTGCTTCCAGCCAGCTGTAGCCCAGGATGAGAGAAAGCACGAAGAAGGAGACCCCCAGGAACACGGCCACTCCCGTGATCAGCTGGATGAAATGTTCAATCTCCATGGCTATGGGCGTCCGTCCGACCTCAAGGCCCGAGGCGAGAGTGGCTATGCGGCCCATCACTGTCCGGTCCCCAGTGGCAATCACGATGCCCCTGGCAGTGCCTACAACATACACAGGGACAGCAGGTTAGGTACGTTGGGGCTCCTAGGGACTGAAGTCCCAGCCTACACCCTGAGCAGGGGAAACCTTGCTCATCACAGAGAGAATGAGCCAAAGACTCAGCCCCTGGAGGCCACTTCCAGGAGACTGTGCCTCACACAGGCTTGTCCTTCCTGTACAGGACAGCAACCCCAGCTCCTACAACAGCAAATTATTTCCCCTTGCACTTGGGCCTGGAGAGAAGTCATGTGATTAAGGTCCAAGTTCAAATGGAAGAGATTGAAGAAGTAAAATAAAAAGTGCCTGCAGCATTTCAGTGAAATCAATCTTGTATTTGATATCATCCAAAAGTGTATTATGAGCACAAAGTAAAGCACTCAATATGGATTTTCTATTTACCATACTCTCCAGATTTTCTTTGTCAACACTAAGCATGAATCTATGTGAGAAGCTGGGCAATTGCCAGCCCTTGTATGGCACTGCAGGGGTCTTCAGGGAAGGAAGTGTGGTGTAGTGGATAGAGTATGTATGTTGCAGCCAATCAAATCTGGGGTTCAACCCTTGCTGAATTCCTACCTAGGGGTTGTCTTAATAATTAAACACTATGGCACATAGTAGGCATTTGACAAATGTTAGTTCCATTCGTTTCCTCTCCTCTCTTCAAAGCCAATTACGAAGTGAGCAATGGGAATATCTAACTAGGCATTTGTGCATAAATCAATTGTGGGAATGTACAGGAAGCTTCAGAATCTCAGCACATTAAATATTCAGGAAATTTAATGTGTGGTGGGTTTCAGTGTAATTCCAACCCTGGAGAAACACAGTGTGCTGAGAAACAGGTAGTGGGAGGGGAAAGGTGTGGAATTGGGGTACAGGCCTCCTTCACCCCACTTTCAGAGGCTTGTGGTCCAGGTCTGTCTCCCACCACCGCTCACCCACTGCTCCTTATTCAGTCAGTCCTGACTCGGCCCACTCACTTCAACACACAGGGCAAGGGTTCCAGTTGTGCTTGGACCCCTGCCTTTTTTTTTTTTTGACAGGTAGAGTTATAGACAGTGAGAGAGAGACAGAGAGAAAGGTCTTCCTTTCGTTGGTTCACTCCCCAAATGAGCGCTATGGCTGGCACTGCACCAATCCGAAGCCAGGAGCCAGGTGCTTCTCCTGGTCTCCCATGCGGGTGCAGGGCCCAAGCACTTGGGCCATCCTCCACTGCCTTCCCGGGCCACAGCAGAGAGCTGGACTGGAAGAAGAGCAACTGAGACTAGAACCCGATGCCCATATGGGATGCCGGTGCCGCAGGCGAGGGATTAACCAAGTGAGCCACGGCGCTGGCCCCGCGAACCCCTGCCTTTCAGTGACGGTGGCTCCGGAAGTTCTTCCTGACCCTTCTTGTTTGGCTCTAAAACCCAGAACAGGGATGGGGGCACACTGGACAGCCTGTGCAAGGTGGGGACTTTCACTGGGCGTGGCAGTAACCTCACTGCAGCCTGAGGGAGGGTTCAGGTGTGCATCTGACTTAAAAGCTTTTGTGATCCTTTGCCAGCCTGAGGATCTGGCTGGAGAAAGGGTGGGAGGAAGGAAGCAGTTAAATACAGAACCACAAGCCATAGGACGCATAGGAAACCAGGGACTCCTAGCAATCAAGGTTGGTTCAGGGCATGTGTGTGTGTGGGTGTGTGAGTGCGTGTGCATGCACGCACAGAAGTCTTGACCCAGTGTCTGAAGGTTTTGGGGCCCACTCTAGGAGTGGACACAACAGAGGTCTTGCTGACTGTTCCATTGAGTTACGCTGACCCTGACCAAAGGCCTGCTTTCCAAAGGGGGCTGTGTGTGTACCACTCAGGGTCTCCTGATCGCCCCAGCTGCCCGCTCTGCACCATCATGGACTCCAGCGCTGACCAGGGCCTCAGTCCTCAGACCC
Organism: Oryctolagus cuniculus; assembly: GCF_964237555.1. Classification (NCBI taxonomy): domain Eukaryota; kingdom Metazoa; phylum Chordata; class Mammalia; order Lagomorpha; family Leporidae; genus Oryctolagus; species Oryctolagus cuniculus. The sequence goes on from NC_091438.1 coordinate 38,798,655, forward strand.
CTCCCTCCCTCGTGCAGGGTGGGGAGCTCCCTGGGCAGCCCGGCTGCTCACCTTCCACACAGTTGGTGGAGAAGAAACAGATGTTGCGGGTCTCCAGGGGGTTCTCGTGTGTGAACTCGGGGGAGCGGGTCTGGGGCTCCGACTCGCCCGTTAGGGATGAGTTGTCCACCTGAGGAGGGGGGGATGCAGTCATCAGACTGGCACAAACACTTGTGCACACAGAGCTGTCTCCTGAGCCAGTTCCAAGCACACTCCATCTTCATGACTTGAGGGACAAAATTACATTTGTCCTCATCGCATATTTATGGCATTACTCAGCAACTGCCCCTGCTCTGGTTTGCAGCCCTGGCTCATACTGGCTTTGCATGGAACCTTGGGTTATTTCTTTAACCAACCGGGCCTTTATTTTCTCATCTGTAAAGTGGGGAATGTAAACAGCCTTTGCACTGCACCACTACCAGGGGAGCCTCTAGCAGTGGAGTCTATGAAAATGGCACTTCCTGGTGCTGCTCAGGGCTCAACCTGTGTGGCCACATGCAGCAGCCCTGCCTGACTGTTCTTTCAGAGCGGAATTAGATAGCGAATGTGAGCATGCAGACAACAACTGACACGTTTTCTGGCCCCAGCACATGGTAGTTATAAAGTGGATATCAAAGGCATAGAGCGTTCATAACACAGAGATGTTGGGAGACAGGACGAAGCACTGCATGCTAAGAGAAGGTTCGGGAGGGCTACTGACATTTGGACCCAGGTATCCTAGACTTTAAACCATGACCTGGTCCCCTGCCACCTCTATCTGCCCAACCACTAGCTGTGGCGGAGCCTCTCACCTTGCAGCCGTGAGAAGAGATGATGCGGAGGTCGGCGGGCACGCGGTCTCCACCCTTCACCTCCACCAGGTCTCCTACCACCACCTCCTCTGCATTGATCTGCATCTTCTCTCCCTCCCGGACCACAAGGGCTTGCTGTGGGGAGGCCACGGGCAGCTCATGAAAAGCTTGTCTCTACCCTGCCCTCCTCTCACCCTCCACCAACCCCCTGTTCTGTGAGCAACACAATTAGGTCCTTGGGTGGGGAGCTAGAGGCTCTTTTTGTAAGCCCCGGCCCAGAGCCCAGGCCTGCCGTCTACCTGAGGCACCATGTTCTTGAAGGAATCCATGATCTTGGAGCTCTTGGCTTCCTGGTAGTAAGAGAAGCAGCCGGTGACGATGACCACAGCGGCCAGCACCACACCTAGATAGAGCTGGGAAAGAGAGAGTGTGTGAGGCACCTGCCCTTCCCCATGCCAGAGGGGCAGCTGCCATTTATGGTGGGCAATCAGTGCCATCCAGGATGACAGCACAGACCTTTGTATGTGACTGGGAGTGAGCATGGATCGGGAGAGTGCTTGCTCCCAACCTCTAGCGTCCTAAGACAGAAGGGGCAGGGGAGGCCTTAGGGAGTCCCCCAGGACTAGAACTTCCCAAGGGGTGAAGGCCCAGGATGTACTGGGAAGGAGCAGGGAGGGGCTGTCTCATTCTGTACAAAGTGTGTGGGTTTTGAGGGGTGCATTTTCCATGTGTATACCCTCAGCCTTCTTTTAGCCTGAAGTCTAGGGTTGGGTGTGGCTGTGGGACTGTGACGTGAGTATCTTATTCCATGCGCCTTCCTTGACCCCATCATGCTGGGGGCTCAGGGCGGAAGGATGGAGCCATAAGCTGGTCCAGGGGTCACGTGTGCCGACTCACATTGTCATTGGATGGTTCATCCTCCATGGCGGCCTGGATGCCAAAGGCCAGGAAGCAGAGGATGGCCCCAATCCACAGCAGGATGGAGAAGCCCCCAAAAAGCTGGCGACAGAACTTGACCCACTCAGGAGTTGTCGGGGGTGGAGTGAGGGCATTGGGTCCGTCCCGAGCCAGTATGTCCTGAGCCCGCTGGTTGGTGAGGCCCTGAGGAGGCAAGCATGCATTCAGATCCAACTCAGCCCTGACCACACCCCAGCAGCTCACTGGCCGAGGAATAACGTCCAGGTGAAGAGTGAAAAATCCCTCCTGGTTGGAAGGGGTAGGGCACCATCAAGCGGGACCACATGGAGGAGGTGGGATTTGGAGGCCTTGAAGGCTCGGGAGGATTTTGACTGTGGTTCCAGTTGTGTCCAGGGCCACAGCATTTCTCCTGGACGCAGCCTGGCTAAGCTCCCTGGAAACAGACCTCAACTGGTCCTCACTGCATTTCTCTTCCTCCAGATTCCTCCTTTCCCCAAGGCTTCAAAGAGCAGCCTACATCACGAACTGTCACTGTCGCACGGCTTTGGCAGTCACCTGTCACTGTCCATGGAGGGCCTCCCCCAGCCCTGTGCCCTTAGCTGCAGGCTGGTTCAGATGCCCTTTTCTGGATCTGCCTGGCATCCCGTGCTTGCTTCTACAGACACACTCACTGTATTGTCTTGGGAATCTATGTTTGCATTTCTTTCTTATGCTAGACCCTGAGCTCCTTGAAAGCAAGGAGTATTTCTTATTTATCTTTGCCCCATTCACTCATCTATGCACTGAGTGTACAGTGAACACCTACTGCCTGCCAGGTATGGTTATCAAGTCTGGGGATCCAGAAATGGACAAGAACAACAAAGTCAGAGCTGCCATTGTGGCTCAGCGGGTTAAGCCAACGCCTGGGATGCCAGCATCAAATATGAGCACTGGTTTGAGTCCCAGGGGCTCCACTTCCAATCCAGCTCATTGCTATTGCACTTGGGAAAATAGCAGAAGATGGACCCAGTCTCCCTATCCATGTGGGAGACCCAGGCTCCTGATTTCAGCCTGGCCACGCCCTGGCCATTGCGGCTATTCTGGGGTGTGAACTAGAGGATGGAAGACTTTTTTTCTGTCTCTCCTTCTCTGTCTGTAACTCTTTCAAATAAATAAGTAAGTCATTTTATATATTTAAAAAAAGGAACAACAAGGCCCATGCTTCGTGGATCTTGGGTCCTCACAATAGGTGCATGCAGTAAACAAATGCATAGTAATGCCAGACAGTGAAAAGTGTTAAGGAAAATAAAGAACAGGGGCATAGAATTTACATAGGGCAGGGGCCAGTGTTGTGGCACAGTGGGTGAAGCTGCCTCCTGTGATGCCAGCATCACATATGGGTGCTGGTTCGAGTCCCAGCTGCTCCATTGTTAATGCACCTGGAAAAGTAGTGGAGGATAACCCAAGTCCTTGGGTCCCTGCCACTCACATGGGAGACCCAGATGAAGCTCCTGGTGCTGGCTTGAACTTGGCCCAGTGCCAGTCTTTGTAGTCATCTGGGGAGTGAACCAGTGGATGGAAGCTTTCTCCCTCTCTCTTTCTCTCTGTAACTCTTTCAAGTAAATGAATAAATCTTTTTTTTTTTTTTTTTGACAGGCAGAGTGGACAGTGAGAGAGAGAGACAGAGAGAAATGTCTTCCTTTTGCCGTTGGTTCACCCTCCAATGGCCGCTGTGGCCGGTGTGCTGCAGCCGGCGCACCGTGCTGATCTGATGGCAGGAGCCAGGTACTTATCCTGGTCTCCCATGGGGTGCAGGGCCCAAGCACTTGGGCCATCATCCTCCACTGCACTCCCTGGCCACAGCAGAGAGCTGGACTGGAAGAGGGGCAACCAGGACAGAATCCGGCGTCCCGACTGGGACTAGAACCCGGTGTGCTGGTGCAGCAAGGTGGAGGATAAGCCTATTGAGCCGTGGTGCCGGCTGTAAATGAATAAATCTTAAAAAAAAAAAAAAAAGAATTTAGATAGGGGAGTCAGGCCCACAGGAAGCCTTCAAGAAGGGGTAGGGACCCACTACATCTTAAGAATTTTTTAGATTTATTTATTTATTTTAAAGTCAGAGTTATAGAAAGAGGGGGAGAAACTGAGAGACAGCAATCTTCCATCCACTGATTCACTCCCCAGATGGCCACAATAGCAGGGCTGGGCCAGGCTAAGGCCAGGAGCTCCATCCAGATTTCCGACGTGGGTGGCAGAGGCCCAAACACTTGGGCCATCTTCTGCTGCTTTTCCCAGACCATTAACGGGGAGCTGGATCGGAAGCGAAGCAGCTGGGACTTGAACCGGCACCCATATGGGCTGCTGGCATCACAGGAGGCAGCTTTACCCACTATGCTACAATGCCAGCACCTCCCACTACATTTTTGATTAATGTTTTCTTTTTTCATTTCAAAACACTGGGCTTGGCAAGGTTGACTGTGCCACTTACTGTTCTGTGATTTGGGGAAGTTTTGGTCACAGACTGAGTCTCTGCTTTAACAATCAGGTCTATAAGATCTATTTCACAGGTTGCTGGAAAGAGAAATGGACATAAATGATGTACACCGCAAGGGAAGAGCAAATGACCGAATAAGTGGACTCGTTCCCTATTTCACGTGTGTCGGCTCCACGAGAGGCCATGTGTCACTGAAGTCAGGCCCTGCTCACACCTGCTCTGGGGCCTGGTCCTGAGGAGTTCTGGCTTCCAGGGTACACAAGGAAACAGCTTTGGATGCGGAAGCAGGGGGTCCTGATTCTAATTCTGGCTCTGTCATCACTAGCCGTGTGACCTTGGGCAAGTCGGAGCTGTGTGCGCCTGGGTTTCTTCACCTGAAAAGCAGGTAGCATTCTGGTTCTGCAACCTGCATGATTCTCTCACCTCTTGAGTTCCGTCCTTAGAAGCCTCGTGCCCACACCCACTCACCTTGGACAAGTCCACTTGGTATTTTCGGCCCAGCTCATCCAAAGACAGCTTGTGGTCATCCTGGGGAGGGGAAGCTGGTTACTTTGGGGAAGGAGGTTGTTGTAGGTGTGTACGATGCATGCGAGGGCACAGGGACAAAGGGGTGAAGCTAGGGGCATGGGGCCGCCCGGCTGACAGGGCTCTGGGCCTCACCATGGCCACTTCCTTCTTCAGCTCATCCAGTTCCTTCTCTTTCTGCTTCTTCTTGCCACCCCCATTCTCCGCGGTGGTGGCGGCAGGTGAGTACTCGCGGCCGGCCTGGAGGAGGAAGGAGTGTGCAGAGATCAGAGAGGACGGGCTGGAGACTCTGCCCACACCAGGTGGCCAGGGAGCCCAGGCACTGGGAGGTGGACTTAAAGGCAATGACCATCCTGGAGGAGGTGGGAAGGGGCTCCAGGCTCTGTGGGTGTGGATGAGTGGCAGAGCCATGGGCCCCATGTCTGAACTTCAGGAACTGTTTAGGTCTGCAGCAGTTTCACACTTGGCCTTCTGCTGTGATTTCTTTTGTGGAAAGGACCCTGCTGGTGCTCAGCACAAAACAAACCACATGCACATTTTGAAAGCCACTATCCCCCACTATTTAGGAGACTTCTGGAAAGGAGTGAATGCGGGGTAGGGAGGTGAGAGGGAAGCAGCACCCTGAAGCAGTGTCTTTGCCCAACACGATGGCTCTTGTACTTGGGGCAGAGGCATCTGGAGGATGGAGAGTCTTTGGGCAGAAAAGGGATTAGGGCAGGGCAGGGTCAGGTGGTGAGTGGCAGAAATGGAACAAGCAGCGCTGCAGACTGGGAGCAGTCGCTGCTTGGAGGTCAGAGCACGTCCAGGAAAGGGGAGCGTGTGTGTGCTGGGAGCGTCTCCCTCCTGCCTGGAAGGCCTGCCTGTGATTCGTGGAAGGCAGCTCGCCGGGCTTGGGGCCCCCAAGCAGCACTGGGTCAGAAGGTGGGTGAGGCGGTAGGAGGGATCCTTGTGTGTCTGGAAACACAAGGAAGTGTATCTGGGAGTAGATCTGAAGCTACAGCCTGTGTGAGTCTTAGGCCCAGGCATTCAGGTGGCCGGGGGAGATCCCGTGGGCATTTCGACTGCAGCCTACGAGGCCCCTTTCTCTCCAGGGCCCACGATCTCCTCACGGCCAGCCTGCCCGGGGCCCCACAGGAAACTTCTGGGGAAAGGAAGGGAAATGTCCCCTTCCAAGGGGTGGCTGTCCTGGGGTGACAGGATAGGAGGGGACAAGGAGTTCTGGACAGCGTGATTAGAGAGCAAGCAAGGTGCCTTCTCATGGCCCTCCCCCTCCTGTTGCCTCCCCTTCCTCTTCCCCCAGGACACAGGCTTTGTCACAGAGGAGCCACTCAGTGCCCCACCACGCCTGTTCTCCACGGACCTAGAGGCATGCTGAGTTTTTCTCTATCACACTGTAGCTTGATTTTCTTCCCCATAAAGAGTGGACACCTGGGTAATATCAACAGCCACTTTTGTCTTTTTTTTTTGCAAGATAATATGTTTAGGGAGATTTGTTTGTTTAAAATAGATTTTTTGGGGGGAATTTTTTGTTGTGGTTGTTCACAGCAAAAACAAATGGAAATTAGAGAAAGTTCTCTTCCATCTCTTGCTCCCACACACAGGGAAGTCTCCACCACTACCAACATCTTGCACCCACCCCAGAGGGGACATTTGTTATAACCGATGAGCCATTGACACACGGTTACTGCCCAAGGTAAGTGGTTTACCCTGGGATACACTCTCGTACAATCTGTGGGTTTGGATGAGTGCTTGTGGATCTATATCCACCACTGTGGTGTCACATGGAATAGTGTGGGCTCCCGGATAATGCTTTTTTTTTAAAAAAAAAAAAAACAAAAAAAAAACAAAAAAACAAAACAACCACCACAGTGTCAGGGGCAATCCCTGGGCTGTGGCAGCTGCCCTGATCCCAAGAGCTCACACCTCTCCCACCTACAGGGTGGAAATCTGAGCAAGGGTGGGGGTGGGAGAGGTAGTGGGCGGTGGACGCCGCTGTGGTCTGAGATCCTCGACTCTAGAAGGTAAAAGCTCTTGGAAGCTGTTACTCAGAAGCGCCCTTCTCAGAAAAGGCCACCAACCATGAATTTGTCCTCAGAAGCATCTGCGTCCAATCTATTTTTGGCTTCCTAAAGGCTGACGATCTTGGGGAGACAGAAGCAGCCCAGCTTGGGAGTGCTCCCGCCTCTGCCTTCCCCAGGTGACTTAAGAGGGTCCACTTCACTGAATGGGTTGAAAGGCCCCACTCTGTCCTTGGCAGCACGGGACTGAGACACGGTAGAAAAGCAAAAAAAAGGGACCAGAGGCAAGAGATCAAGCTGGACAAGCTTCAGGGCCCGGGGCCTGCAGACAGGAGGGGGCTGGGCTGGGGGCAGAGGAGCAGGGCCCCGTGGAATTTCTGTACCTCCAGACGTGAAATCAAGTATATGGACATTAGACTCAAACACGTGCTTTGGAAAAACTCGCTGGCCCAAGCACTCCAGGCTGCTGGGTTAAGGCCGAGCCACATAGCTCATGCAGTGCCTCCTTTCACCAAGCTCCCACCCTGTTCTCCCCAGGGCTCAACGCTTGGGACACTGCCCCTTCCCCCTCCTCCTGTCCTGGCAAGGACCTGAGGCTCTGCAGCCAGGAGCCTGTGGAGATTTGGGGCCAGCGGCTGCCCAGGCGAGAAAGAAAGAGAGGAAGCAAGGACCGCCCCCCCCCCCACTACTACGCCCTCCCCCAACCACAGTCTCCGTCGCTGGATCGTGAATGCTGAAGGAGAACAGAGAGTTCTTTCTGAGGAAGCCAGAGGCTGGGACAGAGTGGGGGCAGCTGGAAACCAGCCAGGGCCCCCCACCCCCCGCCACCAGCCTCTTGGTGGCAGCTGGAGCAGGCCGGGCTCCCTCCCACCAGTGTTGTCCCTTCCCCCAACTCCCACGCTGCCCTTCATGGCCACCGGGTGCTTGGGGGACAGTTAATTCTTGCTCCAACACAGAAAGGCAGGGAGGAAGGAACAGGAGGCAACCCTAGAAGAGGACGTGGATAGTGAGTGCCTTCCTCTTCAGGGGTCTCCTGTGGTTGGACTCTAAGGTCCAGGCGCTAGGTCCCTATATTCATTTGGCCTCTCATGCCAGGCAGACCAAATCTGCCCTGCGTCTTGCTATTGCTTCACCCACAACCAGTGGGGGTGGAGGTTTAGGGTCTGCAGGTGCTAGGGCAGAAAGATAGACTGAGACAGCAAGGTCAAGTCACTTCCCAAGAAGGACCTCCTGAGCTGGGTCCATAGGTGAAATAGGGAAGGGGCTACATCCCCTCCTCTGCCTCCATTTAGTGGGAGAGTAGGGGCTTGTCTGATCCCCCGCCCCCCCCCCCCCAAGCCTGCTTCTCTTCAACAGGGGACTCCCTTTCTGCCGGCAGCAAGAGATGTTGAGATGCAGTGGAAGGTCCCAGTATCTTCCCACAGTAGTGCCTCTTCTGGCCAGAAACCCACACCTCACAGGCTGGCTGCTAAGGGCAGGCTCACAGCCGCTCACACACCTGCCCAGGGGCATCTATGTCTGCACCCTACATCCGCACATCTGCCTGCACAGACGCCAGGCAGGTGTTCATCCGTGCACATCTGTGGGGCTTGCAGTCTTGGGAGAAGAACCTGTGCTCACCAGGGGACACGCACCAGGCACTCGGGGTCTATTCAGAGCTCCCACCCCAGATCAGGAACCCTGATGTCCAGGCTTGGAGCTTCCCCAGCTGCTCAGCTCAGTGCAAGAACACGTCCTTGCACCCTCCCCCTTGCACCCTCCCATGGCTCATGGTGCCTTTTCGCTCCACGCCTCTTTTGCCAGCATTCCGCAGAAGGAAAGCGGCCAGGCACAGGATGGTACAGGATTGGGTCACTTTTCTCTCCATATGGGAATTTCATTTCCAAGAACTCTGAGCCCAGTCCCTGCCCGCCCCATGTGGCTGTTAATCTTCCCCCTTGGCAGCCACGGGCAGGGGTGGGCTGGGAGGGGATGCACTTCTCACCAGTCTCTGGGAAAGTCCTCAAAGCCGTGGCCTGGAGCCCGGGACAACACTGCCGGGGACATCCGGAGGGGTGCCGAGGTGGGGGCTGGCGGCTCCTCATTCTCCCTCCCGCACCCCTCCCAGCTGTCCCTGGCACTCAGGCTCCTGGAGCTGCTGTCCGGAACTCCTGGGTGACCTGGGAGAGGGAAGCTTCCCTGCCCCTGTCCAGTCTCACATAGACCCCATCCTCTCGGGCTGGCCTTCCCTGAGGAGTGGGTGTTTTCTAGGGGCACCCCCCTCCCAAGCAAAGGCGGAAGAACACGGCTTCCCCAGGGGAGGCCAGGGGATGCGGCGAGAGAGGAGGGACTGCCCAGGCGAAGAGTGAGCAGTGCGGAGACCAGAGAGAAGCGGGCGTGGGAGCAGCAGAGCCGGTGGGGGCGTGGGTGGGAGGCTCTGGCTGAGGGCTGAGAATAGGAGGGCACTTGAGCCTGCCAGGGCCCCCATGGGACCCGCACACGCGTTTGTCGCTCAGACACTCAGGTCCAAGTTCAGACTCCCACTCGCTCGGCTTCTCTCTGGCCTCCCCTCCACATCTCATTCCCACCTCATCCTTTCTCTATCCCCTCCCTCACCCCCCAGAGACAGCAACGCTGCTCTTTGGGGATACTCACCCCGCGACCCATCTTGGGGCAGAGTGGCTGAGGGGACCTAGGCTGCAGAGGGTCCCAAGCCCACACCGGCCCGTCTGGGGCAGCCGGAGACCCTGGCAGGCAGACAGAGACAGCCCAAGCCACTGGGTAGCTTTAAATAGGTCCCTCTCCCCCTCGCCCCCGCCTTCCCCTTCTCGGGAAAGAAACAGTTTGTTGAAACAGGATCCCCGAGGGCTCCTCCCCTCCCGCCCCTTTAGCAACTGGCCTGTTGATGGCCCTTTTCGTCCTGCAGTGCCCCCCCTCCTTTCAGCCCCCCCCTGGGCTGGGACAGCCACAACTGAGGGAGGCCAGGGGAGGGGGCCCTCGGAGGGGAGGGAGCAGTCACTCTGGATCCCAGGGTGCCAGTGGCCTTGGTGTCTAAGCGTTCTCTTGTTTTCCAGGAGGGGAAACTGAGGCTCAGAGGGATTGCACAGTTGGAGCTCAGAACTCAGAGCTGGAACTCAGGTCTCTCACCTCCAACCTCTTGGGGACAGAGGTTCCTATGCTCCCCCTGCCTTGGAGGCCGCAGGCACCCTGCAGCCCAGGAAAGGGAGGACTTGAACCCGGAGCGGCCCATCCATTTGAGGCCTTTGGACGGTGACAGGGTCCCAGCAGAGAGTCAAGACTGCTGGTGTGGGAGGCAGGCAGGGAGGAGGGTGTGGCCTGGAGCCCAGGGAAAGCAGCCCTGAGGGGCAGCACAACAGCCCTTGAAGGCATCCCTGGGTTTTGTATGTCCCTTCCTTACCGAGGGGACCTGCCTCTCCTTTCGGGTGTTGAGCTGTGAGCTGAATCTGGGGTTTGTGGGTGGTGGGAGGAGAGGTCAAAACAGGAAAGCACGGCGCTTCCCAGAAGCACCTGGAGGTCTGTGTCCTAAGGAAAACCAGAACCGTGAGCTAGACAAGGAGGGCCGCTGCCTCCTCCTCCCCGGGGAAGGGAAGGCAGGTCGGACCGTGCAGGCGGGGGGCCAGAGAGGAGGCCTGGGAGACACTGGGAGGGGGCCTTATACCAGCTAAAGACGGGGTGCAGGAGGTGGCCCAGGCTGGGAGGCGACAGGGCCAGCTGCCCTAGACGTGTTGTTGCTGCTCATTTGATGAAAGAGCTGAAGAATGAGAGGCCGAGAGAGGCAGGGGAAAGCAGAAGAGGGCAGACAGAGAAGAAAAAATCCTGCCCCGGCTTCTGCCCAGAGCAGTCGGAGGACAGGATCTTTCTGAAGTGTCCCCATTTCTCTGGGCACGGAGATGGGGTGCAGGGAAGCCAGCCGTGCTGGGACAGGTCTGAAGGCCTTGTGTGCAGCGGAAGCAAGGGGTGAGGGAGGGGGTGCTTTGGCGAGAGCCCCGTGGTGCCTGCCTGCTGGGCCGGGTCCCACTCCCTGCAGAGGGACTATCAACCTCTCCTCCAGCAAATCCACTCTCAGGGCACAGGTCTCGCATCTGAATTCCCTAAATAACCCACCCCATCCGGGCCTGCTGTTGAGATTTTCCATTACAGATCTGTAAGGTCACATCCCACTTCCACCCTCCTTCTTCCTCCTGGGGTACAGGAAGGGAGGCTAGCAAGGGGGCAGTCATGGCCTTCCCATGTCTCCTCATGGCTCCCTCCACTGATCTTGGATTTGGGCCTGGGGTAGAACCGGCGAAGGAGGAAACCATGAGCGGAAAACAGACACCAGTTCAGGCTCCTGGGTGCAGAGGAGAGAGAAGTGGGAAAGAGGCTGCTGGCAGGGATGGCTGGGGCAACCTTGCCCTGGGGTCGGGGTGCACGACATGGGAACTCGGGGTTTAGCAAGCACCTATTCTTAGGTTCTCTTCTGCACAGCCCCCCCCCCCCCTCCCAGGACACAAGGTAAGATAGAAAACTCCATTCCCAGAGCCTGAAGATGTGCAAACCCCAGACGCTGGGCCTGCCTGGCTTTCATCCCCCCACCTTCGCCCCTGCTGGCACCTTCCAGTGGTGCCCAGTACTTCCAAGGGCCCTGGCTCTGGGCCCCGAGGCCAGGCTCAACACCGGAAAGCACTTTGCCCTTCCTCTGCCCATACAGCCTGTTGGGGCACCCCGCCATGTCCTGTACTTGGGCTGCAGCTCAGCCCGAAGGGCACTGCAGCTCATACAGCAAAGGAAAGGGTGGCCAGGACACCCAGGGCCCGTGCTTGACCCAGGCCTCTGTCAACAGCCCCCTGCCGGATGAGAGCCGTGGCTGTAGAAATCTATCTCCTTCTCCCTCACTGTGGACTTCAGACTCCAGCACATAGGCCAGTGTAGACGTCTGGTCCTTTGATGGGGGATGCCTGGGTTGGGCTGCTGCTTCCCGTAAGCATAGCCAGTGGTCCTGTTTATATCCAGACCCTGGAGTAAGAGGAGGAAAGGAGAGAGAGAAAGAAAACAACTTGACGACATGAGGTAGGAAGGCTAGGATGACTGGGCTGAACAGGGGTGGAATGGGGGGGGGGGTTGGGGGTGGCTTGATAAAATTCTAGATCAGAAAGGGGGTTAATCAGTGGTACATGGGTGAGCCCTGATTCCTGTGTGGTTGTGGCAGGATCTGGGAAGCAGGTGTGTGTGTGTGTGTGTGTGTGTGTGTGTGGTCAGAGACAGGGACAGAGGATGTATGCTTTCCTGTGTGTGTGCGGCACACATCAGTTACCGATGCCAGCAGACTGGCTGTGTGGGTGTGAGGCAGTGTGAATGTACCAGACTGCAATGCCGAAGGAGAAGCTCCCCTAGGGAGGAGAGCAGGACACTCGCCTGGCTGCGTGATCAGTGGACTTGGATGCAGGCGCATGTCTGTTACACAGGTGTGCGCAGGCGTGCGTGCGTGCGTGCGTGTAGTGCGTGTGAAGCCGGGCGTGCGTGTACGTGAGAGGCCATGGGAGAATGTGCATGTGCACAGGCAGGCAGGGGGATGGGGCTGCAGCTCAGCTGCAGATGGGCTTGCAAGGTCTCCAAGAAACAGTTTTGTTTCCTAAGTGACTGGCCTCCTGGGGCCTCCAGCCCAGACTTGAAGGTTGTTTCAAGATCATGAAAGGGGGGTGGGGGGAGAGTGGGAGGGAAGGAAGCGCCAGGAGGCTCCATCACCCCACTGTCCCTCCTCCCGCCCCCTCACCCCACTTCTCTGCCCCTCCCCAGCTCTCCCCTGCTGCCAGCGCTCCCTGGGCCAACTCTTCTCTGCTCCCCTCTTCCCTTCCTTCTGACTCTCCTTCTCCTTCCCTCTTCAGACCCTGCTGTCTTAACACCTGCCACGCCCCCAGGGCCTTCCTGGGTTGTGGGTGGAGCTTTCCTGCTTTCCAGGGGAGGTCGTCTTGGGGTGCCCGGATATGCAAGAGCCCACGATGGCCAGGTGGGGCATGCCTAGTGTCTAAGAAAGATGCCTTCTCACTCTCCCTTGTGCTGTAGCCTCTGCTCCTTCTAGCCCCTCTGACCTCAGGGACACCCGGGGGAAGGCTGGGCCAAAGTAGCTGCTGCCTCAGTTTCCCCACAGGATCATAAGGACTATACTAGCTTTTCTCTCTTCCTGTATTTTCTTTCTGATCTTTCTTTTTGTTCTACTCAAAGCAGATCCTAAGACTCTTCCGGGCCAGCGCTGTGGCGTAGTAGGCTAAGCCTCCACCTGCAGTGCTGGCATCCCACATGGGCGCCGATTTGTGTCTTGGATGCTCTTCTTCCTATCCAGCTCTCTGCTATGGCCTGGGAAAGCAGTGAAAGATGGCCCAAATGCTTAGGTCTCGGCACCCATGTGAGGGACCCAGAAGAAGCTCCTGGCTCCTGGCTTCGGATCGGCTCAGCTCCAGCCGTTGTGTCCATTTAGGGAGAGAACCGGCAGATAGAAGACCTCCCTCTTTCTCTCTGCCTCTGCCTCTCTGTAACTCTGCCTTTCAAATAAATAAATAAATAACTCTTTAAAAAATAAATAAATAAACTACGTTATGTAGAACTCAGGAAAATAAGAAGAGAAAAGCACCCAGAGGTAATTTCTTCCGTTTCTTTGCTGCTGCCTCTCCCCATCTCTTTTGCCCTCCTGTCTGTTCCTGGACTTGGATAGCTCCATGTTGGGAGCCTACCTAGACACACAGATGCAAGGCCCTGGGAGAACAAGGAAAGGAGCCAGTGTGACCCAGAAGGCCCGAGTCAACCCCGTCCCCTAGTTGGACGGCTCAAAGTGTTCTGACCCTCCGTATTCCTGCCACCCCTCGCCCATCATGCAGTCTGTGGTTGCCTGCAAATCAGGTGGGCTGAGGTTCGTGCTGTTGGGACCACTCATCACCTGTATCACCGTGGACAAGCCGCTTTTCTACCCTGGCTCGGCATCTTCATCTGAGTGACGAGGAGCAGGTCTAGAAAATCTCTGAGGTCTCTCTCCTGCTCTGACAATCGCAATTTCCATGCTACTTCCTCCTCTGCTCACGGCTCAGCTCAAGTGAGCAGCAGAAGTCACCTGCAGTCGCACCTGTGTGAGAGCTCCCAGTTGGAGAGCTGAGTTCAGGAGTAGAGTCGAGGGGTGGGTGCTCTCGCCTTGTTTCTTAGTGTGACCAGAGAGAGGAAGCTGGTCCCCTGCAACCCCAGGTATGGGAACAGGAAGAGCTTTGTTTTCGGGCAAAGACTACCTTGGTTTCTTATCGAGAGCCAGATAAGATGTGGGACAGGGTTTTGGTATCTTTTGGGCAGAAAGGCAGGGCTAGGGGTGAAGCTGGGGAAATCTGACGTCTCTCTGCTGGTGTTTGATAAGTAAATATCAGATGAATTTGTATTTCTTTCCAGAGATTCTTTGGGCTGAGAAAACTATGTTAAGAGCTATGGGGAGGATGAGGTTAATGGTCCTTGCTGAGTATGGGGGCAAGGGTCACAGCTGGACCCTGTAGGGTTCCTGTTTGCCTTTGATCCCATCTGAGTAGAGAGGGAGCTGGCCAACCTTCCCAGCCCCCAGAGGGAGGTTTGCTTTGGCAGGAGATCTGACCCAACCACTGGCCCAGAGCACCCCACCTCCCTGCTCCCCCTATCAAGAGGCAGCAGGGCTGGCCCCCAGGCTCCTCCTTCTGGCCTCCTTCCTCTCTTACGGGGGGCCCCCTCCACTTGGCTCAGGATATAGCTCTGTTTGTCTGCCTGTCTCCTTTGGTGTTCTGGACATCCAGTGAGGACTGGATGCCCAGCAAACATCTGGCACACAGGGCCACGGCCTCCCTCCCACGTGGGGACCCCCCCTTGGAACTTCGGGAAGCTGGCCTCTTCTGTGCTTTGGTTCCTCTGCAGCGTGGGGACCGTTCTCTCTCATGTTCCTGCCCACACGCCCTCACCACCATCCCTTGGGAGACGTGGGTGCCGCTGAGCAACTTGATCATTAGTGCATGCTCTTTTGGGTGCTACTGCTTCATTCAGACATTCCATGAGCATTTGCTGAGCACTTACTGTATGCCCTGTTCAGTGCAAGGTACTGCAGACACAATGACAATCAAGGCAAACAACGTCCCCACCCTCCGGTCCTTGTGTTCAGAATCTCATGCCATTGCGTTACTAAATCCCTCTGCCCAGTCCTTTCACCTGTCCTCCCAAGATAAGCACCTAAGCCCTCTGGGACTCCTGCCCATCCCCCTCCCCCCACTTCTCTACCTCCATTTCTGCTGAGTGAGATGTGTGGGCCTGGACTCTCTGGATCTGGTGATTCTCTTTCCATTGTCAGAGCAAAAGCTGGATGCTGGCATAGTGGTGACCACTCTGAAATGGACTGGAGGGAGGGCAGAGACTTACAGGGCAAGACTTGCCCTGCCATTAACTAGCTTTGTGCCCTGGAGTAAGTCCTTCACCTTCTCATCAACCAAGTGTGGGCATTGGCAGGGCCAGGGGTCCCCTCCGCAACTGCATGGTTACATCGTTCCCAACTCCCAGGGGTCATGTTTTAATTGGTTTGAAGTGGACCCAGGCATCAGCAGTTTTCAAAAGCTGCCCCGATGGGCCTGGCACTGTGGCTCAGAAGGTTAAGCCTCTGCCTGCAGTGCTGGCATCCCATGTGGGTGCTAGTTCAAGTCCTGGCTGCTCCAGCTCCCTGCCAATGCACCTGGGAAAGCAGTGGAAGCTGGCCCAAGTGCTTGAGCCCCTGCACCCATGTGGGAGGCCTGGATGAAACTCCTGGGTCCTGGCTTCAGCATGGCTCAGCCCCAGCCATTACAGCCAATTGGAGAGTGAACCAGTGGATGGAAGATCTCTCTCCTTCTCTGTATTTTTGCCTTTGGAAAAAAAAGAAAAGAAAAAAGCTTCCTAGATGACTGAATGGGCAGACAGGTCTGAGAGGCACTGAGTTAGACTATCCTGAAGACCTCAAGCTCAGCAGAGGTAGCAGCTGGTGAGCACCTGTGGACTGCATGTTTGTGTCCCCCAAAACTCTAATGTTGAAACCTTAAGCTCTGATGTGGTGGGGGCTTGGGAGGCAACTAGGTCATGAGTGATATTGGTGCCCTTACAGAAGAGACACAAGAGAACGCACTTCCTCTTTCTCTGTGCTCTCTGCAGCAAGAAGACGGCCATGTGCAACTCAGCAAGTGGGCCCTCACTAGGTCCTAGCTCCATCAGCACCTTAACCTTGGACTCCACAGCCTCTAGACTGAGGAAGACACTGTGCATTACTTAATTTAATCCTTGTAGCAACTATTTAACAGATGGGACACAGATAGGCTGGGCTGGTGCTGTGGCGTAATGGATAAAGTCACTGCTGACATAGCTGGCATCCCATATGGGTGCCGGTTCAAGTCCAGCTGCTCCATTTCTGATCCAACTCTTTGCTATGGCCTGGGAAAGCAGTAGAAGATGGCCTAAACATAGGGCCCCTGCACCCGTGTGGGAGACCCAGAAGAAGCTCCTGATTCCTGGCTTCAGATTGGTGCAGCTCTGGCTGTTGTGGCCATCTGGGGAGTGAACCAGCAGATGGAAGACCTCTCTCTCTCTCTCACTCTCTCTCTCTCTCTGCCTCTGTAACTCTGCCTTTCAAATAAATAAAATAAAATAATCATAAAAAGAGAAACAGAAAAGCACACAGACCCTAGATAACTAAGCTAAGTAGGGGAGCTGGGATTCAAACCTGGTCAGTTTGTTTGCAGGGTCTGCACAGTTAGCTTCTGAGCCATAAGGATTCAGAGAAGGATTCTCTCTGAGTTCTTGTCTCCAGGAACGCATGAGCAGAAACTCCAGACTTCCAAGGTGACAGTGAGATATGCTCTTGAAAGATAATGAAGGGGCTGGCGCTGTGGCACAGCGAGTTAATGCCCTGGCCTGAAGTGCTGGCATCCCATATGGGTGTTGGTTCGAGTCCTGGCTGCTCCACTTCTGATCCAGCTCTTTGCTGTGGCCTGGGAAAGCAGTAGAAGATGGCCCAAGTCCTTGGGCCCCTGCACCCAGGTGGGAGACCCAGAAGAAACTCCTGGCTCCTCTTGGCTTCGGATCGGTACAGCTCTGGCCATTGCAGCCAACTGGGGAGTGAATCAGCAGATGGAAGATCTCTCTTTCTCTGTCTCTACCTCTCCTCTCTCTTTGTAACTCTGACTTTCAAATAAATGAATACATCTTTAAAAAAAAGAAAAAGAATGAAGAAGGAAACTTGCTGACACGGAGCATCTGTGTTGACCTGGGCACTGCTGGCTGCTGGTTGCCTGCCACTGGGTCAGTTCTCAGCTGGAAGAATCGGGAAGGTTTTCGTGGAGCAGGTGTCTAAGTTGGGCCTTGACAGATAGGATGTGGCTTAGGGAGATGGAGGAGAGAGACCAGTGTGAGCGCTGACACAGGGGCTGGAACTCTCAGTGCACAAAGTGATAGGAGCCAGCTGGAAACGGGCGGGCAGAGGGCTTTGTACGGCATGCCAGGCGCCATTCTAAAAGCAAGTGTTCCTAAAAGGCTCTCCTGATAAGCAACCACCTGGGTGCTTGTTAAAACTATGGAGCAGCAGGCACTTCTCTTAGATACTGATTCACGAGGGTGAGGGTGGGGAGTGGGAGTCTGTATTTTTACCACCAGGCGAGTTGGAGAAATATTGCTAGAAACAATTTGGAGCCATTTGAAGTTTGTGAGCAGAGGAGTAAGCTCACTCAAATCATGTTCTAGGAGAGCTCATCTCAAATCGGGGTGTGCACGCAGACATGGGCTGCAGGGGAGACAGCTAGGGGTCACAGGCGAGGGTCTGGCGTGAGACAGTGGCGACGACAGAGAGAAGGGAGATGGGTGGGTGACGGAGATCTTTGGGAGGTGGGATTTCAGGGTATGGCAGCTGATGGGATGGCAGGGTAAGCCGGGAGAGGGCAAGGTAATAAGAGGCTAGAAACAAGTAGTCCCAGATTTCAGATGCCAGGGGACACTTCGCTGTCCACTCAGAGGTCCCTGATGTGAACTTTGAGAAAACTGTTTCCACAATGGGTTGAGTTTTGGAAATAAAATCATGATTGAGGAGTGTGAGGTGAGCAGGCTGAGGGACGGGTTAGGTGACCCTGATTCAAGAGAGAAGAAACAAGAAGGTTGAGAGACAGAGAGAGAGCGCGCTCGGAGGGGCCACCTCTACCCTCTGTGGCTAGTGGTCCCCTCTGTGTCTTTTTTTTTTTTAATTTTTTGACAGGCAGAGTGGACAGTGTGAGAGAGAGACAGAGAGAAAGGTCTTCCTTTGCCGTTAGTTCACCCTCCAATGGCCGCCGCGGCCGGCGCACCGCGCTGATCCGATGGCAGGAGCCAGGTACTTATCCTGGTCTCCCATGGGGTGCAGGGCCCAAGCACTTGGGCCATCCTCCACTGCACTCCCTGGCCACAGCAGAGAGCTGGCCTGGAAGAGGGGCAACCGGGACAGAATCCGGCGCCCCGACCGGGACTAGAACCCAGTGTGCCGGTGCTGCAAGGCGGAGGATTAGCCTAGTGAGCCGCGGTGCTGGCCCCCCTCTGTGTCTTGTGATCCCTACATTCTTAGTTCATCTGCACAGACTGTGAGGTCAGAACCATCGCAATGCTGGAGAAGCTCAGTAACGGGGCGAGGCTACACAGCTGGTGAAACGCAACCTTGTCCAACGCTGAAATCCCAGCCCAAGGGGTTGCACCGAGCTGCTTCCTCTGCCTGAGCACCGGTCTGGTAACCAGTTTCTTTCTTTCTTTTTTTTTAATATTTATTTTATTTATTTGAAAGAGTTACAGAGAGAGGTAGAGCCAGAGAGAGAGAGAGGGAGAGAGAAATCCTCCATTCTGCTGGTTCACTACCCCAATGATCACAACAGCCAGAGCTGAGCCAATCTGAAGCCAGGAACCAGGAGCTTTTTCCAGGTCTCCCATATGGGTGCAGGGGCCTTAGTGCTTAGGCCATCTTCTACTGCTTCCCCAGGCCATAGTAGAGAGCTGGATTGGAAGAGGAGCAGCCAGGACTCGAACCAGTGCCCATTTGGGATGCTGGTGCTGCAAGCTGAGGCTTTAACCCACTGCGTCACAGCACCAGCCCCAGTAACCAGTTTCGTCCACTGATTCAGAGGTTTGTTCCAACTGGCCAGTCCCCTGTCCCAGGGACGCCTGGTTCAGGAGCTGGGATCCTCCATGCCAGTGTATGGTGTCTCCGTGCCCCCTGGAGTGGTCTGTCCTCCTTTACTGGTATCTCTGTTGCCCCTCCCTGCTAGCCGGTGGGACCTCCAACCCCCACTTTTTCTGCAGATGAGGGTCTGCCCCAGACAGATGTAGCTGGCCTAGTGAGTCAGAGCCTGTGCTGTGGAGTTAGAAGCCCTGGGTCTACCTCTGATTGGACGGAAGTTTCAGCTTCTAACTCCGGGTTCCTTGAAGCTCTATCTCATGGGCTGTTTTGAGCATTGCAATGCTCAGTGAATGCCAGCTGTTATCTTCTGCCCTGAATTTCCACGATCCTGGCCTTCAGACTGCAGCTCCCTTCTCAGCTGGATCTGATCTCTAGCACAGGAGAGAGCTCAGCCCTTCCAGGGCACCCAGGAAGTCCACTGTGTTGTTTTCAGAGGGATGGAACATTCTGGTTCTGAAACAGGAGGAGGAGCCGTCTATCAGCTGTGGAAGGAAGTGACCTGCGCAAGATGGACGCGGGAGAAATAACAGCCACATGGCCTCGGGAGAGACAGGCCCCACGTCCCCTCTCTTGTCACCCACTCACGCTTACTCACTGGCTCCGGCATGCTGCAAACGGCTGCTGAGCGCCTGCTCCTGCTAGGCCACCGTGCTAGGTGTGGAGCAGAGCATAAGAGAGCTCACGGAGGCTTCGCAAAGCTCACAGCCAAGACTGGGAGGCACAGCTCCCTCCACCAGCCCTGCAGTCACAACACAGAGTGGGAAATGGCATCCAAACGCTGAGGACAGGGGGCTGTGGGAGCAGGGGCTGCAGCGTGTCGGCAGCGGGACTCACGTTGGCTCCCAAGGCCAGCACATCCACCCCTGGAGCTCCATCTGTTTCTTTGTTTTCACAGCCTTTATTTCTGGCCAGGTTTCCTCTTTACTTTCCTAACAGAAAGCCTTTGGAAAAATCCCATCCTTGTTTCACTTGGACCAGGGAAAAAGGGAACTGTCCACTCTTTAGTTGGAATGGCCAAGGGGTGCCCGGTTCCTGCAGAGTCCAGGTGGTCAAGTGGAGGAGGCAGGGAGCGGTAGGAGGCAGAGCAGAGAAGAGCCTGCAGCCTCAGGGCAGGGAGAGGTGGAGCCACGGGAGGAAGCCAGCTGGGCTGAGAAGGCTGTGTGCGGGCCCACTCTCCCCAGAGCTCTCCACAGGCCCCTGCCCTCTGCACTCCCACCTCAGAGCAGCCCATGAAGACCGAGTCCATTGTTCTTCCCATCCCCAAGGCCTCCAAGGGCACGGGCCTCAGAGCTCAAAGTGTCTTTGACATGATTTGCAGCAGAGGGCGCTCTGTGTGTGCATGCTATCTCCAACCTCCTATGACCCTCTCGCCCCACCCCCAACACACACACACACACACACACACACACACACACCACTGTTTCCTTTTCTCCTGGGCCCTCAATACTGCATTCATTCATTCAACGAGTATTTCTTGAACACCTACTATGTTCTAGAAGCTAGAGCTACGTTAGTGGAAAAAGACACTTATTTCAAGTTTGTGCATGTGTGTGTGTGTGTGTGTGCCACACGTGGCCACATGAATACATGTGTACAGGTTAGGGACGCAGAAGGAAGAAGCGTGGGAGTCAGTTTGCATTTGCATCTGGGTGCTGCCACGGCTGGCTGTGTGACCCTGGGTGAACGGTGTTGTAGGACCTGTCTCACACAGTAGAGACAGCCACGGGACGCACCCTCGGGGGTGGTCAAGTGGACGACGTGACTGGTCCTATGCAGAGAGTGTGCAACCGTGCCCACCCAGCACAAATGCTTGTGATGTGTGTTAGCAATCGGTGCTGCCTCCTGCTCACCTCACCCACCAGAGCCGGGTGCCAACCAAGCCGGCAACGACCTCTCTCCAGATCCGACTGTTGCTCAACCTCAGTGACTCAGAGGCAACCACCTGGTGCTGCCGCCTCCTGGCCCCAAGGCTGACACAACCATGAGCCCACAGACTTTTGTCTAACCACACCGCTGCCAGCTCCTGCCCCGGGTTGACCTCCACCCAGCCCTAGGCTGCTCAGGTCAGGACGCAGTGATGTCACACAGCCAGGGTAGCCACAGCCCTGCACCACCCCTCAGGACATGGGGCTGCACTGTCAGCACCCTCCCGGGAGCGGAGGAATGGGGAGCATCTGGGCTGGAGCCCAGGCGCCCACCCTAGGGGACCAGGGAAACAAAGGACGGGCTGGGCGGGAGGCCGAGGGGATTCCGGCTCAAAGGGATCCACACATTCCAGAGTGGGCGGCAGCTGGCACTAATCCTGGGTACAGAAATGCAGGCCCCCCAGGAGGCAAGGGCCGCTCGTGCCAAGGCCTCGGTGGCACTGTGGCTCCCCTGCTCTTGAGCGGCTGTTGTCACCCCCTTGTGGCGGGAGTGTGGGCTCAGCCAGGGCAAGGGGAGGGCTTGGGGAGTAGGTGCCCACACACAAGCGTGCGAGTGCACAGAGAGCCCACCCTGAGAGAGGAGAGAGGGGGACGTGTGAGGGCCATTCTTGTCTGCGTGAGTGGTGGTCAGGGTGAGGGTGTTTGCTCCACCTCTGGCCCTGCCCCTCAGCACCTGGTGGAGAGAATCTTCCCTTGGGGAGGGTGGGAACACAGAACTCCACAGGGCAAGATGGGGTCAAGGCTTCGCAAACACATACACATCTCAGGTCGTTCTTGTATGTGAGAGTCTGAGCTCCCCGCAAAACTGGGGCTTGTACAGATTTTGGAGAGAGGGAGCTGAGCACTGCGTGTGTGTTTGCATCATCTCTGTATGACCTAGTGTCTGCTGAGCGTGTGTGCTTGTTTATTCGATGGCGGGGTCTGTGTCCACAGCTCCGGGTGTGTCTGTGGGTGTCGCGTTCATGTCTAACTTTAGTGATGCCTCTAGCGTTGGCTCAGAGAACAAGCAAAGAAGCAGGGGTGGGAAGCGCAAGTTTCCCTGGAGAACTTTACGTTGCAGGAAATAAGCCAGACACAGAGAGACAAGCACTGCATGTCCTCTCTCATACATGGAAACTTAAAAAGTTGATCTTAAGTAGAAGAGAACAGCAGGGCAGTGATTACCCCAGGCTAGGAAGGGAGAGGAGGAGGAGGAGGGAGGTTGGGTGACACATTTACACAGCAGTAATAAGTTCTAGGCGACTAGAGTTTATAAAAGCCTACTATAGGGGCTGTTGCTGTGGTACAGCGGGTTAAAGTCCTGGCCTCAAGTGCTGGCATTCCATATGGATGTCGGTTCTCGTCCTGGCTGCCGCACTTCTGATCTAACTCTCTGCTGTGGCCTGGGAAAGCAGTAGAAGATGGCCCAAGTGCTTGGGCCCCTGTACCCACATGGGAGACCCGGAAGACACTCCTGCCTCCTGGCTTCAGATCGGCACTGCTCCAGCCGTTGCAGTCAATTGGGGAGTGAACCATCGGATGGAAGACCTCTCTCTCTCTGCTTCTCCTTCTCTCTGTGTAACTCTTTCAAATAAATAATTTTTTTTAAAAAAAGCCTACTATATATGCTATGTAAAATCTATTCTATGTTATATTTATGAATGAATGGAAGAGCTCAAAGGCTCCAAACATAAATGATGGATGGAAATGCTAATCACCCAATTCCGTGACTACACATAATATACGTGTATTGAAGTATCCACTCTACCCTATAACTATGTCCAATGATTACATGCTAATTAAAATTAAAGTAATCAAATGTATATGGAAAGGTAAAGGAGGGAAAGAAAATAAAGGCTGATAAAAATTAAAGTTAAGTGGCAGCACAGCGTCCACTTAGACTGTCCTGGGTTCAAATATGAGCTCTGTTAGTGACGCAGGCACCTGTTTTGACTTCTTCTATGCCTCGGTTTCTCCTGGGGATAAGAGCAGCACCCACCTTGCAGACCTCTGGCCAGCGCTACCTGCCAGGAGAGGGCGCGCAGGATCCGCACCGGGCACAAGTGGCGCTAGGTAACCGTGCCGCCTTCCAACATGCCAGTCTCTGACAACAGTGACTGCGGTGCGTGGCAGCTCAGCCTGGTTATAAACTGCTTAGGGCAGGGCTAAATTACCTTTACACAAAACACTCATGCTGTGGCCTAGCGGGTAAAGCCGCGGCCTCCTGCCTATGGGCATGGGTTCAAGTCCCCGCTGCTCCACTTCCGATTCAACAGGGGAAGATGGCCCAAGCACTTAGGCCCCTGCACCGACCAGGGAGATTGAGATGAAGCCCCTGGCTCTGGTAATTCGCGGCCATTTGGGGAGTGAACCAGCAGATGGGAGCGGAGCGTTCTCTCTCTCCTGCCTCTCTCTATGTAATTCTGACTTCCAAATAAATAAATGCATCTCTCTCTCTCTCTCTCTCTCTCTCTCTTTTTTTTTTTTTTTTTAAGAAAACCCACTCAGGACGCCCCTGTGCCTCCTGGGCGCCTCGCCTGTCTGCCGGCTCGCGGTGCAGTGAATCAGGAAGCAGGTGAAGCTCCTCTGACGGAGGCCACCACACCTGGCAGTGGTGCAGGGCGGCTGGGAGGCTGGTGGCGGCCGGGGGACAACTGGACGGGGCCTGGACTCTGGCGGGGTCCCCGGGTCACTGCCGCACGTCGCCTCTGCCTGCATGTCGCAGTCGGGCCTGGAGGCTCACCAAACTCCCTCTATGCCTCCCTTCTATGCTCGCCCGCCCCAGGGCACCGACTCAGATGCTGCTAGGACGCCTGTGTTTTTTAAACGCGTGTGATGAGTGGGCACAGAAACGCTCTCCAGCAAGCAAGGCACGTTCCTCCTGTGCGGGACGTGTTTGCGCCCGCGCAGGGCTCTCTGGAGGGCGGGGTGCGCGCCGTCGTTCTGTGGAAGCACCTCTCCCTTTACGGCGGGTTTCCGCGTCTGCTTGCGTGACGTGACGCCACTGGTGCCGGAGCCGTGCTGTCCTCCCCCAGCTTGTCCAGTTACATAAGCGGCCCAAGCCGAGCCAGGCCTGGACCACGGGCTCCCTCTGCCGGCCACCTCTGGAACCCGCAGCCTGGGGAGGGGCACGCGGAAGAAGCTGCGCCCTCCTGGCGCCTTTGCGCCCCCTGGAGACCCCAGACCAGCCCTCAACGCCTACCTGCGTGCCACAGCTCCTGCGCAGCTTCAAGCGATAGGCTGAGGATGATCCCTCAGCTCCCTGAAGGATCCTCCGATAACGTCCAACCTGGGGATTGTTGGTACTTGTTGCTGGTGTGTGCCCCTAGCAATGACAGCGATCCCTGGGGGCAGGGGACAATGCCTGTGCTGTTTACCAGGCCATCTCCAGTGCACAGCACAAGGCCTGGCCCAACCAGCGTTTGCTGCATGAATGAGTTTATAGGTTGGAGAGGTTTGTGGAGGAGACACAGTGGGGTGTAGGTAGGTTTGGGGCTTTGGGGACAGACAGGCCTAGGCTCAAATCACACCTTGACTGCTACATCAGGTTAACTGGAAAAAAGAGTTGCATAGGTTAAAGAAGCAGACTCAGAGATTGTAATGAGGGGAGACCAGGGGACACTGTCTACTATCAAAGGTGGAGGTAGAGGCTGAGGCCTGGATGTCTGGTTACTCCAAGTATTTATTATCCATGGTGACATGATCGATTAATCATAAAAAAGTGCAGTTTTGTGAAAACAGGATTTCATGATGAGGAAATTTAAACATGCTGAAACAGGGAACAATAGGAGTTTTGGTGTTCACAGGAAAGAGTTGTTTGCTTGGAAGCCATGATTAAGAGAACAGTCGCAATGTGGAGGGTCTTGAGGGGGCCTAATTATTAACTGGGGCAAGCCCAAAGCATTTCCTTAGCTGCTTTGTCATCATGTCAACTGACCTTTGCCATTGTTAACTGAACATTGTAATCTGGCCAAGCATGCCTCCCGCAGAATTCAGGCCATGTGGTGGTCTCCAAAATCTAGGCCTTTAACAGAATCTGGGCCATGTGGTGGGTCCCAACGCTTGACCCTTTAACAGCTGTGTGGCCTAGGGTGGACCTCGGGTTGCTTTTCTGTTAAATGACACCATCTTGCAAAATTTGCTGTGAAGACTAGCAGTAATGTCCCAAGGGACCCTACCGTGGAAGCGTTCCAGAAGTGGCATCAGCTACTGCGATCATGATGGCTAACGCCTCAAGCATCAGGAAGGCATTAAATCTACTCAACTCCTGAAGAAAGGGAGGATGCCGGGGCCAGTGCTGTGGCGTGGTCGGTTAAGCCTCTGCCTGCAGTGCCAGCATTTCATACGGGCGCTGGTTCATATCCTGGCTGCTCCACTTCTGATCAAACTCCCTGCTGGTGGCCTGGAGGGCAGTGGAAAAAGGCCTTAGTGCTTGGGCCCCTGCACCCACACGGGAGACCCGGAAGAAGCTCCTGGCTCCTGGCTTTAGATCAGCCCAGCTCTGGCCATTATGGCCATTTGGGGAATGAACCAGCAAATGGAAGACCTGTCTTTCCCTCTCTCTGTCTGTAACTCTACTTCTCAAATAAATAAATAAATCTTTAAAAGCTCCCTTATGCGTCTAGGGATGGACTTGATGCAATGAGTCTGCAGGTTCCAGGCTGTGGATATATGGATAAACAGACGCCCTGCTGGCCTGCCTCTGGGCCCACACTGGGAGGTGACGGCCTCTAGGTGCCCTCCAGGCTCCCAAGCTCTGCTTCCTCCAGGGGTCCTGAGTGAGACTGCAACTGGCCAATCCATGATCACCTGCTCTGAATTGGGCACTGTGCCAGGCTCTGGAAGGGTCTGGTCTGGCCCCTGCCGCTTCCGCTCTCTGGGCCCCGGCTTCCTTCTCTGTAATGGGGGAGGTGAGAACTCAGAAAGGACAAGTAGGGGCTGAAGGGCGCCAGGTGCGAGGTGAGCCCTAGGGTCCCCTCCCATTGGCAGCCACTTTGGCCCGCCTGGCTGTTCCCTCTCTCCCTCCCCCTTGCCGCCCCTCCCACGGCCCCCTTCTCCAGGGCAGAGCACCTAGGAACCAGTTGCTCCTCCTCACCCCCCCCCCCAGGCCCTACCCTTCCCAGCTCCTCCCACTGGACACAAAACCCCAGGTCTGAACTAAGGAAACGGTTTTAATAATAACTGAAAAAACAAAACAACGTCCCCACGCCAGTTCCTCGTTCGTGTAGGTTACCCTGGGCCAAAACTCCAGCGTCAGTCCTCACGGTTACCCGGGGGGGGGGGAGGGGGGAGGATGCCGGCGGACGTGATAGAACTCAGTTCTGTCTGCAAGGGAGAAAACTGAGGCTGAGGGAGGTTAAGCAGCGGCACCAGGAAGCAATGGCTTCCGGATGACGCACCCTCCTAACCCATTCTTTCATTTCGCTCTCTGTGGGGGGTGGGGGTGTGGGGAGGTGGTACGGGTCTCCCGGGGCCCTGAACGGGGTTTCAGCCCAAAGCCCCCCCCCCCCCCCCCCCGCGTCCCGGAACTCCGGGGTCCTGCTACCCCTTCTGCAGGGTTTGCTGCGAAGACCAGTGGCCCAGAGCAAGTGACTGGATTTTAAACACGTGGCCACCACCCCAGGGCTCCTGTATCCAGCCCTCCGGGAAAGGCTAGCAGGTGCAGGGCGGGGGTGAGCTCGTTGCGAGGGTAGATAGGGATGAGCCCAGGGCCGGGGCGGGGCCTGGGGCGGGGCCAAGACTGGAGTCTGGCGGGGCGGGACTGTGACTGGGCGGGGCCGGGAACCGCGGCGGGGCGGGACGAGGCGGGACGGGAATGGTCCCTGGGGCCGCCGAGGGCGGGAGTAAAAGCAGCGGGAGGAGGCAGAGAGGAGGGGGGACCCAGCAGCTCCCGCTCGGCGCCGGGCCGCTCCGTATACCCACGCCTCGCTGCTCCGCTTCTTGCTCCCCACCCGGGCATGCGCCCCCCGCGGCCCCGGCCCCGCAGAGTCCGCGCCGCCCCCCGGAGACTCCTCAGATCCGGCTGCGCACGATGGGCGCCCTCCGCCCCACGCCGCCGCCGCGGTTGCTGCAGTTGCTGCTGCTAACGCTGGGTAAGCCCGGCCCCCGCCCCGGCCCCGCTGTCTCCCCCGCCTTTCTGAACTCCTCGCAGCCCCCTTCTGCCTCAAGGGTGTCTCCAGCCTCCCCGGGCTCGGCGCCCCGCTGCTCTAGGTGAGAGCGGTATGGCCGAGTCTGTATGGGGAGAGGCAGGGCTCCCCAGCTCCAGGCCTGGGAACTGGGGCACCCCGGATCTCAGGGAGGCAGCCCCGCTTCTCAGCCCGCATATTTAGATCCTGGGGTCGCCGCAAACGAAGTGCTGCAGGTCCCTTCTGCCCCCCACTCAGTCCCAGGCCTGGCCTTGGGTGTCTGCCCTGCGTGGGCAGTGCCTGCCCGTCTTCGTAATTGCATCAGAGTTGGCTAGAGGCCCAGGAGCCGCTTCTGCCCACAATCTTTGAAGTTGCTGTTCCCTAATTGCCCCCCATACACTTTATCTGAGGTTGGGGGCGGTTTCTACTCTCAGCCCCATCTCCACCCTGGGCCGGGTCCCTCCTTGCCGGTCTTCAGCGCTCCCGGATGGCACTGTGCCCTGCGACCCCCACTGGTCGGCACACCCCTTGAGTGACTGCTTCCCTGCCTCATGAGACGCTAAGCTCCATGGAGACTGATTCTGCGAGCTCCAAGCAACTTGTCCA
Source organism: Oryctolagus cuniculus (assembly GCF_964237555.1). NCBI lineage: Eukaryota > Metazoa > Chordata > Mammalia > Lagomorpha > Leporidae > Oryctolagus > Oryctolagus cuniculus. The sequence goes on from NC_091438.1 coordinate 38,826,232, forward strand.
CAGTCTGGGTGTTTATGGGGGCCGTCTGGGGCCGGCCTTGCATGGATGCTCCAGGGTAGTGACAGTGGGATTGGTTGAGGCCTGGAGCGGAGATTCTCTGTTGGAGGTGTGTGGGCAAGAGTGTGGTGGGGAGACAGTACAGCTGCCTGCGTGGCTGCCCAGAAGACCCAAGGCCTGGGAACAGGAGCGCCATGGGTGGGGGAGTTAGAGGAGCCGATTGCAGAGGAGCAGGGTGCAGGGGGAGAGGGTGGTGGCTTGAGAGCTGGGGTAGTCAACGCAGAAGCCCCAGCCACCGCCTGTTTCCAGATAGTGCAGTCTTCCCTTGCCTCACCGCCCTGTGCCCACGGGGCTAGGAGGAGGCCTTTCTTTGGGTCCCTGGCCGGGAAGCAGATGGGTGTAGAGCGAGGAAGGAGCTGGGGGACCTGGTTGCCTAGCACTTGGCTCCTTCTCCCCAGTGGAAAGCATGGGGCAGTGAGGAGCCCAGGGGAGGTGGAGGTGGGGAGGGGGGATGCACAGAGAGGATCTGAGGGCTCACCTGCAGTGAGTGCTGGAGCCAGGATGTGAACCCAGATCCAGTCACCAGGGAGGGGGCTGGCTGGGGAGAGGAGCTGTGTGACAGCTCATTTCCCAAGGCTGGGAGGGTGACTTTCCCATGGGGATCTCCAGGCATCAGCAGCTGTGGAGCCAGGGAGGGCTGAGGGGCCCTTCTGAGCAGAGTCTGCCTCGAGGGAGTAGGCAGGAGTGGGGTGGGGTGGGGGGGAGGTGTCAGCCTGGCTGTCTGGCCTTCATGCTGATTGTATGTGCCCCAAGCGAGGTGCTCCTGAGTCACAGATTCAGGGTGGAAACTGAGACCTGGGAGAGGAAGGGACTGGTCCTGGGCCAGACTTCTGGACCTGGGGCTGCAACCTGACATCCGGACTCCAGGCCTGTGTCCTGCGCCAGCTGACCACGAGTTCTCCCCGTGACAGCCAGAGGAAGAAGGAAGGGGCTGAGAGCATGGCCGTGGGGTAGGGAAGACGAGAGGGCCTTTTGTAGAGGAGCCGGAGGGCTCCCGGACCACGGAGTGCTGGGTATTTCCCTTCAGCCACTGCACAGTGGCACGCCTGGAAGTGACTGATGAGGGCAGTCCCCTCGACCTCGCCTTGGAGTTCCCTCATCTTCCCCCTGGATTGCCCCTCTGCAGGGGTGTGTGGGAGTCATGGGGGTGGGGGGCTGAGGCAGCCCTTCTTACATCCCAGGGTTCTCTGAGCTTATCTAATGGAGGCCATGGAAGGACAGGGGAAGAGAAGGAAGACGCCGAGCCCTCCAGTGCTGCCAGGAGTATATGCTGGGGTGCAGTTGGGCGTGAGGGTAGGGGTAGAATGAAGAAGAGAGGCTTGGTCTCTCCCAGGAGGAATAGAGAGGAGCAGCTGGGAGCTTAGTGCCTCCCTACAGAAAGACAGCCGTAGGTAAATAAGTACAGGCCATATGCAAATAAAAGCTTTTGTTAGGGAGCTGGTGGGGGGCCTTGGGCATCAGCTGGGGTAGCCTAAAGGTTGGCACTGGGGGAGGGGCTTCTGCCCCCTTGCTGGCCTGGGCAGAGCCTGGTTCTTACCCCAGAAGTCCCAGGAGAAGCAGTGAGCTCATGGCACAGCTGGAGGCGGGGGGGGGGGGGGGGAGGGCATTGTGTGACTGGGGCCGTGCCCTGTCCAGCTTGGGCCACTGGCTCCATTGTCTGGCCCAGGTGACGCAGCTGAGCCAGTCAGCTCTTCTGCGCAAGATTCGGCCAGCTCCCCTCCAAGTGGGCTCAGAATCCCTTAGTCAGAAGGCTCTCCTGGCCAGGTCCGGAAGAAGTGGGGTGGAGGGATAGGGTGCAGATAAGGAGGACAGGTGGAGTCAGGAATTACGAGCCCTCTCCTGCCCTGAGGGGCTCTGCCTCTGCTTGGCTGGAATGGGAGGCAAACCTGGGCCTGCACCCCCCCTGGACATCCAGGTGTCTTAGCATCCCTTCCCTGTTCCCAGAGCAGGCCCCAAACTGTGCCAATCCTCCCCGGTTTCCTTTCGCTTCACAGGCAGGGATCAAGAAAGGTGGTAGCTGGGGACATGGAATGGGGACCCAGGCTTCCCAACTCCTTGTGCTTTCCCATAGGAGTCGGATGCGGTGCCCGGGAGGTGCTGGTCCCCGAGGGGCCCCTGTACCGCGTGGCTGGCACGGCTGTCTCCATCTCCTGCAATGTGAGTGGCTATGAGGGCCCTGCCCAGCAGGACTTCGAGTGGTTCCTGTACAGACCTGAGGCCCCAGATGCTGCCCTGGGCATTGTCAGTACCAGGGATACCCGGTTCTCCTACGCCATCTTCGGGCCCCGTGTGGCTGCCGGTGAAGTGCAGGTGCAGCGTCTCCAGGGTGATGCTGTGCTGCTCAAGATCGCGCGCCTGCAGGCCCAGGACGCAGGGATTTACGAGTGCTACACACCTTCCACTGATACCCGCTACCTGGGCAGCTACAGCGGCAAGGTGGAGCTTCGAGGTACAGGGCCCTGGGATGGGGCAGAAAGTCAGGGCCAGGTGGGACCTATCTAACGCAGAGAGGCTAAGTGACTCACAAAGTCACCCGTGGTGGCTGGGGTGGGACTCAAACCCAGATTCCTTCATTGCAGTCCACTGCTCTCCTAGCAAACTCCCTCATGGGAGAAGGGCAAGTGTGTCTAAGCTGTGCTGTCTACTCTCCGCTCCCCAGTAGGGCGGGGCAGCCTGAGGGGCTGAGTGGGCTGTACTCCTGAGAGTCCAGAGGTGGGGTAGGACTTAGACCAGCTGACATTCTTGCCCTTGTACACTTGTTGGTGTTTTCTCAGTATTTCAATGTGGGGTTGCTCTGGAACATAACGGTGAGTAGGCAATGGGCTGGTTCTACCAAATTCAGCAAGTGTTTATTGAGCTGCCGTGGTGTGCCCAGTGCCATGCTTGGCACCACTGAGTTACAGAAGAACTAACACAACATGCAGTCTCTGCTCTCCAGGGGCTCGCGCTGGTCTGCTTAGGGAAACAGGACAAGAGCTGCCAGCTCCCGGCCCTCCCTCACTCCTTCTCCCCTCTCAGTTCTTCCAGATATGCTACAGGTGTCTGCTGCACCGCCGGGGCCCCGAGGCCGCCAGGCCCCAGCCTCCCCTCCACGCCTGACAGTGCACGAGGGCCAGGAGCTGGCCCTGGGCTGCCTGGCGCGGACGAGCACACAGAAGCACACACACCTGGCCGTGTCCTTTGGACGAGCCGTGCCCGAGGCGCCCGTGGGGCGAGCGACTCTGCAGGAAGTGGTGGGACTTCGTTCCGACCTGGCCGTGGAGGCCGGGGCTCCCTATGCTGAGCGGCTGGCTGCAGGGGAGCTGCGGCTGGGCAAGGAGGGGAGCGATCGGTACCGCATGGTGGTGGGGGGCGCGCAGGCCGAGGACGCGGGCACCTACCACTGCACTGCCGCGGAGTGGATTCAGGATCCTGATGGCAGCTGGGCCCAGATCGCGGAGAAGAGGGCTGTCCTGGCCCAGGTGGACGTGCAGACGCTGTGTGAGTGCCCACACCCCCACCCTGGAGCTCCAAGGCCCGCTGTCCTCTCTCCCAGTGGACTCCAAGCCACCTCTGACTTCAGGGAACTCATTTTCCAAAGAGCGGGTGACCCTGTCAGCTTCGTTTCCCTCTCCACCTGTGACAGCTTTTCTCTGCCCAGGTGTTAGGGGAGGAGATAGCAGGGCCATGGCTGGGGATGAGCATCCTGTCCCTGGGCGCAGGAGATGGTGACACCCAGTGAGGGGCAGACAGGAGGCCTCCAAATTGCTGCCGTCGGGGAAGGAACCACAGTTGTGGAGTCGGGTGCCACTGTGACATTCTTCTCCCCTCCCGTGTTTCAGCCAGCCAACTGGCAGTGACCGTGGGGCCTGGAGAGCGTCGCATCGGCCCAGGGGAGCCCTTGGAGCTGCTGTGCAACGTGTCCGGGGCACTGCCCCCACCAGGCCGTCATGCTGCGTACTCCGTGGGCTGGGAGATGGCACCTGCAGGGGCACCGGGGCCTGGCCGCCTGGTAGCCCAGCTGGACACAGAGGGCGTGGGCAGCCTGGGCCCTGGCTACGAGGGCCGGCACATTGCCATGGAGAAGGTGGCGTCCAGGACCTATCGGCTACGGCTAGAGGCTGCCAGGCCTGCTGATGCAGGCACCTACCGCTGCCTCGCCAAAGCCTATGTTCGAGGCTCTGGGACCCGGCTTCGTGAGGCAGCCAGTGCTCGCTCCCGGCCTCTCCCTGTGCATGTGCGGGAGGAAGGTGAGGGGCTCATAGAACCTTCTGTTTCCATGCCCTCTCCTTGTTCATCGGCCTCATGCTCCTCTTCCACTGTAATTATGGGGATACCCTGAGTTTCCTGGGACCTAACCCCCTGTCCCTGCCCCTCCGCCCTCTGATTCCTGTCCTCTGTTTTGCAGGTGTGGTGCTGGAGGCCGTGGCATGGCTGGCAGGGGGCACAGTGTACAGGGGGGAGACTGCCTCCCTGTTGTGCAACATCTCTGTGCGGGGCGGCCCCCCAGGGCTGCGGCTGGCTGCCAGCTGGTGGGTGGAGCGACCAGAGGAGGGGGAACTGAGCTCTTCCCCTGCCCAGCTGGTGGGCGGCGTGGGCCAGGACGGGGTGGCAGAGCTGGGGGTCCGGCCCGGAGGAGGCCCTGTCAGCGTGGAGCTGGTGGGGCCCCGAAGCCATCGGCTGAGACTGCACAGCTTGGGGCCCGAGGATGAGGGCGTGTACCACTGCGCCCCCAGTGCCTGGGTGCAGCATGCAGACTACAGCTGGTACCAGGCTGGCAGTGCCCGCTCCGGGCCCGTCACAGTCTACCCCTACACGCATGGTGAGTGGGCCCCACCCTCCAGCCCCTGCCTCATTGTCCCTTTCCTGCCTCTGAGCCTCCTGCCGCCATCCTCTCTCTCTCCTCCATGTAGCCTGCTGAAAGGTCTCGGGAACCCAGTGTTTGCCCCTTGCGCCCACCTGTACCCACGTCCTCATATGCGGAGAGGGCAGCAGTGGGCGGGGGAGGGACCGTGTGCACAGGGGAGCTGGGGGATGAGCGTGACGGTCGGGGGTGGGAGACGAGGGCACCCCCTCTGAACTGAACCACCCTCTCTCACCCAGCCCTAGACACCCTGTTAGTGCCCATGCTGGTGGGAACAGGGGTAGCTCTAGTGACTGGCGCCATCGTCCTTGGCACCATCACCTGCTGTTTCATGAAGAGGCTGCGGAAGCGGTGATCCCTCACTCCCCAGGTGAGGGGGAAAAACAGCCCCCACCCCATCTTGTCTTCCTTAGGACTCCTGCCCACAAGTCCTAAGCTGAACTACTCCCTCCCCACCTGGGGGAAGAGGAGGCTGCTCAGCTCTGCAGCATCCCGTTAGGGAGGGAGGCCCGCCGGCCCAGGGCTCTCTGACCTCAGCCCCCTCCACGCTTTCTCCAGTTCTTGCAGGTGTTGACTGTCTTCTGGCCCAGCTCCAAGCCCTCTGTCTGGTTGCCTGGACACCCTCGCCCGCTGCCCCCCTCCCTGTTAATTTATTTGACCTACTCTCCCAACCCAGAGTGGGAGACATGGCCCCTACTTCCCACTCCTCACCTCCCAAACGCCTCCCTCTGGCTGCCTGTTCTTGATCTCATACCTGCCCCCTGGGGAGGCCATTCCCTGTCCCAGTCCCAGAATTAGTTTTTCTAAAATGTGAATAAACTGTTTTATACAACCCAGGCCTGGCTGTGTCTTCCCCCAGCATGAGGCTGTAGGAGGCTGGGGCGGGGTGGGGTGGGGTGGTAGGCAGGTTGGGGCCTGACAGCCTATTCTGGACAACCCAGGCTTCTCTCCCCACCACAGACACCATCTGGCCTCTGTGGGCTGTGCCGCCCACTCCAGGAGGGGACACCTGGGTCCCATCTGTTGCCGGAATTGTCAGTGTCGAGCCAACTCCTCACTGGGCTTCTGCTTGGGAGAGAGTATGGAAAGGGAGGGGGAGTTCTGGCTGAGCTTTAGCCCTGCCCTCGCCATCCACCCATGTTAGAGGGCAAGGGCTTCCGGGGGGCGGGGCCTTTCCTGAGCTCCCCAGACTCCTCCACTCCCCTCTGCCAGGCTCATTCTCCTGGTCAGGCTAGTCTTAGACCTGACTCCTCCCAGCAGCCCCTGGGGCATCTTTTTCCTCCTGACCTTAATTATCCTGTCTGGCAGCAGGACAATAGGAGCCCAGAGCGCAGCCACCTGGGTGGCAGGGACAGTGGCAGTCAGGAGGACCTGTGTGCCCACAGAGCCGCTGCACCTGCGTCCACCCCCGCCTAGCTTCTCTCCTTTGCCTAAGGATTCTCTGATCCTAAAATTCACAGCCGGACTGAAGCTTAAGAGGCATCAAGTATCCCTGTTTCGGTTTAGTTATTTAGACATTTATTGAGCATTACTGATTTGCTAAATGTCATTTTTACAGATGAGAAATCAGGTCCAGAGAAGTGATGTGACTTTGCCCAGCATCATAGAGCTAAAAGTGATGGTCAGTGTCAGGACCAGAACCCGGGCCTCCTGACTGTGTGCACCGTGTGGTGGTGCCCTGAGTGGGGACGGTGGCAAGGAGGCATGTGGCAGGGTCTTGGTGACTTCCAGGGGGAGGAGGAGGCCTGTCCCAGCCTCAGTGTCCCTGCCTGGGCTAACCACCGTGTGCCTGTGTGTATGGGGTTGGGCAGCCCCCACACCTGTCTGCACTGCACCTGTTACACTGAATTGAATCAAAATCACTCCCATGTTCTGCCCCAACATCCGTCTGTTCTTGAGGGGACAGCTGATGCCAGCGTTTGGAAACCCCGTCTTTGAGGGTGACTCGGGTGGTCCTGTGACCGTGCCTAGACTGACAGGAGGGGATGGCAGCTTGGGTCCTCTGAGGCTGCCTCTGTGACTGCTTCCTCTGCTCCCAGGGGACCCTGGCGTCCCAGCCGGGGACTGGCCCCTCACACATCCTGCTTCGTGGGTAGGACTCTTCCAGGAGGCCAGCCTCAGGTCCCTGGATGCTCCTGCCCCTTCTTCACTTGCCACGACTCTCCCCTCACCATCCTAGCGTGGCTGGGGAGAGACTAGGAAGGGCTGGAGTTGGGGCGGGAACGTGTGCCTCCACGGCCCCTGGTCCCAGCTGGGCAGAAAGCAGGCTGTGAGCCCATCCAGGTCCTTCTCTCTCTTTTTCTTCCACAGTCAGCTCTGTTTCTCCAAGTCTCTCAAGGGGCGCATTCCTTTGCCACTGGAGCCTCTCCTGCTCGGGCTCCCCGTGACCTCCCAGGAATCCCCTTAAGCCTCATCCTGCCTATCTTGCCCACTCGTCTTCCCCAAAGCCACCTCAGCTTGTCATTGCCCTGTTCCCACTGACCGCTGAGCTCCTGGGCCAGAAGTTACACCCTTCAGCCTGGGTTTCAGGTCCCCCTCTGCCTTCCCCTCCATGCTACCCTTTCTGTTTCTCTTGCTGGCTGCCCCAGGATCCTCAGCGTCTGTGCTCCATCTCCTGATAAGGTCTCCAAGATCTTGTGACAGCAGCAGTTCTCAGAGGGTGACCCCCAGGCAGGACCCGGGAGCTGGTTGGAAATGCCTTATTTTTGATCTCCGCCCAGAACTATTGAGTAAGAAACCCTGGGAGTGTGGCCCAGCAATCCGTGTTTAAACATGCCGTCCAGGTGACTGACCCACATGGGCATTTTCAAACTGGGTTGACGTCATTTCCTCTGAGTTACTCAACCCCGGGCTTTCTGATGAACACAACCCTTTCACCCCCTGCTCTGAGAGACTGCACAGTTCGCAGCTGGAAGGAACCACACCTTGCTCAGCTGCCACAGGTACAGTTCCCATATGCCCAGTATCCCCGGGCTAAGAGCCAGGTCTTTGAAGGTCTACTCCCCATGGTACCGATCAATGATTTCAGCAACACCCCCACTGGTGCCCCAAGGACAAACTCTGCCTTCCCCAGGGACCCTTGTGGTCCGGCTCTAGCGAACCCACTTTCTAGATCTCTCCCATGGCCCCCTTTCCTCCTCAGCACTTCTCTCTCCCTTCCTGCCCTTGCAGCGGTATCTGCAAGATCTCATTCCACTCTCAGAAAATAGCCATGCCGATCTCTTCCCAGGCCCTGCTCCAGGGCCCCCAGCTCTGACATCTCCCTCCACTTCCTGCTTGCTTGCCTCTGGGCTAAGGTCACTGACACCTTGCTGAGTTTCCTTTGCAGTCCTTCATCCTCCTGCTCAGACCGGCACAGTGGGAGGGGTGCAGCTGGGAGGGCACCTTCGTCACCTGTACCCACCACCATTCAGCTTTACCTGCTCTGGCCCAGCTTGGAGTACGGTGTCCAGTTGGACAGGTGTGCCATACCCGGGGAGGCTGGCTGGAGAAGTGAGTGGGGGCTGCACTGCCTCCCACACTCTGTTCCCCGAGCATGCACCCTGGCTTCGGGGCTTTGTTGGAAGGGGAAGGGTATCTTTCTGGAGCTTGCACAAAGGTCCTCTGTGGGTTAGTGGCAGCCCTGTCATTCGGTCCCACCCGTCAGCTGCCTCTGTCTGCCACCACCTTCTATCCCCCGACAAGTCCATCCCTCTGTCCGTCCATCCTCCTGTGAACAGACACGAAGGTCAAACACAGACTGCTATGTTCACCCTCTCTTACCCTCTATTCTCAAATAAGGACCTTTCCCTTCCATGTGGGACCCTACACTCGAGCTTCTGAGGGGGCCGCTCCAACTTCAGCGCATGCGCAGTGGTCTTGCCTGCCTCCTCCACCTCTGACAGCCAGCTCCCCTGTACACCTGTGTCTGGGCCCCGGTCTGCCACAGAGGTCTGGAGGAGACTGGTCACACCTTGGACTCACTCTCTGGGGGTGGCAGGCAGCCATTCTGCTCCTTGTCAGCCCCAGCCTCCTCCCCGGCCCCCTCCCCAGCCCCCTCCTCCTCCACCTTCTCGTCCAGCCGGCTGGGGATGGACCAGTAGAGATGAGCATCAAGACGGGCTGCCGCCTCGGCCAACTCCCGGGCGCTGCACGAGGGTGTGGGCACCTCGAAGGTCTCGTGGAAGCTGGCATAGTCCACTTCATAGAAGCCGTCCTCCAGGGTCAGCACTGATGTGAAGCGGTGACCCCACAGCACCTCGTCCACCAGGTAGGAGCTCCGAGCTTGGCATGTCATTCCTGGGTGTGCAGGGCGGGGTGGGTGGGAAAGGGCACGAGTCATTGCAAAGTCCATTCCCAGCACCATTCCCTCCATCCCTCCCAGGGGCTCCTGCCTCCCCCTTCCCAACTCCTGTTCTTGGCCAGCCCCCTCACCTCCTCTCATTTACCTCGACTGCCCTTAGTCTCCAGCCATCGCTTTCCCCTCTTCTCCAATGGTGATGCCAACCACAGAAGCCATAACCTTGAAACTAACCTTAGGGATCATCTGGTGCAACTTCCACCTCCATATGAGGCTCCCTGCTGGAGCACCCCCAACAGTGGGCGTCTAGCTTATGCTTGCCCACCTCCTGGGATCAAGAGTTCACCATCCCGTAAGGAGCCCACTGCTTTCTGCAAAGGCCCTAACAGCTGGGTTCTTCTTTAAACAGAGGAGAATCTGCCTCTTGACATTTCCACCCCTTGGTTTCACCCCAACCCTGACTGACACCCCTCTGAGATCTGAGGAGTCCCTGCTTCCCTCATGTCTTCTTCAGGCTAGACACCTTTTTTTTTTTTTTTTTTTTTTTTTTTTTTTTTTTTTTTTTTTTGACAGAGTTAGTGAGAGAGAGAGACAAAGAGAAAGGTATTCCGTCCATTGGTTCACCCCCAAAAAGGCCGGTCAGAAGCCAGAGAGCTGGACTGGAAGAGGAGCAACTGGGACTAGAACCCGGGGCCCATATGGGATGCTGGTGCCACAGGCGGAGAATTAACCAAGTGAGCCACAGCGCCAGCCCAGGCTAAACACTTCTGGCTTCCTCCTCCATTCCTCACTGGATCTGGTTTTCACAAATTTCACTTTCTCGATGGCAAACCAGAATGGCCAGGAGGAACCCTTAAGTAGCCCCTTGAGTATGATAAATTTTCATCTGTGGCCGATCCACGCACACGAGAGGGCTCATCGTCTCTCTGTCCTCTGGCCACGGGTCTTTTAACTAAGAGGGCACAAGATTGCATTACATAAACGCTTTTGGAAGCTGCATCGCATTGCTGTGACATCAAGCCTGTGGCCAACTAACCCCCGCCCAGTTCTTTTTTCGCCAGAGCTCTTCCATGCTGTGCTTACATAAGTGATTTTTTTAAAGCCTAAATGTAGAATTTTATATTTATTCCCTTTAAATGTCATCTTGTTGGGTTTTGGCTCATTATTCTTGCTTTTCAAAAGCATTTTTGAATCCTGACTCTCTCACCCAAAATATTACCACCCTTGCCAGCTTTATCTCTCTAGAAAAATCAGTCGGCTTTCATCCCTTGTCCTCTCCACTGCCACCCTCCCCAGTCTGCCTAGCCTTGGGCCTGTGTCCTATTTTCCCAGTTGGGTCAGAACACTTTGTGGGGCAGGTCATTCTCCCCGGATCTCAGGGTCTCTCTCTAACCCACACCCATCTCATAACAAGGGACAGGGGAGAGTGGACATGGGCATGTCATGGGAGCTCTCAACATGGAGGCCTGGCCCTGAGACATCCTGGGGGCTTGGCGTTTTTTGGTGAAGGCTGGAATAAGAAGTATGGAATAAGAAGTATGGGGGAGGGAGGCAGGGGAAGAAGAGCCCTAAGCTAAGGGGTGCTGGGGAGAGAGGGGGCTGAAAGGAGAATGTTCCCATAAAGAGAGGGCCAGCCTCAGATACTGCCCGGAAAGGAGCTACAGCTGGAGAAATGGAGGAAAGAGAACAGAGTGAGTGAGGAAAGGGGAAAGAGCTAGGGGAAGCCCGGCAAGGTGCATTGAGATTGGGGTAGGGTGAAGGAGCCAGGGAAGGGTTTGATGGCCCCAGCTTGTCAGAAAGGCCACCAGGAATAACAGAAGCTCTGGACAGTGGCAGGAACTGCAGTGCCCCCTAGTGGGCCTTTGTTCTCCCCTGGGAGGTGGGGGCGCTTTCCTTATCATGCAACCTGTGGATCTCAAGTCCTAGGGGACCTCACTTGCAGTTACTACACTGGCCTTTTCTTACCGACCCTAAACCCATCACCGAGCTGGCCAGAGCTGGAGGTACTGACATCCCAGCTGGGTTGTCATTCCTTGGGAAGGGGCTGGAAATGGTATTCCCCTTGTCCTCTGAAAGTTGAGTCTTTTGCTGCATAGAGAAACCGAGGCAGGAGTGACCAGGTATTAAGCCCTCCTTAAGGTCCAGCCTTGGACTAACTCAGGCTATAACAAACCTCCACCATCCAACTCCAGGGGCCTGGCCTATCAGCAAGGAGGAGACCTCTAAGCATAACACCTCCTTCCAACTGCAGACCGCTGAACACTGAAGCCAGCCCATCTGGGAGCAACCCAGGCATGGCCACTTAGTGCCTTATGACAGCCGATGAGCACTATAACAAGAAGTCACCTCCAGGGGGCTCCTGCTAGGGTGAAATGAGCTCACGGGTGGGGGCGCGTGCTTTGGAACTGTGCAGGACGCAAAGCGAGTACCTGGCGAAGGTTACTCTCGGTGTCCCCAGGAACACGCACCTCTCGGCCCAGGAGCACTTCGGAGAATTCCTCCACGCTGTTTCGTCGCTCTGCACTTCCCCTCCCGCCCTATCTCACCTCCATCTCCCGTTCCTCCCAAGCCTGTGGGCCAGCTCCCTCCCTCCCCAGCTGCCTGCCTGGTTCTTCCTCCGCCCTGCCCGTCCGCCCCCGCCGCCCAAGCCCGGTCCCCGCCCGCACCCGTGGCTTCCACCATGCCCTCGAGGATGACCACGATCTCGAAGTCGTCTCTCTCTAGGGCGCGGCGCGACGCCTCCCAGAAGGGGCTGGCGGCGTCGATCTCGTGGCTGATGACGAGCGGCGAGACGAGGAAGAGGCGGTCGTCGCCCGTGTCGAAGCCCACGCTGAGGTCGGTCTGGTGCAGCGGGATGAACTCGCCCTCCAGCGTCTGGCGCGAGCGGATGAGCTTGGCGCGGATGGAGGCCTCGACGATGTGCGAGGAGCGCAGGTCGCCCACGCGGAACATGAGGCAGAGGCGCCCGTCGCGCAACGACACCACGGCGTGCGAGGAGAAGACAAGCGTGGCGGCGCGCTTGTTGGGCTGCGAGATCTTGACGAACATGCAGCCCACCATGAAGGCGTTCACCATGGAACCCAGGATGGCCTGCAGCAGCAGCAGCACGATGCCCTCGGGGCACTGGTCGGTGATGACGCGGTGCCCGTAGCCGATGGTGGTCTCCGTCTCGATGGAGAAGAGGAAGGCTGCCACGAAGCCATTCAGGTTGTTGACGCACGGCGTCCACGCCGTGTCCTCCAGGTGCTCCAGGTCGCCGCGGCCGTAGGCGATCAGCCACCAGATGGCGCCGAAGAAAAGCCAGGTGAGCGCGTAGGCGAGCACGAAGAAGAGCAGGCTGAGGCGCCACTGCAGGTCCACGAGCGTGGTGAACAGGTCGGTCAGGTAGCGGTACGTCTCGCGCACGTTGCCCTGCTGCACGTTGCACCTGCCGTCCTTCTCCACGTAGCGCTGGCGGCCGCGGCGGCGCGGCGGCTCCTCGGGCCCCGGCGAGAAGGCGGCGTTCTCCTGCGCCATGGCGGCGGCGGGCAGTTCCGCGCGCGCGCGCCGGGCGCCCGCTGGGCTCCTAGAGGGGCTTGAGAGAGGTTTGCTGAATTAATGGACTGGCGGGCTGGGGGTGAGGGGGTGGGGGGTGGGGGACTCGAGGCTCCCGGGCCAGCCCCGAGTGACTGACTGGGTGGTCCTGAGTGAGTAGCTTGGTTTCTCAGCCTCACTCTTCCAATCAGCAGAATGGGATTGATGCTTACAGCTCCAACTGCCACCCTCCCCGCCTCCCCGCCCAAATCCCACGCTCCAAGACTTGGGAGGATCAGATGGTGTCATGTAAACGCACCGGACGGCACCATGCAACTCCTATGATTATTCTTAGGGGAAGGAGTTACAGGAAAAGAAGCCTTGGTGCCACCGCCTGTACCTGGCAAAAAGCAGCACCTCACCGGCATCCCGGCAGAAGACCCCGGCTGGAAGGCGTTTTCTCTCCAATGTCGAGTCACCAAGCCTGCCCTAAGGACCTGCGCCCTCTTTTCCCGGACTTCCCTCCACAGTTCAACCTGCCAGTCTAACCTGGCTCTTCTGGAATCGCCCCAAGGCTGTCCCATGGAAGTCCTCCCCGCTCCTTCCTCCCTGGACCTCAGCATCCTGCCCACTTCTTCATCTTCCTGGCATCAAGGAGCTTGCACAGGGGGAGAGCAGGGGGAGGTGTGGGAGAGAGTGAAACATCTCCAGCCCTGCAAGGCTTGAGCACCCTCATGCTGGGAAGCGCTCTCCCCACCCCTGCACTCCTCCCCGAGGGGTCAGCCTCATTCCCCCTAGGTCCTCTCCCCGGTGGGAACAGCCTGACATTGGGGAGGGGGACTAGAGGATGTGAGATCCACACAGGCAGCCAGGGTAAAGCAAGCACAGAGTGCAGCTGGGGTTAGACTCCTATCCCTCTGTTCTTCACGGCAGATATGGAAGCAGATCGAGTGAAGCAATAGGCACCCACATTTACTTCCCCACCTGCTCCAGTTCTGTCCCCCCACCCTCCTACTTTCCATTGCGTATCAACGTCAGCCCCACCCCCATCTGCCATATGCCCCAAGCCTACACACCCAGCGAAGCCCACCTAACTTTGCTCCAGATTCTTCCCCCCAGAAGAGCTCTCTGAGCCCTGAGATGGAGGTCCAGAGCCCTTCCTTAGGCACCCTGGGTCTCCCCAGAGATATGAACCACACCAAGAAAGGTCTAGAATAGGTATCTGGTACCCTTCTCTTTCCCGAGAATTGTCCTGTCCCCCTAAGAGGTCTGGACTAGCGGGCAGGAGGGGATGACATGAGGATCACAAATGGCCTGGGTATTTGACCAAGTCCTAGGAGATACTTTCTGGATATGGATGTCTAAACCCAGCACTCAGGAATTTAAGTCGGAGAGGGTGTGTGTGTGTGTGTGTGTGTGTGTGTGTTGGGGTGAGTGTCAGGAGGAGAAACCAAAAAGACCTGACTTGGATGGAGTTCAAGGGCACCCCCACATCTGTTTTTCGTGGAGCCAGGGACACAGAGGCCAGCCATGTGGCAATGGCAGGTTAGGGTCTTCTCCTGCCCCAACAGTGGGCTTCCGTGTCACTTCCTGAGCATGGGACATCCTCGGGAAGCGATCGCTGGACATTGACCGCCTCAGAGACCGCAGGTCATGCAGGAAAGCACCTGGGTCCTGTTCCTCCCAGCTTTAGCCCCAGGTGGGCATCCAGCCATCCTCTCAGGGAGGGGACTCCACTGTCCTATCACCCCCAGAACTCCCTCCCTGTCTATTGCCCCAGGGAGCTACGTGAGCCTCGTTTTGCTGGAGTTCCATCTCCTGCCCTCCTGAGTAGGGAGCTGCATTTTTCTCAGAGGGAAGGAAAGGTGTGAAATTGTTGCGTTCATTCCAAGATCGTCTGCATCTTCCCTCCAATAATTCCAGTTCCTCCCACCTACTTCTCATTCTCGTGCATGCTGTGACCCCTAAGCAGAAGATCCACTAGCATATTTTCCTGGACCCCTCTTCCTCCTCCTAAAGGGTATTGAGCAGCAAGGGGGCTGATTTTTTTTTAAGAAGAGATTTGGTGAAAACTCCCTTGGGAACCAGCTCCTCCCAAACCCTCATTTGCCTGGGAAATAGGGGGCCCAAACCCCAAGTCCCCCGCAACTCAACTCACAGCGTGTGGAGAGGACAGGAGCCGGCAGCAGAGACCCTTGGGGGGTGGTGTCCATGCCCCTGACACCGCCCCCCACCAGGCCCCCTTGGAGGGTGGGAACCGCAGATACTGCTGTTTCTCCTGGATGTAGCGGCAGCTCTGACTAGGACTTGCTATCTGTGTCATCCCCACTTCCCAGGCTCCCCTGCTCCTCCTGGTTTCCATGGCAACCAGTCTGGCGACAGCGCCACAGCATCCCCCTCCCCTCCCCAGTCCTGGGTACCACTAGGGGCTGATCCACGCGCCAAAGCTATTTTTAGCTGAAGTCCCTCCTCCTGGACAGCTCAAAGCTCGCCTCCTCACCCCCTCATAGGAGGAAAAAAAATAAAAAGGGAAAGAAAGCTGGCAGGCATGCTGGCTCTTTCCTAAGAGGTTCCTTGCTTTGGGAAAATACAAGCCCTGGTGTATTTTGGGAATAAGGTGTTTGGTTTCCTGGGGTTTCAGAGGGTCACCTGGTGCTCCCCACCCCCAGCAGGACCTGTGGTGTGTCGGGGCTGCCATCAGGTCAGGCGGGCCATCCCAGCCTACATTTTTGGAGACGCCTCTGATTCAGAAGAGGGTAGCTAGAGAGAAAAGAGACCCACACAGTGCAGGAAAGGGAAGGGTTCTAATCCTAGCAAAGGTTGACGTGAGCCCTGCTTTCCCGAGCTGCAGTTTTCTAGTCTGGTCCAGGGTGTGGGCACGTGCAAACAGCCGTGTTCTGTGCACACTTCAGGGTGCACACGTCAGGTGCGGGAGTACAAGCAGAAGAGCTTTGCAATGCTTTGCACTAATGGAAAAAGTCTAGAAACCACCCAGATGTCCAACAGAGAGGAAAGCCCACGTTCAGGCTTACTCATTCCTCCTTCAGCAGGCTTCTGATGAGCCCGAGTGCTAGGCAATGTGCTGGAGGGGGGTGGTTACGGAAACCCCAGTCCCTGCCCAGGAAGAGCGTATGAACCTGAGGGAGAAAGACACATAAACACACACTATTCCCCCCATCCCTCCTCTTAATTCACCGTGCATCAGCGCTGCATGAGACACGAACCTCATAGCATCCCCACCAGAAGCTTACAAGATGGGCATTATTTTCCCCACTTGTAGATGAGGAAACCAACCTGAGAAAGTTCAGTCATTTACTAAATGTCGCCGAGTTGGACATAGATAGGAGTCAAACAGACTTGTTATCCCCCTTTCTGTTTTCTTTTAAGACTATTTTTTATTTATACCATTTTATTTGTTTATTATTCAAAAGGCACAGTGACAGAGTTAGGTGAAGCAGCGGTGGGGGGAAAGATGAAAGATCTTCCACCCGCTGATTCACTGTTCATGGAGCTGCAACAGCTAGGCTGTGCCAGGCTGAAGCCAGGAGCCAAGAACTCCAACCAGCTCTCCCATGTGGGTGACCAGGGTCCAAGTACTTGGGTCATCTGCTGCTGCTTTCCTAGGCATATTAGTGGGAGCTGGATTGGAATCAGAGCAGCCGGGACGTGAACTGATGCTCTGTTATGGGATGCTGATGTCGCAAGAGGCAATTTAAGCTGCTGTATCACAATGCTGACCCCTTAAGAGCAGTTATAGGTTTACAGCAAAATTGAGAGGAAGGCACAGAGTTTTCCTATATGCCCCTACTCTCATACATGCACAGCCTCCCCCCTTATCAACAGGCACCTTAATGGTGTATTTGTTGTAACTGATGAACCTACACACCATCAAAGTCCACAGTTTACATTAGATTCATTCTTTTTTTAAAAATATTATTTATTTGAAAGTCAGAGTTACAAAAAGAGAGAGAGGAGTGACAGAGAGAGAGAGAGAGAGAGAGAGAAATCTTCCATCTGCTGGTTCACTCCCTAAATAACTCTAACAGTCAAGGTTGGGCCAGGCTAAAACCAGGAGCCAGGAATTTTATCTGGGTCTCCCACATGGGTGCAGGGGCTCAAGGACTTTGGCCATCTTCTGCTGCTCTCCCAGGCCACAAGCAGAGAGCTGGATTGAAAGTAGAGTAGCTTAGGGGCCGGCACCGTGGCTCACTTGGTTAATCCTCCGCCTGCGGTGCTGGCATCCCATATGGGTGCCGGGTTCTAGTCTTAGTTGCTCCTCTTCCAGTCTAGCTCTCTGCTGTGGCCCGGGAGGACATTGGAGGGTGGCCCAAGTGCTTGGGCCCCTGCATCCATGTGGGAGACCAGGAGGAAGCATCTTGCTCCTGGCTTCGGATTGGTGCAGCTCTTGCCGTGGTTGCCATTTGGGGAGTGAACCAACGGAAGGAAGACCTTTCCCTCTGTCTCACTGTCTAAATCTGTCAAATAAAAAAAAAAAAAAAGAAACTAGAGTAGCTGGGGCTCAAACCATTGCTCATATGGGATGCTGGCACTGCAGATGGCAGCTAAACCCACTATGCCACAGCTCTGGCCTCTAGGTTCACTTTAGGTGTTATCTATACCATGGATTGGGACAACTGTGTATGATGTGTATCTACCATTTAAGCATCATTTGGGAGAGTTTCACTGCCCTAAAAATTCTATGTGCTCTGCTTAATCATCCCCCACCCCCCGAGTCCTGGAAGCCACTTATGTGTTTACTGTCTCCATCATTTCGCCTTTTCCAGAATCTCATGCTCATGCAGTTGGAATCATAGTGTGTAGCCTAATCAGCTTTGCTTCTTTCCCTTAGTACTGTGCATTCATTATTCCTCCATGTCTTTTTGTGACTTGACAACTCATTTCTTTTTAGTTAGTGCTGCATAATATTCCACTGTCTGGATAGAACACAGTTTACTTACCTACTCATCTACTGAAGGAAATCTTGGTTGCATCCATGTTTTGACAATTACTAATAAAGCTGACATAAACAGCTGTGTAGGTTTCTGTGTGGACATGCTTTCAGCTCCTTTGAGTAGATGTTGAGGAGTGTGATTGCTGGATCATATAATAACAGTATGTTTAGTTTTTTTTTTTTTAATTAATTTCTTTTTTTGACAGGCAGAGTGCACAGTGAGAGAGAGACAGAGAGAAAGGTCTTCCTTTGCCATTGGTTTACCCTTCAATGGCCGCCACGGCCGGCACGCTGCAGCCGGGGCATCGCGCTGATCCGAAACCAGGAGCCAGGTGCTTCTCCTGGTCTCCCATGGGGTGCAGGGTCCAAGCACCTGTGCCATCCTCCACTGCACTCCCAGGCCACAGCAGAGGGCTGGCCTGGAAGAGGGGCAACTGGGACAGAATCCAGCGCCCCGACCAGGATTGGAACCCGGGATGCCGGCGCCACAGGCAGAGGATTAGCCTATTGAGCCGTGGCCCCGGCCTATGTTTAGTTTTATAATAAGCTGCTCAACTGCCTGCCACAGCGGCAGGTGCACCACTTTGCATTCCTCTCAGCCGTGGATTCTAGGCTGTTGCTCCACATCCTCACTACCATGTGCTGTTGTCAGCCCCTGCTCTTTTCACAAAATGATGCTGCCTCAGTAATGTAATATCTGTGGCATATCAATATAATAGGTTTCTGCAAAGCCAATATAATTGCTATGTTTATATGAGGGCACTTAGAGAAGTTCATGGAAAATGTAATTAAAGATTATTTTTGTGAAAAAAATTGAAATCTATATATACAAGGAGTCTTCAATAAATTCCTAAAAAAGGCACACCATGAAAAGACTATGCACAGGGGCCAGCGCTTGTGGCATAGTAGGTTAAGCTTCCGCCTCTGGCACCGGCATCCCATATGGACTCCAGTTCAAGTCCTGGCTACTCTGCTTCCCATCCAGCTCTCTGCTGTGGCCTGGGAAAGCAGTAGAAGATGGCCCAAGTCCTTGGCCCCCTGCACCCATTTGGGAGACCCAGAAGAGGCTCCTGTCTCCTGGCTTCAGATTGGCCCAGCTCCAGCTGTTATGGCCTTTTGGGGAGTGAACCAGTGGATGGAAGATCTCTCTCTCTGCCTCTGCCTCTTTGTAACTCTGCCTTTCAAATCAATAAATAATTTTTTATTATTTTATTTATTTTTTGACAGGCATAGTGGACAGTGAGAGAGAGAGAGAGAGACAGATCTTCCTTTTGCTGTTGGTTCACCCTCCAATGGCTGCTGCGGCGCTGCGGCTGGCACACCGTGCTGATCTGAGGCCAGGAGCCAGGTGCTTCTCCTGGTCTCCCATGCGGGTGCAGGGCCCAAGGACCTGGCCATCCTCCACTGCAACCCCGGGCCATAGCAGAGAGCTAGCCTGGAAGAGGGGCAACCAGGACAGAATCCGGCACCCCGACCAGTACTGGAACCCAGTGTGCCCGCACCACAAGCAGAGGATTAGCCTGTTGAGCCGCAGCGCCGGCCAATAAATAAATCTTTCTAAAAAACTTTGCATAGATATCCAAAAAATTTGCACCAAAATAAATAACTTTTTTTCCTTTTGGTTAGTTGATTTTATTTTCTAAGACTTCTTTTCTCTTTTACTTAGTTTTTTTTTTTTAAGATTTATTTATTTATTTGAAAGTCAGGGTTACACAGAAAGAGGAGAGGGAGGGAGAGAGAGAGAGAGAGGTCTTCCATCCACTGGTTCACTCCCCAATTGGCCACAATGGCTGGAGTTGTGCTGATCCAAAGCCAGGATCCAGAAGCTTCTTCCAGGTCTGCCATGTGGGGGCAGGGGTCCAAGGACGTGGGCCATCTTCTACTGCTTTCCCAGGCCACAACAGAGAGCTGGATTGGAAGAGGAGCAGCCAGGACTCGAACTAGTGCCCATATGGGATACCGGCACTGTGGCTTTACCCGCTACACCACAGCATCGGCCCAAATTTTACTTTTAATTACACTTCTACAAGTTTTTTTTTTTTTTTTGCTGTGTCCTCCTCTATGTGAATGTATATATAAAAACACATCAAAAATCAGAATATAAAATTATTCTCATGAATTGATCAAATAGAAAGATAACTGCAGGACTACTGATAAAACTCAGGGAAAAGTTCTAGAGAAATGGAAATATTCCCATGTTCATTGTTTCCCCAGAGAAATAATTCAAAGCAGAGTGTGGCAAACAAATGCAAGGTGTTACTGTTGTTATCAGTATTGTTATACCTTTGATGTTGGGCTATTATTCTCCAGATCCCTTGAAGTTGGAACAAGAAAATATGAGCTAGAGGAGACTTGGAAGACCTTGAAATGGACACAGGAGGGCTGGAAGTACCTGGAATGACCGGGCAAGCCTGGGCAGGAGGTGCTGGGTAAGGTTAGCTCAGCAGGCAGTGACTTGGGTTCTGATCCCAGCTCTGTCCTCCACTAGCTGGGCACCTTTGAGCAATTTCTTAACCTCTCTAAACCTTAGACTCTTCATCTAAAAAACGAGGACCACCACATCCATCTTCCGGGAATTCTTACGAGGATTGCATAGGCAGTGCCCAACACATTGTAAATGCTCAGTAATGTAGCTGCTCTTGCTCTTCACCGATATCTTCTTGTTGGTCACATCACCATCAGCACCAAGGTCCCAGGGCTCTTGACAGCCCGCCTAGCCTGCGCTGCCTCGGTTTGTTTTGGCACTACCGGGTGCGACCTGCAGGGGGCACTCCTGGCACACTGCCCTCCTCTCCCCAGCCCTCTTGCCTGTGTTTCTTGTTGTTGCAAGTGGAAATATCGAGTTTTCAGCCGAGATTGGCATCAGGAGTGCTGTTAAAGCCCCAGTCAACATCCCTGTCTCTTGGGCCTGGCCCTGTCACCTGAGCTTTGGGACTGACTGCTACCTGCCCTCCTCTGTCCTGCCAAGCAGCTGCTCACGTTGGTTCTACTGTGCCAGGAGCTGGGAGAGAAGAAACCAAACCCCTGGGCAAGAACGCATTTGCATAGCACTGGCCCCATTTCCTGGAGGAGGAAGGGATCATGGGGCTGAAGGCCCTCCAGAGGTGATTATAGCCAGCCCCCCACTTCAGGCCCAATTGCCCTGTACCTCGCCTTGAGGACAAGCAAGGAGACCACCCACTCCCTCCACTGGTTTACTGATCCCAGATTTTCCTGTTACCCACCCTCAATTCCTTATCTATCACTGAACTTGAACGAGGCAGAGGAGAAAGCAAGCAACCTTACAATGAATCAATACAAATACGTCATATAATTGTGATGTTGGCAGTTGGGTTTAGAACCGAATGTTCAGGACAGGAGGGACACAGCTGGGACCCACTGCTGATCTATAGAGAAGCCTGGTGCAAGTTAGGAAAAGGAGCTGGGAGAGCAAGTGTCCCTTTTGGGGGGAAATAGTCCCTTCTTCCAGCACACACAGGTCTGCGCCCAGGTGTAAGAACTGGCAAACTGAATACAGCTCAACCTTTAATTTGCCCCATCACTGGATGCCTTTGTGGTGGCTCTAGGATCAGCCAATCTGGGAAGGCTTCCTTGAGCAAGATCATGAGACACCTTGGGCAGAAGCTCAGAGGTGGGAGAGGCAGCATGATAGAGAGATGGGGGATGGTTGAGGGTAGAGCTTAGCGGAGCAGGGTAGCTAATCTGCTAGATTATAACCATTTGCATAAATCCAAAGGAGAGGAGGGCCCTGGAGAAGGCACAGCAGAGGAAGGATGTGGACGGGCTGACGTAGTGAATGTGGCAAATGACAAAGGCTGCGGACTAGAGTGACGTGGGGGGAAGCGGCTGAGGAGCCTGGAGCCCCTCTGGCTGTTTTCACCATAGCTAGAGGGTTAGAAGGCTTCTCATACACTGCTCTGTCTTGGTTTGTGAGACTGTGTTTAAAGTTACGTGATACTGGGGCCAGTGCTGTGGCGCGCTAGATTAATCCCCTGCCTGGGGCACCGGCATCCCATATAGGTGCCAGGTACTAGTCCCAGTTGCTCCTCTTCCAGTACGGCTCTCTGCTGTGGCCTGGGAAGGCAGTGGAGGATGGCCCAAGTGCTTGGGCTCCTGAACCCGTGTGGGAGACCAGGAGGAGGCACTTGGCTCCTGGCTTTGGATCGGCAAAGCTATGGCCATTGCGGCCATTAGGGGGGTGAACCAACAGATGGAAGACCTTTCTCTCTGTCTCTCTCTCTCTCATTGTCTGTAACTCTACCTCTCAAATAAATAAATAAAAATCTTTTAAAAAAATAAAGTTATGTGATACTTATAGGTAGTCTGCGATGAGCCCTCACTTTACAACTGAGGAGTGGATCCCATGAGCAGGATCAGGACTGAGACCCAGGCCTCCCAACTCCACGTGCATGGTTGTCTCTTTGTTCCCTGTTGCCTCTTTCCCATCGGTGTATTGGAGCTAAGGGAATTCCTACCAGTTGGACCCAAATGGAAAGGTGCTAGAGGACTATCTACTTAAATCAAGTCATTTTAAAATGATTGATTTATTTAAAAGTATATGAGAGAGAGAGAGAGAGAGAGAGAGACTGACTCTTCCATCTACTGGTTCATTCACCAAATGCTTGCAACAGCCAGAGCTGGGCCAGACCAAACAGACCAAAGCCAGGAGTACTCCATCTGAGTATCCCACATGGGGGCAGAGACTCAGCCACTTGAGCCAAGAATTACATTAGAAGCGCAATAGCCTGGGCTCAAACCAAGCTGATATGGGACGTGGGCATCGCAATCAGCAGCTTAACCTGCTGGGCCATCACACCTGCCAATAAATTCTTTTTCGTCCTGAGGAAAGAAGCCTTTAGTAATGTAATAAGTTTCCCCTAATTTATGTTTTATTTTTAAATGTGGTTTTGAGTATACTGCATTTACTTTATAGAGGTGTTCTACCTAAAGAATGATCCTTCAGAGACTGGGAAGATAAATCCAGTCTGTCTCTTGATTTCCTCTCTGTGGCCTGCATCATCTAGTTACAGGTTGAATGGCCCTTATGTGAAAACTTTGGGACCAGAAGTATTTTGGGTTTTGGACTATTTGCATATACAATGAGATAGCGTGAGAATGGGACCCAAGTCTAAACACAAAATTCACTTATTCTTCATATACACCTCACATGCATAGCCGGAATGTAATTTTGTACATTTTTTTTTACTGCACTTGGATTTTGACTGACCAGTTACAAGAAGTCAGTTATAGAAGTTTCCTCTTGTTACACCTTTTTTTTGACTTACTTATTTATTTGAAAGTCAGAGAGAGAGAGAGAAGAGAAGAGAAGGAGAGGCAGAGAGACAGAGATCTTCCATCCACTGGTTCACTCCCCAGATGGCCACAAAGGTCGGACCTGCACCAATCCTAAGCCAGGAGCCAGGAGCTTCCTCCAGGCCTCCCACACCAGTGCAGGGGCCCAAGGGCTTGGGCCATCTTCTACTGCTTTCCCAGGCCATAGCAAAGATCTGGATGGGAAGTGGAGCAGTCAGGACTTGCGCCAATGCCCATACAGGGTGCTGGCACTTCAGGCGGCAGCTTTATCCACTACGCCACAGTGCCGGCCCCTGTACCTTTCTTTCTTTCTTTCTTTCTTTTTTTTTTTTTTCTCCAACAATTTCAGGTTTTGGGGCATTTTGGATTTTGGATATTTGTAATAGGGATGTCCAACCAGCTGCCCAGTGCTAATTAAATTTGCTCAGCATTGTGTAGACTTGGCACAGAGCTGTCACTTGGAATCCGTGGTGAGCCATGTTAGTGTCTGTCCTTTCCAGCTCACTCCCCTGACCGGGTGCCGTGTTGCTTTTTTGGGTCTCCGCCATGCCTTCCACGTGTCTCCATATCACCTTGTTCCCTCTGTTTACTCCTGCTCTTCCCAGCACAGCCCCTCAAACTGCTGCCCACCGGTGGACCCTTCTAGAACAGTTGCTCACCCCTACTTTCCTCCTCCATGCTGAGGAAGCTCCAGCCCCATTGTGAACAAGGTAAAAGAGAATAGGCCAAAGCTGGAAGGACTGAGTCCAAAAAGAACAAGGAAGGAAGATGGGAAGACAGAATTTCTTTTTTTTAGAAAGATTTATTTATTTGAAAGTCAGAGTTACACAGAGAGAGAAGGAGAGGCAGAGAGAGAGAGAGAGAGAGAGAGAGAGAGAGAGAGAGAGAGATCCTCCATCCACTGGTTCACTCCCCAATTGTCCACAATGGCCCAAGCTGTGTTTATCTGAAGCCACGCAGGTACAGGTGCCCAAGGACTTGGGCCATCTTCTACTGCTTTCCCAGGCCATAGCAGAGAGCTGGATCGGAAGTGGAGCAGCTGGGACTCAAACCGGTGCTCATGCAGGATGCTGGCACTGCAGGTGGCGGCTTTACCTGCTACACCACAGCACCAGCCCTGACAGAATTTCTAAACTGTGGGAAGAAAGGTTTCCCAAAGAAAGAGGGTACCCGTGTATGGTGAACATTGTACATAATAACCATGGACAATTTCCCATTCCAGCATGCGCTCAGGGGTCAGAGCCTGCGTCTGGTAAGTGAGATTGTGCTAAAGCCATGCCGATTACCCCTAACATTCTCCTGAGACAAGATTTGGCATCAAACATGTGGATTCAAATCTCAAACCGAACACTTTCTAGCTAAGTTACCGCATGCAAGCCACATTAACCTCTCTGAAATTCAAGTTTCCATCTGGAGATCTATGTTGCAGAGTAAACACTCATAACATTAATTTCCTATGTCTGTTTTCAGTGATTCCATACTAGGATTGTATTGACTGATGTAGGACTTTCCTTTAGCAAAAAATAAATAAATAAATAAATAAATAAATAAATAAATAGAAAAAAAAAGAAAGCAAGAAAAATGTGACATTCAAGACATTCAATACATACAATGTATAGATGATGTATAGATGTATATATCTTTTAAAATGTAATTTAAGGGTAGAAAAACTCAATTTTTTTTTGACAGGCAGAGTGGATAGTGAGAGAGAGAGAGACAGAGAGAAAGGTCTTCCTTTTGCCGTTGGTTCACCCTCCAATGGCCACCACGGCTGGCGCGCTGTGGCCTGCGCACCGCGCTGATCCGATGGTAGGAGCCAGGAGCCAGGTGCTTCTTCTGGTCTCCCATGGGGTGCAGGGCCCAAGTGCTTGGGCCATCCTCCACTGCACTCCCTGGCCACAGCAGAGAGCTGGCCTGGAAGAGAGACAACCGGGAAAGAATCCGGCACCCCGACTGGGACTAGAACCCAGTGTGCCGGCGCCGCTAGGTGGAGGATTAGCCTACTGAGCCGCAGCGCCGGCCAGAAAAACTCAATTTAAGTAACTTTTAAATTGGTCCTTTATGGTGCTATTCAAGCTGTTTGTGTACTTTTCCACACTCTTGTACCCTTCTTGTTCCAGAATGTCTAAACCTGGGGCTGGTATTGTGGTGCAACAGATTAAGCTGCTACCTGTGACACTGGCAACCATTATGAGCATCAGTTCAAGTTCTGGTTGCTCTTGTCCCATCCAACTCCCTGCTAATGGCCTGAGAAAGCAGCAGAAGATGGCCCAAGTGCCTGGACCCCTGCACTCATGTGAGAGACCTGGCTGGAGTTCCTGTTTCCCCGCTTTGGCCTGGCGCAGCCCCTGGGAATGAACCAGAGGATGGAAGACCTCATTCTGTCTATCCTTCTCTCTCTGTAACCCTGCCTTTCAAACAAATAAGTCCTTTTTAAAAAGTTGGGGGTGGGGGGCCAGCGTCGCAGCTCACTAGGCTAATCCTCCGCCTTGCGGTGCCAGCACACTGGGTTCTAGTCCCGGTTGGGGCGCCGGATTCTGTCTTGGTTGCCCCTCTTCCAGGCCAGCTCTCTGCTGTGGACCGGGAAGGCAGTGGAGGATGGCTCAAGTCCTTGGGCCCTGCACCACATGGGAGACCAGGAGAAGGACCTGGCTCCTGCCATCAGATCAGCATGATGTGCCAGCCGCAGCGTGCCGGCCGTGGCGGCCATTGGAGAGTGAACCAACGGCAAAGGAAGACCTTTCTCTCTGTCTCTCTCTCTCACTGTCCACTCTGCCTGTCAAAAAAAAAAAAAAAAAGTTGGGGGTGGTGTCTAAACCCAAATTGCTTAGTTGCATCCCACCCCACCCCCACTCTGAGTCTTGCACTCTACACAGAAGGACCATTTGGAAGGAACTTCTCCAGGGACTTTCCTCTGCACCACAAGCTATTTCTTTCTGTTCCTGCCCTTTTGTTGTCTTATCCTTCCTCTCCAGAGATGTGCCCTAAGTGTTGAGCAAAGGAGTTTGGGCTGTAATCTGTATGCAAGGGAGATCTGTTGTGATTCAAGGGCACAGGGACTGGCATGATGAAACAGGTTGCCTCTTTACTTGAGACTGGAGAGAAAGGGGAAGGATGGGGGAGGTCCTGGGCTGGTAATGACCTTCCTGATCCCAGTACAGGTCATGCAATGGCAATGAGAAAAGACATCCAAGGGAGATGTAACAAAGGGAGATGCAACAGAATTTGTTGGCTCAATCAACATGTCAAGGGATGGGGCACAGGGCAACAGTGAAGGAGAAATAGCATTTTTAGTTCTCTAGTTTGACTGCCCAGGAGTAACACAAACATTAGGAAGTCACGAGCTCTCCCAGCTTGGGGGAGGAAGACGATGAATTCTGTGTGGACTTTGCAAGTAGGAGTGGAAATCCCCTGAAGGTGACTGAACCATGGAGTTGGAGCTCTAAAGAGAATGTAGTGCTGAGGATGGAGACTTGGGCATCACTTGGAAATGACAGTTGGAGCTGTGTGAGTGACAAAGGGTCAGGGAGCAAGAGACAGAGAAAGAGAAAATGAGACTGAACCTGGATATTGGAAGAGGAAGTGGCGACAGGTGTGGATGTGTACACAGTGGATGAAGATGGCTTGCAAAGGCATCAGGTCCAGGTTATAATGGGCCTTCTGTTCCGTGTGAAGGAACTTGGAGTTGACTTACAGACAACTGGCAGTGATCAGAGGTTCTAAACTGGGAAGCGAAGTGGGCAGATCTGTATTTCAGAGAGATACATGCTATTGTGTGTAACTATTTTTTTTAAAGGTTTATTTATTTATTTGAAAGGCAGAGGCTGGTGCCGCGGCTCAATAGGCTAATCCTCTGCCTGTGGCGCTGGCACACCGGGTTCTAGTCCCGGTCGGGGCGCCGGATTCTGTCCCGGTTGCCCCTCTTCCAGGCCAGCTCTCTGCTGTGGCCTGGGAAGGCAGTGGAGGATGGCCCAAGCACTTGGGCCCTGCACCCCATGGGAGACCAGGAGAAGCACCTGGCTCCTGCCTTTGGATCAGCGCGATGCGCCGGCCACAGCGCGCCAGCCGTGGTGGCCATTGGAGGGTGAACCAATGGCAAAAGGAAGACCTTTCTCTCTGTCTCTCTCTCTCACTGTCCACTCTGCCTGTCCAAAAAAAAAAAAAGAAAAAAAAAGAAAAAAAAAAAAGGCAGGGTTACAGAGAGGCAGAGGCAGAGGCAGAGAGAGAGAGAGAGAGAGAGAGAGACAGACAGACAGACAGACAAGAGGTCTTCCATCCACTGGTTCACTCCCCAAATGGCCGCAATGGCTGGAGCTGGGCTGATCTGATGCCAGGAGCAGGAGCTTCTTCCATGTCTCCCATGTGGGCACAGGGGCCCACGAACTTGGGCAATCTTTCACTGCTTTTCCAGGCCATAGCAGAGAGCTGGATTGGAAGTGAAGCAGCCAGGACTCGAACTGGCTCCCATATGGAATACTAGCACAGAAGATGGCAACTTTACCTGCTATGCCACAGCATTGGCTCTGTGTTTATTTTTACACAAGCAATTCATGATATGGAGAATTATCAGAGTGGAGAAAGACTGGAAGAGGAGTGAGAAGCCTGCTGCAGCAGCCCTGGTGACAGGTGATGATGTCCCAGACTCCAGCAGTGGTCATGGGATAGAGAGAAAGGTGGGGTGGTCGTTCAGTGATTTGGGAAACAGATGCATTGATTAGGTAAGGGAGCTGAGATGAAGAAGAATGATGAATCTAGGGTGGTCTCCATGTTTCTGGTTGGGTGGCAGTAGTGCACCCACTGTGGTAGAGAGTAAACAAAGAGCAGCACTCCTGTGGGCAGGATGACATGTTCTACCTTAAATATGTTGAGTTTGAAATGGACATCCAGGTACACTGGAGATGTTGACACATGCGTGGAAGTCGAAGCTGATGCTTGGATAATGTTTTTGGAAAAGTAGCACACAATAAATGTCTGTTAGCAATTCCATAAGTCAGTGCTGCTCTTTGGCTATTCTTCTCTGGTGTCCTTCATGTTCATTTTGGAATTTTTAAAAAAAGATTGATTTATTTATTCGCAAGGTAGAGTGGGGCTGGTACTGTGGTGTAGTGGGTAAAGCCACCACCTGCAGTGCTGGCATCCCATATGGGCGCCAGTTCGAGACCTGGCTGCTCCACTTCCGATCTATCTCTCTGCTATTGTCTGGGAAAGCAGTGAAAGATGGCCCAGGTCCTTGGGCCCCTGCATCCACATGGAAACCCAAAAGAAGCTCTTGGCTCCTGGCTTTGGATTAGCCCAGCTCCAGATATTGTAGCCATTTGGGGAGTGCACCAGCCGATGGAAGATTCTCTCTCTCTCTCTTCCCCTCTGCCTCTCTGTAACTCTGCCTTACAAATAAATTTTTTTTTAAAGAAAGTACCAACATCCTAAATGATTGTGGGACAAATCTGAAAATAAACAAGGAGACACACAATATAAAGCAGAGTTACAGAGAGGGAGAGAGAGAGAGAGGCAGAGAGAGAGGGAGAGAGAGATGGAGAAAGAGAGGTTTCTTCCATCTACTGGTTCATTCCCCAAATGGCCACAACTACCAGAGCTGTGCTGATCTGAAGCCAGGAACCAGGAGCTTCTTCCGGGTCTCCCATATAGGTACAGGGGCCCAAAGACTTGGGCCATCTTCCTCTGTTTTTCCCAGGCTATTAGCAGGGAACTGGATCAGGAGTGGAGCAGCTGGGACATGAACTGACACCCGTAAGGAATGCCAAGGTCACAAATGGCAGCTTTATCCACTACACCACAATGCCAGCCCCTTATTTTGGAATTTGATCAGAGTCTCTATATTCTTTTTGGCTGTGAATGTCAAGACTGTTCTTAGGAATCCTTTAGACAGCCTTTTCCCATTACCTTCCAGGTCTTACACCAGCCTTGCAGGGTGACCCTGAGACCATCTGACCACAACCTCTCATCTGTATTGACATAGGAGCAGGGATACTGGGGGCTTGAAGATCAGTTGGGTCATAGTTTCTAGGACATTGTTCTACTTCCATAGTATTTCTTTCCTTTCTGAGTAAAGTTATCAAAAGAATAATCTATACAAGGTGCTTTAAAGTTTGTGGAAAATGGAATCACAAGTTTATCTTATGCAAAACCTATGAAATCCATTCATTGCTTTTATAATACATATTTTATATCAAGTTTTTGTTATCCCTTATATGCTATCACTCTCTTTAACATTTTTCTCACCTTTTTTTTTTTTTTTTTGACAGGCAGAGTGGATAGTGAGAGAGAGACAGAAAGGTCTTCCTTTTGCCGTTGGTTCACCCTCCAATGGCTGCCATGGCTGGCGCACAGTGGCCGGCGCATCGCGCTGATCCGAAGGCAGGAGCCAGGTGCTTCTCCTGGTCTCCCATGGGGTGCAGGGCCCAAGGACTTGGGCCATCCTCCACTGCCTTCCCGGGCCATAGCAGAGGGCTGGCCTGGAAGAGGGGCAACCGGGACAGAATCCGGCGCCCCGACCGGGACTAGAACCCGGTGTGCTGGTGCCGCAAGGTGGAGGATTAGCCTATTGAGCTGCGGCGCCGGCCCTCACTTTTTTTTTTTTTTTAACAGACAGATTTAGACAGTGAGAGGGAGACAGAGACAGAGAGAAAGGTCTTCCTTTTCAGTTGGTTCACCCCCCAAATGGCTGCCACGGTTGGCGTGCTGCGGCCGGCGTGCTGCGCCGATCCAAAGCCAAGAGCCAGGTGCTTCCTCCTGGTCTCCCATGTGGGTGCAGGGCCCAAGGACTTGGGCCATCCTCCACTGCCTTCCCGGGCCACAGCAGAGCATTTTCTCACTTTCTAATGGTTCCCACCTTGACCATTCTTCTGAAATGGCTTTCAAATGTCACTAGTGACTTTTTTCATTGCCAAGTTCAATGCCTTTTCTCACTGCGCCTGCTGATACTGTTAGATCATCGACAGGCTCTTCTTCCTTGGCTCTTGTGACATCCTACTCTTTGTCTCCTTGCTGCCTGACAGGTAGATTCTCTGTCACTCTTTGTAATGTGTATGTGTGTGTGTGTTTGGGGGGTGGGGGTCTTTCTTCTCCCCATCCTCCAAATGCAGGTGTTCTTTGCCCTCCTGGCCAGGCTCTCCTTTCTCTGTGCAGAGTCTGTGTTGGGAGCCTCCCTGCTCCCATGGCTTCAACTCACCCTGCCCTGGCAGCCAGTGTCCCCCTCTGACCTCATCACCTCCTCTACCACAACTCGGTCTCAGCAGGCTGGCTGCTCCCCTGGACTCCCTGTGCTCCTTAATAACCATGTAGAACTATCCCTAGGCTTGAGACCCTGGTGTGATCTCAGAAGGTTTCTTCCTTTGCTCATCACATCAAGTTAATCTCAAAGTCTTTTAATTTTGGCTTTTCTGTACTTGAATCCACTTTCTCTGCCCCTTTTTGCTGTGACCACAGTTACTTGGGCACTTATCTCTTTGTGCTATGTTTTCCAAACCATCTTACTCACATGTAGCTGATTTTTCCTAAGATTCTGCTATGGCTTTGTCTCCCTACTGCCTAGGAACCTTCAGTTGCTCTCCAGTGCCTGTGGAAACTCTGGCCTGACCTTGGAGCATGACTGTATCTGGCTTTCCACCCCCCTGCCCCAAACTCCCCTGGCTGCATTCTAGTCCTCCCCTCTTTGAACGGTACACTGGCCCATTTGATGGCTTTTGGAGGTTAAACTAATCTAAATGTTCTAGTTTCTTTGCTTTTGTACCTGGTTTTACATCAACTCAATATGGTTAACACTGGTTATTGATTAGTACTTAAATGTTTGTGATGAGGAATGAGAAAATCATTACTTTCTTCCTTAGTAGATGCTCAGTGGAGGGAGAAGATTATGGATAAAAGCCTCTCGAAACATGGTGCAGGGAATGAGGGAAGCCCCTGGCGACGAAAAGGTGGAGAACCATCGAGCTGGACGCGGGTCCAAGGGATGATTTCTTGCTGCTCCCAGGGACTTTGCTCTTGCTATTCCCTCTGCTTTCAATAGCTGGAGTCTCTGCATCCGTTGGCGCCCTTGCGGCTGTCACCTGCGTCTGCCCGGCGCCCCCTAACTAGAGCGCCCTTTCCCTCTCTGCAGCCGTGGAGCGGCTCCCGCCCTTAGCCGCCCGCCGGGGCTCATTTTTCCATCGCCACCAGCTGCTGCAGGCGTGGCCTTGGCACCTACTTGGACCCGGTACTACTCAGAAAACGGTGAACAAACTACGCGCGAGGAGCGCTGATTGGTGCAGAGCTGCAGCCCCCGTCCCACTCCCGGGCGCCGCCTCGCGCGCAGCCCGCAGCGCCCCCCGGGCGCTCCCTGAATTCATTTCTACCCCATGGAGACGGCCCCAGCCCCGCCCCAGTCTCTGACTCTGCTTTCCTCTCCCGCCCTGTCGTCGTGCCAGCTCGGCTCCTATCGCTCGCGTATCGCCTCTTCATTTCGCGTTCTCCCGGACTCTGTCTGGGTCTCTGTCTTCCACTCTTTCTGCGCCTCCATCTGTCTGGGTCTCCGCTTCCTCGCCCCCTACGCCCCGCCCCCCGCCCCAGCGCCGCCAATCCTGGCCGCTCGGGCCTGGCGCTCCACTCTCCCATTGGTCTGCCGGAGCCCCCCGCCCACGCCCGCCCGGCCCCCCACCGCGGGCCCCTCCATTCAACAAAGTTTGGCTCCGGCGCTGCGGAGGGAGGGGGCGGCCCGGCCCGGCCCAGCTCTGCCCCCGGCCGGCCCGACCCCGGCCCCGGCCCCCGGACAAGCACTTATCTGATCCCAGCTCCGGGTTTAAGACTCTTGGCCCTGCCCGTCGCACGGCTCCGCTCTTCACCCCCTATCCGTCCATCCGTCCCGCTGCCCCACGGCTCATCTGAGGAGCCCCTCCGCCTTGGACCCAAGGTAAGACCCGACCCTGATGCTGGAGTGCTGCCTCTCCGGCTGTAGCCCTGTCCACTTAACTCTCCAGACACCGTGAGGCCCCAGCCCCTTGGCCCCTACCCTGGCTAGTGTCAGCAGAAGGGCCTGCCCTCTGGCCTCATGCTTTGAGCAACCCCAAACGGACCGTCCTGGGAAGGTCACCCCACGATGGGAACTCTACCCAGGCAAGTCATGTCAGCCCTCTTAATCTAAGGAAGTGGCTTCCCTCCCCTCCCCAGCCCAGACTTGCGGGTGTATCACTGCTCCTCCAGTTAGTGCAAGTGAGACCACACGCAGCCATGCATCCCTCACACAGGCACACGGGACTGCCCCCTCGTCCAGGATGGACAGGTTGCTCCCATGCCCAGCCCCTCCCTCCTCCCCAATACAGTGACACACATAATGCACCTGCTAATTGTCAATTCACACATGGTGGGGGAGGGCACGTACTACTAGCTTAGCTTAGGGAGCTGCCGTAGGATATGATGTGCCTTGGAACCCACTCACTCATTTTCTTTCTTCCATTCTGACTTGGGTCCCACTTCAAGAGACCCCTCCCTATCAGCCTACCCCACCTCAGCTCTTGCATTCTGAGATTCCCAGGAGGGGAGGAGCTGAGCCACCCCTGCAGGCTTAGGGTGGTAGGCTGGGATCTGCAAATTCACCCTCAGACTGGATGCCCCTTCCCTTTCTATCCCTCCCTCGTACCAGGAACTAACCAAGGGCACTTGTGCTAGGAAAGAGACGAAGGTTGGAACTTCCTGTTTCGGGGAAGGAGAACTGAGCCCCAGGATGGGTAGAAGGGCAAAACTAGTAGAATGTGGGGCTGGGGCAGCTGGTTTCTTATTTTCTTGCAGTAAATGAAGTGCCCCAAGCAGGCAGAGGCAGACAGGGGAAGTGGGAGTGGTGAAGCCGGCATAAATCTGGACCTTTAAATTCCAATTACTTTGCTTATCAATGCAAATTCTGACTAGAGAGCTCTGTCCAGGCTGCTGTTGCTTTGGAGTTTGAATTTTATTTCTCCCCATGGGGACTGCTTTAGACAGTTTGGATAGGAGGGAGATGATGATGGCAGATCTGGTGCTCTCCTGGGGGGTGGGATGGGGATAGCCTTGTTCAAGAGTGCTGAGAGTGGTTGGTTATTGAGAAACCTGCCAACAGCTACCATGACCTACAATTTAGTTCCATCCTGAAACCATCTTCCTAATGTCCCAGGAGTTTTGAACATGTTCCCAGTTCCATCCTGTGCCAAGGGGTAGGGCTCATTAATTCCTCGGGGCTTAGACTGGGTAGGGGGGACCGAGTCTAGAAGGAACCAGGTGTTCTGACTCCTAGCTGGCTCTTCAGGGAGGAGGGAATAGGGGGGAGGGGGAGGGAAGGCATCAGGCCAGGGAGAGGTCCAGGGCTGGACTGCAGAGGCAATGGGCATGGCCCACGCAGTGCCAACTCCTTTTGCCCGCATCCCCCCACCCAATCAGTTCTTTGGTAGTGGTGAGGGAGGGAGAGAGGGAGGGAGGGGGAGCTGGGGGTGATCTGGGCCAGTCCAGCCTCCCAAAGCCCTTGCCAACCTGGGTCCTGAAAGGAACTGCTGTTTTCTGAGCCATCCCCCCACCCCCTACCCAGTGCCCAGAGCAGCCAAGTTGTCTCAGCGGATATCAAATAGCAATGACTCCAGTGATTGGGGGGGTGGGGGGTAGGGGTATGGTCCCATTCCTTCTGTGGCTGTAATGCACACTCTCGCTGCTGCCCTCTACCCTGAAGAAAAGTTGTGTCTCCCCCACATCCCGTCTCTGGGTGCATGTGTTTGGGTGGGTGGATTACTTGTCTGCTCCCTGGCATTCCCCACCTGCTCCACTGTGCATGAGCTCATTTACAGCTCCAGCTCTGTTGGCTTGGGCCAGAAGCGGAGTGACTGGCAGAAGACCCAGGGGCCTTCCTTCCCTTCTCCCTCCTTTGGGACCAGAAAGGTCAGAATGCTAGGACCTGGGTGGGCTCCAGAAAAGTCCTCTGGAGTCAGCCTGGGGTTGGTGGGATGACAGGTTTCCGGGGTCTAGAGGGAGGGTTATGCAGAAAGAGCCATTTCCTCAAAGGAGGTTCCTGGGCCTCCTAGGAAAATGCTTGGTTTCTACACAAGATAAAAAGTTAGACAGAGGCCCCTAGCACTGGGTGAGAGGGAAAGAGATATTGGGCAATGGAACCCCTAAACTTTCCTGCCAAAGGTTATTTAGGACAGAAGAAAAACTCTTCACCCTCCCTCCGCTCCCCGGCCTAGATTCTCCTCTTGCCTGACTGGTCCGTGCTACTGCCTAGCTGAGGCCAAGCTGTCCAGGACAGCAGTGAGGCCCGGGAAAGGGGGCGGAAAGAAGGAGACTCCAAGGCCCACCATTGAGAGGGAACCGCAGGAAGCCTGGAGGAAAGGGGGAGGTTTGGAATCCCAGTGTTGCAGCTCCCGGTGAAGCGTGGTTGGGGGGCAGGTCCTGGGAAGGAAACCTTTCAGAGTGAGCTGTGCCTCCTCTGTCTGCCCCCTTCCTTCACCTGGGTTCATCTCCATGTTGTCGCTGTTCTCCAGGGGAGAGTGCCTCTGAGTGGCCCCTCTTCATCCCCTCCCCCACCAGAACCTTGAAAGGGCAGAGAAAAAGGGATTGTGGGAAAAACCCTCCCGTGGGTGTCAGCCAGCTGGGAGCCTGGATTTGAGGTGGTGGGGGGAAGGGAGGGGCTGTCTTTGGAATGTGGGAGAGAAGTAAGAACTGAACTGTGTGGCCTGGAGCCAGAGGTTGGAGGAGCAGGGGCTTGGGAGGGCCAGACTAGCCATGGAGACCTCCAGAATGGTGTCACGTGGAAGGGATGTGTGTGGCCCTTGAGTCTTGGGCAAAGGGTTGGAGCTGAGCAGGAAGGATGCAGGTTAGAGTCCAGGAAACATCTCCCCAAAAAAGGGAAGGCATTTGAAACGGTGATTGGGAGATGACCTTCTGGACAAAACAAACAAGCACACATACAACAACCAAACTGAGAAATGAAATCAAAATTCTCCCCGAAACCCCCCCCCCCCCCCAACAAGGCTTCCAAGAGGAGCCTTGAAGCTCCAAGACTTGGGACTTTGCGACACCTGTCAGGGTCTCTGCTGGTGTAACAATGGTGCATTGCAATCCTCAGGCCTCCCTCCTTTCTGAGACAGTGGGCACGGCCCTCGTTTTGCCACTCTGCAGCTACCACAGGTCTGCTCTTCCTTACAATGGGGCCAACAATGGCCACGAGGATTAAAAGAGTCAATATTTGGAAAGGGCCTGGCATGGTGGCTGGCGTGGAAAAATGCGGTTGAGTGCAACTGAGCTTCTCCCACCTTCTGACACTCCTGCATCATCTTTCCTGGCTCCCAAGCCTTGGACCCGCCCCCTGCCCCCTCCAGCCCCACTGTGGTTTTTCTGAGGTTCCGTCTGCAGTTGGGCCAGGTGAAGGGAAGGTCAGGTAGTCAGGTGAGGTGTCTGTCTTTAACAGGCTGGCCGTCACCTGAGGTTGCTGCTCCACACCTGTAGCCTGTTCTTCCCATGGGTTTTTACCAAATGAGTGTTCTGACTTCAATTCAGACTCAGCAAGTGTCCCCCAAATAACCTTCCCCCCATTCTCAGCTACCCCTCTGCTTCAGCCAAAGACACCAGCTTCTCTCTACCCCACTCCCCTCTGCTTCCTGCATGGCCCTGCCTTCCTTGCTCCTGCCAGGTCTGATCCTCCTCTCCCACCCCCAGCTCAGCCCATCCATCCCATCGGCCTGGGTGTCCACAGCAACCTCCTTAATGTCCTTGCCTTTCTCTCCATCTTTTCGATCCCTCCCCCTTACTCCACCGTGGAATTAGCCCTGGGGTTGTCTTTGTGAAGCACCTGTCTTACCCTGTCTCTCCCCCACCCAGTCGCCCCATTGGCATCAGTGAGAGTTTCCCAGTCACGGCCTTTCTCCCCTCCCCTCCAGCACCCCCATCTTTTGGGACTGCATTCTTCAGGCTTGGGGGATGGAGCAGCAAATGCAGGGCTAGTCCAACTCCCAGCCTGCCTGCACACCCCCAGCCTCCTGTTGGCCTCTCTGCCCTCTGGCTTGTGTCCCCTGTTGATGACTTTGCCCAGGGTGCTCCGGGCATGGTGATGTTGCTGGGGACATCCTGTCTCCTTCATTAGCCTGTGGGCTCCTGTAGGGTAGGACCCATCCATGCTCCTGTCAGGCTGGGGACTTTGCCTGGAGCAAAGACGTCTCTTTTCTCCCTGGACCTCTGGGCACCCAGCAAAGAGCTTGGCTCCTGGGCTCAGAGTGGCTTCTTTCCAACTGGACTCTGAGTAGAAAACCATTTCGCTTGCTCAGTCTGAGGGGAGGGTGAGCATCCTGCTGCAGGGCTGTGTAAGACTCTATCTTTAGGGGAAGGTAAAACCCTGTGACCCATCTCTGGGAAAACCTCAAGAGCCACTCCTCTCCTATCAGCGCTCTCATTCTGTGCAGATGGCCTCACCCTGAGATTGCACTAGATCCTCCCACTTCCAGTCCTCTAAACTCTGGTGACCAGACACAAAAAGCCTCATGGCTGTCCAGGCCCCAGGGGGCTGTCTCCCTTCACAGGGAGGTCTGACTCCCGCCCCACACGTCAGCTTGTCAGCAGCCGTCTGGAGTCTGGAGAGGAAGAAGGGGGCGAAGGTCAGAGTCTGGTTTTGGGCAGCCCTGTGGTCTTGAGCAGACCTCTGAACAGGAGTTTTCAAGCTGGGTGAGAAGTGGGGATGCCCTCCAAGTGGGGAGTAGGCCTGCCCTCTTAGTGTTATCCCTCAGCAAGACCTCAGATCCCAGCCTCAACTGCTGGACCTAGACACAAGTCCCCTCCCCATGTCTAAACCTGCCCAGTGGACCCTCTGATAAAAGAGGTAATGGGGTGGCTGGTGGGAAGAGAGGGGAGAGCCAGGCTGGATCAGTAGTTCCTGAACTTTCTGATGCAGAACCTCTTTATACTTTTAAAACTCACCTCAGACTCCAACGAGCTTATGTTTGCATGGGTTATGTCTATCGACATTTGCTGTGTGAGAAAGGAACACGGGGAAAACTTAAAATAATTATGAATTCACTGATTAACAAGCCCATTGCATATTACTCTGACATATTAGAAATGAGAAATAACTATGTCCCCCCCCCCAATAAGCAAACAAGGAAGCAAACAAAATGTTTAAGAAGAGTGACATTTTCACATCTCTTTTTAATATCTGGCTTCGAAAAAGACAGTTGGTTTCTGAGATCTGCTTTTGCATTCAGTACGTTGCTACTGCATCTGTCATATTTCTTCTGGAAAACTCCACGGAACATTCATGAAACAGTGAATATGAAAAGGGTGACTAATGTGCAGTTAGCATCGTTATGAAGGTGGATTTGAGCCCATCAAGCCTCTGTAAGAGCCTAAGGAACCCCCAGGGGTCCCATAACTGTGCTTCGAACTGATAGTCTAGAGGAACCTCAGAAAGCATTTTCCAAAAAACCCAGGCCAATCTGAGTGCCCTGGCTGACTCCCCTCAGCTGCCCGTGGTCTTTTGAATGTTTTCACTAGGGAGGAAGCTTGGGGCAGTGATTAATCATTGGGCTCTGCAGAGAAACCACCTGCTTAAGCTCACATCTTAGTACTGCCACTCGCTAGCTGTGTGGCGGGGAGGTGAACTACTGACATCTCTGCTTCAGTTTTCTCATCTTTAAAAAAAACTCTGACTTTTTAGAGTTGTTGAGAAGTAAATGACATAAACTAGAAAGGCGCTTAGCAGAGTGTCAATAATGTGAGCCCTGGTTACATTGCAGAGCTTCGCCCCTGGGGCTGGGCGGTGACACTGACATGCTACAGTGGCGCTTCTTGGCTCACACGGGGAAACTTCACCTGGGCAGTGTCCCAGGGAAACTAAACCCTTGAGTCGATATCTCACAGCCCTGTGCTCTTCCTGTCTGAGTTGTGCAGGGGGCCAGGGAGGTCTTGAGGGGGAGAAGGAAGCAGATGCCCCCATCCCCCACCCCCTTACCCTTGAGACACCCAGGGCCCACAGCCATCAGCAGGAGGCCTTGAGGGCAGAGAGCTGGGAGACATCCCCAGCAGTTGAAGAGCTGGAGGGGGGGTTCTGTCTGGCCTTGAGGAAATCTGTGTTGGGGCAACACTGCACCCCAGGGGCGTGCCCGGCCCCTGCCCACAACCCCCTCCCCATCCATCACTGAGCCTCACCCTCCTCTCAGCCCTCCGCTGACTCCGGGCCCTGGAGCTCACTCTCGAGATCCTGGGTCCCACCCTGCCCTTTGTGTGCGCTGCACAGGGCAGGACAAGATGCCCAGGGAACAGCATCTGGCCGTGCTGGAGATCCCAAAGTGAGAGAAGAAACCTCCTCCCTCGGTGGGAAGGCGGAAGGCAGATGGGAGAAGCAGGTGCACACACTGGGGAAGAGCTAGCCCTGGCTCCCAGCCTCTCCAGCCAAATTCTCCTGAGCTGGGCTGCCTGCTGCACCTTACTCAGTCCAGGCCCAGCTCCCTGGAGGAGCCCAGATAGGCAGGAAACCCTTGTTCCTAATCGCTACCCCTGTGGTGGTTCCTCTAGTCTCCAAAATCACAGCCATGGAGGTCTCATAACATGGGGGTGGGGGTGGGAGCCCTCAAGGAGGCAGAAATCCTAAGGCCTCCAGGTGCTGAGGAGACCCTGTCCGAATTCTGGAGGCCCTGATTTCCCGCACCCCGCAAAGCCTGACAACTCAGACACACAGGAGATCTTGCTAACTCTCGCTCCATTTTTCCTCTCCTACCCTCACAATTCCTTTGAGTAGATGGTAAAACTGAAGCAAAAAGTGGGTGGGCTCAAACTACCCACCCACCTCCTTCTAGACCCCAGCCCAGGACCCAGGGGCCCCTCCCCCCTCAATCCCTGTAGCCCCTGAGTCTTTCTCCACTAGGAAGGTCCCTTCTGACTGAGTGGTAGGTTTGGGGGCCCTGGCCTAGTCTCCTGCCCCTGGCTCCTGGGCAGTGCCCCCAGGGGAGCTCCGGTGGGCTAAGATCTCCTCAGTCTCAGCCCTGCCCCACCCCCGCCTCTCCTGCTGCCAGCAGCCCCCCACCTCCCACCCCTGGGCTGTGGGACAGGGAGAGGGCTGAGGGGCTGGCTCTGCATACTAATGTTCTGCCCATTGTCAAAGCCCCTTTGTGCCAGAGAGCTCCATTGAGGCGGCTCTGGGGCAGCCACAATGGGGGCTCTGTCCCCGAGTTGCCCCAAACAGTCACCTGCTTTCAGAGCCAACCCCCCACCACCCTCCACCCGCCCCAGTGGCCGGAGGGCCCAGAGAGCACGGGGGAGTGGGCCCAGGGCCAGGGGGGATGGGCAGGAGACGACCCCCCCCCCCCCCCCGCCACCGCTGCCCTGGACTGGCTGGGAAGATGGGCATTTGACAGGCCAGGCTGTGGAGGGCACAGGAGGGAGCAGCCTGGCTCTCAGGGGCGGGTCATCTGTGGAGGGAGATGGAATGCGGGCTCTGTGGGGCTGGAGAAGGGAAGGGGCCCTCACAGCCTGCCCACTCCTCGTTCCATATGCCCAGCCTGGGCCTATGGCTGCCCACCCCCTTCCCCTCCCACCACAAGGGCACACTTGGGCTCATATATGCAGAGACACACAGGCACACACTCATCTATGCGGCCCCACACGCGGCTCTCAGATGCATGCCGGGGTGGATGTGCCCAGACACAACATGCCTGGCCAGGCACACAGACCCGCATGCCCACACCCCCACCCGATGGCATAAGCTCCTGTGCACCTGACACACCCTCCCCCACACGCACCACTTTCTGTAAGCATTCCCTCTGGCTGCCACAGGCACTTCAACACCGTTCCTCCACCCGCCCCCCATGCCCTGGCTGCCCTCAGCTGCTTTGACACAGGTTATAACAAGTTTGCACTTGTTGTGACCTCAAGAATGTGGCCCTGGGGCGGAGAATGTCCTGCCGCCCCAGACCGCACCTGCTTATACGTTAACCACGAGCACAGCCTCTGCTGAACTCTGAGCACGGCTCCCCCTGCACCACTTCCACCATAGGGGTGCGTTTGGTAGGCCCCAGAGGATACAGGAAGATCTAACTTCCCAGCTGGCCCCATGCACTTGAACATGGCCCCATAGCCACAGCCTGGTGAGGTGGGTAGGACGGTTCTGAGAGGTGAGATGATGTGTGCAGGCAGCTGGTTATGAGGTTGGGACCGAAATGGAGAGCTCCTGCCTTTCTCTTTATGTGTATATACTTCTCTCCTACCTCTCTCTTGGTTCCACCTAGGCGACTCCCCCCATCCTATCTTTTTACCCACCTTCCTTGGGAAGGAGTGGGAGCCTGCTGGGGATTGGCAGTGGGAGAAGAAAAGGAAAAAAGAAACCAGGTACAGACACCTTAAGTAGGTTGTGGGTCCAGAAAGAACCTCAGAAGGTAACCTTGACCCTTTCACTGCCTCCAGGCAGGGTGAGTCTACTTCCTTTCACTTCCCATTTCACACCAGCCCCATTCCTGTTGCCCATGCTGGATCACTGGATAGAATAACCCTTAGCTAGGGTTTATAGGAGGAGGTCTTTACTGAGTACAAGTCCTTGTGACCTTGTCACAGAACTCTGGCCATCCCAGGTAACACCCTCTGCCCACACAATGATATGTAGAGTGTTTGTGCCTTTTCTACGATGGTCTGGGGGCATCTCCTAGCAGCCTAGACAAGAGGTATTAAGAAGGAAGAGAGGAAGGCCAACTGGAACCCCAGGGGTTTGACAGCTGACTGCACAGTGGTGTGTTGGGTCATGGGAGGGGCGATGGGTCCCAGCTGCAGGAGCTCCATTATTAGACAGACAGCTAAGATGGTATCAGTTTGCTCATCTGCAAGTATTACTGAATGCTGATCTCCATGATGGTTCCCTGGTTTGAGAATTGCATAGAAGAGCCGTGGGACCCTTGTACTCCATTGCCCCACCCTTTATCTAGAATGCTCCCTCTCTAGCTACTGGATTCTGCTTGAGCTGCCTTCACGCTGGAACCTACCTCCCCCAACCCTTACCTACAGAGGGGCTCTCTGCCTCCTAGTGTCCCCCCAGTTGTCTTCTGTTGGAGAAAGAGGCCTGCCCAAGGTATAAGCCCCACCCTTCCCGCTGTGCTCAGGCAGCTAGTCACTGCAGGGTGGAGGACAGTGGGGCCCACCTCTGAATCAAGTCGGTGTCTTCCTGTCACCCCGAGGAAGGAACGTGGGTAAGGAGTCTGTGAAAATTGGGGAGTGGATAGAGATTGTCTTCCACGGCAATGGTGCACCCCCTTAGACTTCCTGTGGGAGGGTCAGAGGCTGCTCTCCTTATGGGAACAGCTGTCCTAAGAAGGAGATGAGCTGAGGATACCTGTGGGGCTCAATTCCCTGAATGTGAATTATAAGTACAGGGTACCCCTGGGTCTCTGTCTTCACCAAAACTGCCACTAAAAATAAATTGCTTAGGCAGCAGCAGGTATACATTGTGACTTGGCAGGAAGAATTTCCTGGGCATAAGGTATTGGAAGGCAAAGAGGAAGAATGAGAAGAGGTGGAACACTCTATCTCATGAGAAGGAGAAGTCTCCCATCAGTCACTTATGGAACACAGGCTGGCGGCCCAGTGACTTTCAGAGTGCTGTGGGCTGTGGGATTTCCAAACATCTCAAAGGAACTCCTTTGCCTATTTCCACAGCCCCCAGCCAAAGTATCACTGAATCTGTCGCCTTCCCATGGACCTCACTATGTGCTCTGTCTTCAAACTCTTCCTGTTGGCATATTTTTGGGCCCCCTGCTAGGTGGGAAGTCCAAACTTCACACATCCTGGGCTGTGGCTGGACCTGGATAAGGGAAGAACTCCATGGGCAGCATCTCAGGGTTGGTGCCACACCAGCCAGCACTTGCAGGAACCCAGAGCGAAGACAAGGATCTTGTAGGAGAAGACCAGGGTTATTGCTCTGATTCTGATCTAAATCAACATGTCCTCCAAGCTAGCTGGGTGATCTTGGGGAAGGTACTCACTGTTTCTGGGCCTCGGCTTCCTCTTTGATAAGACAAAGGGGTTGAATGGGATGCTGATGGAGGGCCCTCAACATGCTCATTCTCTGAGACACGACGGTAGCAAGAGGAAAAGCAGAGCCTTTGCTTTAAGCAGGTCTGATTCACCTGTCGTGCCTGCCCTTCCTAGCAGTCTCCCTGGGCAAGTCAGCTAAACTCTGTCAGTCTGGCTTCCACATCATTAATAAGAGGACAATGCTGTGATCAACCCCTCAGGGCGGATGGGATGATGCGTGTGACACTCAGCACAACACCTGACACAGGGTAGGGGCTGAGATGGGGAAGTTCATGGTTCCACAGGAGCCCAGAGGCAGGAGGCTGAAGGGCCAGAGGCAAGAAGGAAGAGAAGCTAATCAAGCACAGTTGGAGAGGAAGTGTATTCCATGGAAGAGGTCCCATTATTGGCAAAGAAC
Organism: Oryctolagus cuniculus; assembly: GCF_964237555.1. NCBI lineage: Eukaryota > Metazoa > Chordata > Mammalia > Lagomorpha > Leporidae > Oryctolagus > Oryctolagus cuniculus. The sequence continues at coordinate 38,868,596 of NC_091438.1, forward strand.
TGCTGGTGAGAGAAAGAGTGGTCCATTCTGGAACTGAGAGGGAAGTGTGGGTGGCAGACAGGGTGCAGGTGTGTGTGGTGGGGACAGGATAGAGAGCAGCGATGCTGGGAGGGTGGTGGGGGCCAGCCTGTAACAGACCCTGCCCCACCTGCCATCCTCGTGGCTTTAGAGATGGATCCTCTGCTTCTCCACCCTCCGTTCATTCCTCCCTTTCTCCCAAGACTCAGTCCTTTTATCCTTGGTCACACAGCCACCAGGAAGCCATGGGCTCCCCTGGGGGAACTTGGCAGGTCCAGGGAGAGGCTTGTCTGACTCTGGAGCAGGTTTTGGGCCAGGCCTGCAGTTCTCTGCCTCCCTGTTTTCCCACTAGGAAAGAAGGGTCCACCTCCAGGGAAGACTGGAGTTTTGGCCTTGAGCACTCTGCTAAGCATTGGGTCCCTCTGTGGACTTCAGTTTTGCCCAGAGAGCAGAGAAAGCATTGAGGGTATGGGGCTGCAGGCAGCTTGGAGTGGGGACCTAGGGAATCTAAAGATGGCTGTCAGCCTAGAGTAACAGCTCGTGGGGAGGGTGACTGGGCCAGTGCCCCCAAGTGCCCAAAAGCTGAAACTTCAGAGGGAGGCTTAGAGGAATGACTTCCCAAGGAAGAAGCATGATGCACACTCTGAAAAGAGGAAAGTGTAGACAGACCATTTTTTTTTAAAAGATTTTATTTATTTATTTGAGAGGTAGAGTTACAGGCAGTGAGAGGGAGAGACAGAAAGAAAGGTCTTCTGTCCGTTGGTTCACTCCCCAAGTGGCGTCAATGGCCGGAGCTGCGCCGATCCGAAGCTAGGAGCCAGGAGCTTCTTCCCAGTCTCCCATGTGGGTGCAGGGGCCCAAGCACTTGGGCCATCTTCTACTGCTTTCCCAAGCCACAGCAGAGAGTTGGATTGGAAGAGGAGCAGCTGATACTAGAACCGGCGCCCATATGGGATGCTGGCGCTGCAGGCCAGGGCGTTAACCCGCTGTGCCACTGCACCGGCCCCTGACAGGCTCTTTTAAATCAAAGGAGTACCAAGCACCAAGGGAGGACATGGAGATGAACAAAACCCAGGTTAAGAATCAGTTTAGAAAAGAGTCTCTTGTTTGGGAAAGCGGGGGATGGTTCTTCCTGAAGGGGTGGGGCTGAAAGAGTGGCCCCAATAGCAGCTGTCCCAGGGGGTGCTCCCACATGGAGGAGCGATGCTTCTGCCTCCCCTTAGCCTTTTCTGGCCTTTTGAGTCCTCTCCTAGGTAGACATCCCTGATCATTGCCAGGACAGCTTCTGAGATCACAGGCAGAAAGGCTTAGCCAGAGGGGCCTTCAGCTGGGATCTAGTCCGGTCTTCTCTCTCTCCTCTCTCAGGCAGGCATCCGTACCTGGGCCCTGGGGCACCCAGCAGCAGGTCCTATCCACTTGGACCCTCTCTAGTTTCCCAGATTCTAGTGGCAGGACAGGTGATAGGTCCTTATCTCCCAGGGCCTGGCCAACTCGGGCCTTGAGAAGCCCACCGACTGCCTGGAGTCCTTGGGGTTGCAGGAGAGTGGGAGAGGGAGGGGCCAAAGGGCAGCGTGAGGAGCTTAGCTCTGTGCAGCATTCCTTACTTCACACCTCCTCCACCTGTTGGTTGAGAACGAGGCTGGAAGGAAGCCTCATCTTGGGAATAGGGAGGTGGGTAGAAGAGTGGGTAGGAAGCCCCCTCCAGTTCTGTTCAGCCACAGTTAACCCCAGCCCCCATTTCCCTGTTAGTCCCAGAGGAAGCAGCGACAAGGCAGGTTCAGTGTCAACATCCCCAGGCCCGCTGGGATGCAGGGCAGCAGTATGAGTGGGAAGTCCACGGGACTTTCACAGCCCAGAGGCTGTGGTTTGCCATTAAATAAACATCAGTCGGTTGCTCCACCTCTCTAAGCCTTGGTTCTCTGATTCAGGAGACATTTTTCCTTCATCCGCAAAGCAGGGTAATCATAATATCCTTATTTGCATAAAGGCCTTAGAGATTTCACATACTTTATCTCTTGTAATCCTGACCCCGCAATGGCAGGTGGGAAAATGAGGCCCAGAGAGATTAGGAGATGGAAAGTTCCCATAGCTGGTAAGTGACATAGACTAGGATGGCAAACAGTGGGAAAGGAGAATAGGCAGGGTCCTTTGGCCGTGACCCAGATGTGCCAGGATAACAAATGATTTTATTAGGCCTAGCCCATTAGATTGAAAATGATTCTCTTAACACCATGTTAAGAAAGATTCTGAGGCTTAGTAGGAAAAAAGTACTCTGATGAATCAGTGATACCTGCTGGGGGCAGGGGGTGGACAGTGAGTGACAGCTCACATGCTGTATAGTGTATATCCCAGCTCAGAATCACCCAGTGATTTCAAGTTCACATCTTTCCTCTGTACTACCCATTAGGCTGCATTCAAAGGTAGCAGCTTAAATAGATGACTGAGATCTCTGTCTTTGAAAAGCTCCCAATCTCTTGAGTAGGAAAGGGACAGTGTGGCAAAATGTCCCAGGAACATAGAAGTAGACTAAATATTTCACCAGGGAGGTCCCACAGCCCAGAGAGCATTGGAAGAAGGCCTTAAGAAATGCAAAGAATTTTAAAGGACAGAGAGGGGGCATTGAGGGAAAGGGAGAGCGCATTTTATTTTATCTTATTTTATTTTTAAAGATATATTTATTTATTTGAGAGGCAGAGTTAGAGAGAGAGAGAGAGAGAGAGAGAAAGTAATGAGGGAGGTGGAGAGAGAACCCGGGACAGCATATTAGAGTGACAGTGAGACACTGCCCATACCTAATGCCTCACGACTAGGGAACAGTCTTACATCTATGATCTTGTTTAATTCTTCCAGTATCTCTGTAGTGGAAATGAAAATCCAGCGTGTAAGTGATCTGCCCACATCACAAAGCCTGGATGTGGCAGAGTCACTGAACAGCTGATCAAGGTCTACAAAAGCAGCAGATTTTCACTGAGGACTGTAATCAAGGCTGAGAGGGAGAGGAGAGGCTGGTCATCTGTCTCAGATGCTCTGGAGAGACTGCCGGGGCTGAGGACTCAGAATATGACCTTGGATTTACTGATCAGAAGCTCAGCTGTGACCTAGGAAGGAGCTTTCTGTTGCTTTAACTGCCGCCCAGGGTGGCTGTGTGGATCAAATGGAATTGTTGTGATTTTGTATAAGTGCTTTGCAGACCGTGAAGCCCCGCATTCTGAACGTGGCTGTTTCCATCATTTTAATTGTTATTAGGTATTATTAGATTGAATCCTTCGATATTGCCCATATTAGGACCCATTTTTAAAATGTTTTTAATTGGTAATTTCAGATGGTTCTGGAGGGTGGGGGTGAGATAGTGAGCATCTATGAAAGATGTCTGCTCCAGAACTGGAGAGCCCTGCCCCCTGGTGGTGGGGAGGTAACCCTTCAGCACAGGGTGGAGAGTGGCACCTAGCTGGTGGAGCTCAGTACTTGTGAGTCCCTCTCCCCTCCACTCTCCCAGACCCCAATAGGTCGTCTTGCCAGGCCCCTATGCTGGAAACTCAGCAGAGACTGGGGTGTAGGCTTACCCTCTTGAGGGGGGTATGGCCGGAAGAATACTTCTGGTATCTAAGCTAGGTTGATCTCCTCAACCAGTACCTTTGGAAGTAAGTCAAGCTCAGGGTCTAGGTCAGGCAATGACTGACTGGAGACCCAGGCAGAACTGCCACATGAAGGAGAGACCCCTCACCCTGCTTCTCCCTAATGCAACCCCTAAATCATATTTTCTCGGTATCTCACATCTTACTGACAACAACAGGAAAATGATAGAATAACAATCAAAGGGATGATCAGAAAGTTCATGGAAATGAACATTATCTTTTAATTCCATTTTCCCACAAATTTTTTGAAGTACCCTATATATGCCATTGCTTCCAGTTGAATCTCAGTACTCAGATCTATTCATTTCTTCAGTTAAGGTAAGGAGGATGGGTTAACTCTAAGTGGCTGTTCTTTTGAGGTGAGCACCCAGAAGTGTTCAGGCTAGGAGGTTCTCTGGGTTTCTGGAGCTGGGGCTGAGGAGGAAGTGGTACGGCCTGTGTCCTCAGTTGAACTCTGCATACTGCCAAGCTGCTCACAAAGGACCATCTCCCTGCAGGGCCCAAGATGTGCAGTCCTGCTGCCCTAGACTATAGTTGGGAGCAGATACCATGACTGGGTGATGACTCAGGGAGGAAGTGCACTGGGGGCAGTGTGGAGGATTGGAAGGGCAGGTGCACCAAAGAGGCAGAGTCCATTTGCTGCAGGCAGCAGGAAGTTACCCCCCCTCTCCTGCCAGGGAAAGATGGGGTCCCTAAGATGTCACCCTCTGGGCAGTTCTTAGAGCGGGCAAAAGGCCTGGCCTGGGGCCTGGGGTGGAGGAAGGGGCAGTGGCCTCAATCAGCCCACACAGACAGGCAGGAGTGGTGGCAACCCAGAGGGGAACATCTGACATGGCCCCATCTTTTTGTCCCTCCCTCTCTTGACCGGAAAATACACAGGGGGGTCAAAAGGGCCAGACGGAGGTCACAGGCTCCCAGGAAATGCTTTGAAGGCTTTCTATCCTTTCTTTTGATCAGACTATGAGGACTTTCCAAACGTTGACACAAGGGAAGAAAAGCCTATTCTTCCCTGGGCCAGGGCCTCAGTGTCAAGCTGGGGCTGCAGGGTGGGAGGGAGAGGGAGAAGGAGTCCGGAGGGTGGCGACGGTGACTCAGCTGGTAAGTCAGGCCCCTGGACACACACACACTGCCCTCTTTCTCCCCACCTCAAGATTTGTGTGCATCTGGATCCATTTCTGTTTGTTTGTTTTCCTTGGGGCAGGACAGTAGGGAGATTAATGAATGAAGACATTAAGTTGGAAAAGAACCCCAAACCCGACTCCATTCTTCTCCCAACCTTGAGGGCTTACATAATCCTGCCATGCTTTTCTTACTGCCCTTCCTCTTAGACCCGTCTCCTTTCTCCTCTCTTCACCTCCCCTCTCATTAAGAGCACTTGGAAGCCCAGAAGTGCTGCTTTTCAGTCTCCGGTGCAGCTGCTCTCCCTCTGGAGGACTCCAGGATCACTATTCAAGTCAGAATTGGTCTCCACAAAAGAGATAATGTGGTTGGTGAGAGAAGCTAAGTAACTGCTTCCTCTCTCCACCAAGGCCAGGGGAAGGAATGGGACCAGACCCCAGTGGCAGGAACTCAGACTGGACAGAGAGTCTTAAAGGGGACAGTGACCTTAATCACCTCACACAGCGTCTCCAGACTGACCTGACAACATCCTCTGTGAATCCAGACCCCAGAAGCAACAAGATAAGCCAGAAACTGCCATGCATTATACGTCCTTGAAATATTTTTGTCGTAAGAATTGCACATTTTTTTCATTTCTGCTCCATCGTATATTGTTTTTATAATATGAAAATAATATTTTCAAAATCCTTTGAGTAAAATTGACATTGCAGGATTGGAGTCCCTCCTGGTACACAAGTGCTTGCTTTGACTTGAGAAATGTAGAACTAATAAAATCTCTTCATTCCACAGTGAAGAAAATAAAGGCCAAGAGGTTTAGACTTGCCCAAGACACAGCTGGCTGGTGGCAGAACTGAGTCTGGCACCTATATCTCTTGCCTTTCAGTCCAGTGTACTTCCCTGGAGGCAGTGTTGCCTCTTAGTTCCAGGCAAGGTCCCCCACATCCTTGTGTCTGATTCCTTCACTCCATCTCCAAAATCCTGTGCTCAGCTGAGACACCTCAGGGTCTGAGACAGTGCTCAAAGCCACTGGCCACGTATGGGGCTTTCCCAACACTTAGCACTTGGGTGTGTTGCACAGATACAGGGACAGAGAATGAGCTGGTAGTAGAACTTCCTATTTGTACCCACCTATTCATTTATTTACACCCACCAGTGATTGGGTCAGACATACGTTCCAACTGAAACTAATTGGATTAGTTAATAGTTATAGTGGGTACTCCTCTCCTCCTGGGAACATTTTCACTCCTTATCCCATTTCTAATTTAAGAGTCTCTTTTCTAGAGGGAAGTAGGGAGAATGCTCAAGAGACTTTAGAGCTTGTAATGCTCCTTGCAAATGTGGACAACCAGGTCTTGGGCTATAGGATTATAGGAGGAAAAAGTGTGATAAAGAATCAGAAGGCTGGCCGGCGCCACGGCTCAATAGGCTAATCCTCCACCTGCGGCACTGGCACCCCGGGTTCTAGTCCCGGTTGGGGTGCTGGATTCTGTCCCGGTCGCTCCTCTTCCTGTCCAGCTCTCTGCTGTGGCCAGGGAGTGCAGTGGAGGATGGCCCAAGTCCTTGGGCCCTGCACCTGCATGGGAGACCAGGAGAAGCAACTGGCTCCTGGCTTCAGATCAGCATGGTGCACTGGCCACGGCAGCCATTAGGGGGTGAACCAATGGAAAAAGGTCTCTCTCTCTCTCTCACTGTCCACTCTGCCAGTCCAAAAAAAAAAAAAAAAAAAAAAAAAATCAGAAGGCTGAAGGTCTCAGGCACTTATATAAAGGTTTCAATGCAGTAGAAGAGCTTTTTCATTTGTGGAGAGGAGAGGGGCAATGGTGATCAGCTCCTTCTTTTCCCAGAATTGTGCCATCATTATTACCAGGCCCTCTCAGTCTAGGCAAAATGTCAACCTGCTTATCTGGGTCCCCCAATCTATGCACACTGAGCAGTCATTCAATAGAAATTTATTGAATGAGTAAAGAAGATCCAAAAAAAAAAAAAGTGAGAGAATTTGAAGGCAAGTGCTGTCATTAGATGGATAACATTCTATTCCACAATAAAATAAAATAAAAAAATCAGATCTCCAGGGTGACCTACAGAAGGCTGGAGACCCTACAAGGAGGAGAAGGTACAATCCAGAGAGATGCATAAGGAGTAAAAAGGGACAAAGAGGAGGAAGGTGCAAAGGAAGACAGAGGAAGGAGAAACTTTTCAGTGGCAGTGAGGACAAAACATGAACGAGGGCAGGCAGGGAAGCACAGAGCATTGGAGTGATGAGAAGCGAGTTGGGATGAGAGTCCCGGAGCAGGGAATGGGGAGAATAAAGACATGCCACCAAAGTGAGGAGAAAAAACGAGGGGATACAGCAATCACAGGGGAAGGGTCTTGCCTCCAGCCGGCAGGTTCACCCTGGGCATCATTCCTGGTGAGTTTTGCACCCATCTAGATCCTGATAACAGCTAGCCTGCTCCAGGTGTCATCTGCTCTGGTTGCTGAGTGCTGAATTTGCTCAGCTAAAGCACATTCATTGAAGTATTACCCTGAGGCTGCAATGGACAGGACTTTGGAATCCAGTTACAATTAGGTAGAAATCCCAGACTTGCTACTTACAACTTGTATCATCCAGGCTCTCTGAACCTCAATTTTCTCATCACCAATTATGAAAATAATAAGACCTGTTTTACAGAGCGGTTGCAAAAATGACATATAAAGTGCTGGTCTAAAGCAGGCATTCAATAAATGCAGGTCCCCTCCTTCCCTGCCCCTCCATTACCCTGAACCTGGGGAAAAAAAAAGCTAAAGTCACTTAGTGGCTCTGTGAAAGGATGTCCAGCAGGCCACAGCACAATGGGGAAGAGGTCGAGGTTCTGCATCTGATCCCTGCCAGAGCCAAAGGCTCCACACCCACTCAGTGGCTCCTGCTTCGCATTCTAGCCACTTAATCTCAAACACCCGAAGCCAGGCACAAAGAATGAGGGTGTTGAGTGGTCACAGGACGTCATCATTTTTCTGAATTGTCCTATTAGGGTCTTTCATGTGCCCCTAACATTTCAATCAAAATCAATGGTGCCTTATTTGCTGGCTGGCCCTGGACATCCTCAGTGTTGTCCCTTTTCCTCATTTGATCCTTTCTCTGGATGAGCCCTTTCTTGGACTCTCCAATACATAGTCTCCAAGGGTCCAAGTGTCCACATTTCTGTAAGGCATCATCCCTAAATGAGGCCAGTGTGGAGGAAAAAGCTCAACTCCTTGTTGTTAACACAAGGGTGCTTCAAAAAGTTTGTGTAAAATGGAATTAAAAGAAAAGTTTATTTCAGAATGAAAAATTTTGAAATCCATGTGTAGCTTTTCTGTAATATGTATTTTCCATGAGCTTTTTGAAGACCTCATGTATGTTTCCTGCTCTATATGGTGTAGTAACAGTCTTACAGAGTGTTTTGTGACGTTCTATGAGTTAACATTAAAAACAAGGAGTCCAGTGGCTAGCACATATTAGATACTTACTCAGCTAATTCGTATTAGTTACTTTTTCTATCCTGATCCCCCAAGCTAGATATCACCATTCCCTGATGAATTCTCCCTATGCTCCATTGATACATCCTCCATAGCGCTTGTCATTTCCTGCTGTTTTATGGTTGTCTAACCTTATTAGAGATCCATTTCCATAATCCCAGCGCCTGGTTTACAATCTGGCACTCACTCCATAGATGCTGTACATGGTGGGCAACCTCATTACAGATGAAAATATCTGCTTGCTTACCTATTAATATTGATAATTAGCTGTCTAGAGTGTCCATGAGTACGAGAAAAAAGAGAAAACATTAGAAATATCAAGAGAAGACACAAACAAAAGGGGAAATGCAAAGGCCCCAAAGGCTCTAGACCAGGGTGAAGTTCTGTCCTTCCATCCTGTCAAGGACCAGAGCTTCTACACCTCAGCCCTGCTATGAGGGCGGAGTCTTTTCCAATTCTCTTAGATTGACCACTGCGACTGGGAAGGGCAAAGAACCCTCTTCTACTCAGTTCACTCATAAATCACTTGTTGATCACTTACTATGTGTTACATATTGTGCTAATCATTTGGGTAACCAAGATGTATTATGCCTGGATCCTTCTTTCAAATAAGTGTATTTGTAATAGAAGACCAATGATATGCCAAGAGCTGGGCTATAAAAATTATATAGATATACACATATAGATGGAAACTCAAAAAAAGGAAATTATTATGTAAGGTTGTGGGAATCAAACAAGGCTTCATGGAAAAGGAGTCACTTGAACTGGGCTCTGAAAGATAGGACTTGGATACATAGAGATTGAAAGAAAGGTGTGGTCAGGAAGACAGGAAAACACAAGTGACATGTTAAGGCTGGAAAGCATGTGCTGGAACACCAGGGAGCAGGGGTCATCAGTGCACCTCCAAAAGAGAGAAGAGGTGGGGAACAAGGCTTGGAAAGGAGTTTTACAAGCAGATCATGGGAGGCCCTACATGCCAGGCTGAGTCTGGACTCACTTTGATAGACAATGAGGAGACAGTAAGAGGTTTTGACCTTGGGGAAGAAATGGAGACATATAATGTATATAAAAAGTACCCATGAAAAGTGAGTGAGTTTGGGAGAAAGAAGACTTGGGTCCAAGTCCAGTTTTATCATTTCCTGAGTCACAGCATCTCTTTACCCTCAGTTTCCTCATCCATAAAATAAAGATTATACTCTTAACCCTGCATGGGAATGCCACGAGAACAAAATATGAAAGTACTCTGATAAGTACCGGATCAACACACATCTATTTGTGGTCACGGGTGTTAATTAAGGGAAGAGTAACCCAGTGGCAAAGTAAGATGGACTAGAGAGAGACTAGAGATAAGAGAATGGGGGATGGAGTAGGAGGTGGATGCTGTGATTCAGCCACAAGGCATTAGGACCTGGAGTAAGACAAATGAATGAAGGGGAGGAAGCACACATGATACATCTAAGCATGTGGCATTAGAGGAATGTTGAGCTGAGGAGGGAGGAGACTTTGAGAAGACCCCAAGATTTTGAACACAGGTAACTGGGAAGAGTATGGCGCCTTAACTATTTAGAGAACCAAAGAGGAGCCACAGGTGGGAGAAGACTCATTCACGTTTGGAAATGAATGTATTTAGTGTTCACATCCCAAAGCTCTTTTAGTCAAGTTGCTCTTGCCACAAAGAAAACAGATAAAACTCTTTCCTTACCCTCCAATTCAACAGATTCTGGGAGAAGGTGCACGGTTTTCCTTGCCCCTCCATGTGCTGGCCTCCCAGTGGGGAGGGTTGAAGCATCTTTTCTAGTCATCAAATTTAGCACAACCAACTCCAGTGCACCACAGCAATTTTTCTTTTATTTATTTGTTTTTCAAAGATTTATTTTATTTTATTTGAAAAGCAGAGTTACAGAGAAAGAGAGAGGCAGAGACAGAGGAAGAGAGCCAAACACAGGAGCCAGGAGCTTCTTTGGGTCTCCTGTGTGGGTGCAAGAGCCCAACCAATTGGGTCATCTTCCACTGCTTTCTCAGGCGCATTAGCAGGGACTTGAGCCACTGTCCATATGGGATGCCAGGACTCCAGGTGACTGCTTAACCTCTTAGGCCACAATGCCAGCCCCATACCACAGCAATTACAAGGCTCATCCTCTCTCCATCCTCCTGCAAAAAGGAACAGCTGAGCTGAGGAGAGCTGGGACTGAGGTCTTGGGGCTTTCTTTCTCCCACCTTTTGAAAACAGGACGTGTAAGCTTTGCAGCATTAGTGAAGTCCATGTGAATGTGGATCTCCACGTTCCCTGCAGGTCTCCAGAGACTCGGAGTCTCCTGGGAGGCAGATCAAGGCTGTAGCCCTTACTCAGGTTTGGCCTGTGCAGGCCCAGCTTTCAATCATTGCTTTTCTCAGTCTTTCCTAACAAACTGTGTTAGGTTCTGGGGGAACAGATGAAAGGCATAATCCAAGGCCTTAAATTAGGAGCTTCACAGATGGTAAACAACAGTAAACAAATATTTCAAAGCACTCTGATGTTTCAAAATGGCAATATGTCCAAGACCATGCTTACTGACTGTGTTGGGGTAGGGCCAGGAGTGGGGGACAGAGAAAATGAGCTATTTCTGTGAGCGTCAGGGAAGGCTTCAAAGGGTACAATTAACACCTGAGTCAGGTTTTGAAAGATAAGCAGGTCATTAGGTAGGCACAGTGTGAAAGCAGGTCAAAGGTGGAAAGGATCAGATAATAAGGTTCTTTAAAGCACTGGAGTCTAGGGAACGTGTGAAAGATTGTGAGGATTAAATCTAAGAAGCAGACAGAGACCAAATCGCACAAGACCCTAAATGCTAAGAGAGTTGCAGTTTATTTGGAAAGCAATGGGGGTTATGGATCAATTTTAATTATGACACTCACACGAACAGTATCCTTACTTGAGAACAATCCTGTATTCAAGAAGGGGTCTGAGGGGCAGGTGTTGTAGTGCAACAGGTTGAAGCACCCCCTGGGTTGCCTGCATCCCTTATCAGAGAGACAGTTCGGCTTCTGAGTCCTCCACTTATGATTCAGCTTCCTGAAAATCCACCTGGGAGACAGCAGCTGATGGCTCAAGCACTTGGGCCCCTGCCAACCCCATGGGAGACCCAGGTAGAGTTCCAGACTCCTGGCTTTGACCTGGCCCAGCCCTGGTTATTGTGGGCATTTGGGGAATGAATTAATAGATGGAAGATTGAACTCTCTCTCTCTCTCTCTCAATAAAGAAAAAAATAAACATTTAAAACATAAATATATGCATATATATACATATGTGCAAGGTTCTGATAAATACTTTCATTCTGGAGAATGAATGATTCTCAAGTGAAATATATGAGCTCTCAGGTAGAAGACACCTGTAGCAAGATCTGATGGGCCTGAAGCAGTAGGGGGAGTGGTATTTGCTGAAGGAACATGCTAGACCTCACTGTAGGGGTATGACTGGCCTTTGTTTGAAGAATCATTTGTTCAGTTCTTGGAGGAGAAAAAAGATGGATGTCCCTGCCTCTGTTCCTTTCGCTACTCAGAGGCTAGTCTTCAGAATTCTGTGCCTGTGTGAGATGGAATTTGGGAGAACAGCACCCTCTGGAGGAAAGCGGGTTTGGGCTTTGGGAGGGGCGGCAACACACCATTTTCAGAACGTGGGCCGGCCTGTTTCCTTTCCCCAGGGGGCAGGTCAGCTTGCCCTTGGCACGTAGCTGATTGTTTACTTGCTTCTGATTCTGGCTGCTGTGGAAGACAAAACTGCCTGGCTGTGGGAGGTGGCACAACAGCTGGGAGCCGCAGATCACAGCTGGAGGTGGCAGATGTAAAGGCTGGCAATAGTGTGCCTAACAGCCGGAGGAGGCGGCAATCACAACAGCCAGAGGCAATGCAGCAGTAGACAAAATCCCCCATGCTCACGAGTCCAGAGCCTTGGCCCCCCAAGTGGCCGCTACGGCTGGAGCTAGCGACCAAGCACTTGGGCCATCCTCCACTGCCTTCCTGGGCCACAGCAGAGAGCTGGACTGGAAGAGGAGCAACTGGGACTAGAACCTGGTGCCCATACGGGATGCTGGTGCCACAGGTGGAGGATTAACCAAGTGAGCCACGGCGACGGCCCTGCTCTTTTCACATTTGAACTATCCTGTTTATTGCAGTTCAGCTGGTGCTATCAGTCTGGAATCATTTTCCCTGTAGCTTGAACTTGCTGGTTTTGGTTGCTCTTCTTGGAACTCAAAGAACTAGTCCAAAGCATTCATGTGACAGTCCTTCAAACCAAGCATTTGCACACATCTATTATATTCTTCTGACTAAACCTCCCCATTTCCTTCAACCATTTCTCATGTGATCTTGCTCTGAATCCTCACATATCCTCATTGTCCCTTGATAATGGAAACTGCCTGCAGGACTGGGATGAACAGAGCAGAGTAGAATCAACTACGTCCTTACTGTAAAGGCTTTAAGTAGCCTAAGATTGCATCACTTTATCTGGCAACTAAGATACATGAATAATTCATATTGGATTTTCTGCTAAAGTGTTTATTTTTTTCTCATGTTATTTCTTGCTAAATCACATCTCTGAAAACCAGAACTTGCTCACGTAATTTTTGAACCTAAGTTCATAATCTAGCTCTTATCCTTTTTATTAGATTCAGTCTACTTTTTTGCTCCTTTTGAACCCTAATGTTGCCCCAGCCCTTGCATTTTCAATCCACTCCAGTTTTGTGCCATCCATTTAACATCATATTGTCTGATAGTTTTGATGGAATCAGTGTTAAGAACCTTTAATAGGGCCGGCGCCGCGGCTCACTAGGCTAATCCTCCGCCTTGCAGTGCCGGCACACCGGGTTCTAGTCCCGGTCAGGGTGTCGGATTCTGATTCTGTCCCGGTTGCCCCTCTTCCAGGCCAGCTCTCTGCTGTGGCCAGGGAGTGCAGTGGAGGATGGCCCAAGTGCTTGGGCCCTGCACCCCATGGGAGACCAGGATAAGTACCTGGCTCCTGCCATTGGATTAATGCGATGTGCCGGCCACAGTGCGCCGGCTGCGGCGGCCATTGGAGGGTGAACCAACGGCAAAAGGAAGACCTTTCTCTCTGTCTCTCTCTCTCACTGTCCACTCTGCCTGTAAAAAAAAAAAAAAAAAAAAAAAAAAACCTTGAATAGGACAAGGCCAAAGATAAAGCTCTAGGGTACATCATTAGAAAATTAATTTAGGTCACATAATACATTAAGATGCTGTTTATTTTTCTCTATCTCATTCTCAAGGACACAGAGATCTTGTCAAAAACCTTGATGATATAATTTAGGTATACTTTATTGTCTTTCTGATTTGTTGATTTAGTAACCTCATCACAGAAGGAAATTAAGTTCTTTTGTTCTGACTTTTTGTTAATAACACATACTGAGTCTGTTGATAACTTTCTGTCCCCCATTCTGCCCAAGTACTCACAATCATGTTTGCCTATAGTTTATGAGATGTACCTTAGTTTGCCTTCTGAAAATTAAAAAAAATCATCTTCAATCATTCCCAACTCTGCAGTAATTCCTCTGTTCTCTAATATTACTCAAAATATCCTATAGAGGCTTTATATCTTCTTTTCATGAGTTTAAGGATCAAATGAGGAGGCATGCTAATGCATGAACTCTAAAATGGTATATACATGCAGGCATTGTGCTGGTGGTTTGGTACTACTGAGAATGAAAGAGGGCTTTATTTGGACTCCAAATAAGAATTCTCTCAACTTCAGAGTTTCAGAGCTTCCTTTTTGCCCTAAAGTAACTGGTCAGTGAATGGCATCCAAGTCTGGCTAAGTAGCCTCGCATGGATAAAAATCCCAAAAGGAATGGGGGCTGGTAATATGGCCATTTTAGTTGCCTCTGAACATTCTTGGGATTCTCATCCATTGATGATCTCTAATTCAGTGCCTGGGGCTGGCTCTGTGGTGTAGCAGGTAAAGCTGCCGCCTGCAGTGCCGGCATCCCATGTGGGCGCTGGTTCGAGTCCCAGCTGCTCCACTTCCGATCCAGCTCTCTGCTATGGCCTGGGAAAGCAGTAGAAGATGGCCCAAGTCTTTGGGCCCCTGTACCCATATGGGAAGACACGGAGGAAACTCCTGGCTCCTGGCTTCAGATGGGCACAGTTCCACCCATTGTGGCCAATTGGAGAGTGAACCAGTGGATTGAAGACCTCTCTCTCTCTCTCTCTTTCTTTGTCTCCCTCTCTTTCTCTCTCTGTGTAACTCTTTCAAATAAATAAATAAATCTTTAAAAAATAATAATTCAGTGCCTACCTGGATGGGAAAATGAAAGGACTCCAATATTTTAGTGTTTTACGGGGGCAAGGGCATGGGAAAAATAGGATGGGGGCAGTATAAAGAATAAAATACAGTGATGCAGACTTTTTGGAATGAGAATGTAAAGGACCTCTCTGTTCCCCCCAAAAGGGAAAACTCCTGACAGATCACCTTGCTCCTCCCCAGAAGATCTGGCTATCAGATCCAGGGTGCCAAGACTCAAGTGATTAAAATTCTGTCTTCTGGAAAAGTACAAGTTACTCCTTGGACAGGGTACCAGGCACCTTGTGTTAAGTGAACTGTCTCATATTGCAGTGACTTGTCCCATTTTCTACTATCAGGACAAAAAGCAATCCCGAATTTGAGCCTGCAGAAACATAGCCACTAGACAATCCTAACTCTTGTACTTTATTCGATCAAAGCAACTTTGCCACCTATAACCTGGCATTTCTTATGATCCTTGGGGAAACATTCCAGTGCTCCCAGGAAGCGTCAGCATGTTGCTTCTCTTCCACTTCTACTTCTTTCTTTTCATTCAAGTCCTGTATGTACTCTTCTTTACATCACTCTGAGATTTAATCCATGCCAATTTCCCCAAATGATGATGATGATGATGATTAGAAAATGAAATGAGTTTGGTGCTTGGAGAGCATCTTAAAGGGTAGAATAATGGGAAGTTTCTGCTATTTTATGTTCCAGATGAGTATCTTAGTATCACCAATGGGTATTGATTTGGGATTAATGGAGAGAAAGGAAAAATTAAGGGTATTTGTGTGTGTTAAGGGAGATTGGCTTAGAAGGGTTTCAATGGAATAGCCTTTCTTGTCTCATGGTAGCCATTCATAAGAGTGGAAAGGGATCCTATTTCAAAACTAGAGATCATCACAGACCTGGTTTTGTGGTGACTGGAGATCAGTAGAACTCTCAGTCTCAACCCCATCTTCAAGGAACTCTGTACTTATTACTATTTCTTCTTTGCCTTTCCTGTAATGCAATCTAATATTAGATTGTATTACAATTATGCACTTAGTAAACAGTGTCTTTCTTATTAGTTTATGAGTTCTTAGAGCAAAGATGATGTTATTTTCATCTCTGACTTACCAGCACCTTGCACAATGACTGGCCTATAGTAAGAATTCAATAAATAGTTGCTAAGAACAAAAGAAAGAAATGATACCAAAGTGAATGTAAATTATTCCCCCTTCCTATTGGGTGGTGTCTAGGAGTTGGCTTTGTTTCTAAAATAACTTCTATTATGCTGTCTTGCTCCTTTCAGATGACATCAGCTGCCAAGGTATATTACAGTCAGACCACTCAGACAGAAAGCCGGCCCCTGATGGGCCCAGGGATACGACGGCGGAGAGTCCTGACAAAAGATGGTCGCAGCAATGTGAGAATGGAGCATATTGCTGACAAGCGCTTCCTCTACCTCAAGGACCTATGGACAACCTTCATTGACATGCAGTGGCGCTACAAGCTTCTGCTCTTCTCTGCCACCTTTGCAGGAACCTGGTTCCTCTTTGGTGTGGTGTGGTATCTGGTAGCTGTGGCACATGGGGACCTGCTGGAGTTGGGACCCCCGGCCAACCACACCCCCTGTGTGGTACAGGTGCACACGCTCACCGGAGCTTTCCTCTTCTCCCTTGAATCCCAGACCACCATTGGCTATGGCTTCCGCTACATCAGTGAGGAGTGCCCCCTGGCCATCGTGCTTCTTATCGCCCAGCTGGTACTCACCACCATCCTGGAAATCTTTATCACCGGTACCTTCCTGGCGAAGATTGCACGGCCCAAGAAGCGGGCCGAGACCATCCGTTTCAGTCAGCATGCAGTTGTGGCTTCCCACAATGGGAAGCCCTGCCTTATGATCCGAGTTGCCAATATGCGTAAAAGCCTCCTCATTGGCTGCCAGGTGACAGGCAAACTGCTTCAGACCCACCAGACCAAGGAGGGTGAGAACATCCGACTCAACCAGGTCAATGTGACTTTCCAAGTAGACACGGCCTCTGACAGTCCCTTCCTCATTCTACCCCTTACCTTCTACCATGTGGTAGATGAGACCAGTCCATTGAAAGACCTCCCTCTTCGCAGTGGTGAGGGTGACTTTGAGCTGGTGCTGATCCTAAGTGGGACAGTGGAGTCCACCAGTGCTACCTGCCAGGTGCGCACTTCTTACCTGCCAGAGGAAATCCTTTGGGGCTATGAGTTCACACCTGCTATCTCACTGTCCGCCAGTGGCAAATACATAGCTGATTTCAGCCTGTTCGACCAAGTTGTGAAAGTGGCTCCCCCTAGTGGCCTCCGTGACAGCACCGTTCGGTACGGAGACCCAGAAAAACTCAAATTGGAGGAGTCCTTGAGGGAGCAAGCTGAGAAGGAGAGCAGTGCTCTTAGTGTGCGCATTAGCAACGTCTGATGGCCTGTTCCCACATCCCCATCCCGCAGGTCTCCCTTCCTCTTCTTCACGCCCTGGGTCAGGGGAGCTTCCTGGGTTTACTGGAGAGCCCTAGAAGCATCCATCTTCCTCTCCCTCCTCTTTAACCCGGTGGCCTGTCAGTCAAGGCCAACTGCTGTCCAAATTTTCCTCCCACCATCTCCTTTCACTTTCCCCTGCTTCTACCCCAATACACACAACTGCCTTAAGCCAGGATGGGGGAAGGAGAGGGAACATGGGGCTGAAGTGGCTGAGAAGGCCTCAGCCGTGCTTGGAGACTCACGTTAGGAGGACCATGTGGTTGGATGGATGCACCCCGCACCACCATCACCATAAAGTCTGGTGACTTGAGGCTAGCCCCATCCCCTCTGTCTCTACTTTTACATATAGAAAGTTCCTTCACAGCAAGACTCTCTTGAGTGGTCTCTTTGGTGCCCTCAGAAATAGAGGAATCTGAAATCAGTTTATCCTAGAGCCTCTACCAATCCCTGTTGAAAGAACTCAGGGTTTGTCTAGCTTCTGCTGGTAACTCCTGACTATTGCCTAGAATCTCAATCACCACTATCTTTCCCTTTCTAGTTTCTTAAGTGGACTCCTTCAAAATAACTAGTCCTCTGATAGCCTCAGCTCCAAGAGAACTGGGGTTGATTCAAGAACCATAAACAACCAACCTGCACACCTGCACACATTCTGGATTCTGAACTCTTTAAGTTGGAATGATTAATGCAGAGTGTTGGCCAAACATTGAACTTACCTTCCATAAAACCTTGGGAAGATTGCTTCTCCTATGACTAAGCCAATATTTGAGAAAAGCCCAGTGCCCAGGCTCCATGGAAAAGCCTGAAAATGATATTCCATGTTACACTGTGTCTGGTTTTTCTTCTTTCCTGCCTAGCTCAGGTCCCTCTTTCATTTAACCCCAATCCTTTGGGGGAAAGGAGGGGACATGCCAAGGGCCACCCTGTCTTAACACCGGTGCTCCCCTGAAAACACGGATTCCCTAGGAAAGTAAAATCAACCTCACAAGTGAATTCTCAGATTTCCAAACTGCTGTACAGAGCCTCTGGGAACTGGCGATCTTTGTGAAGGATTGGACAGTAGCAGAACTCTGTGGCCTGTAGCCACTATTGTGCCTGATGTGCCTCTCTGTGCCCATCTGAAAAGTGCCAGTTATTTCAGTAGGCAGTGCCGGGAGGGAAGGAAATGATACCTCCTCATCAAATAACCATTGTCTCTCGCAGCCATTCCTGAGACTTGGTATAAAATGATGAAAATCAGTGTCATCTCTACTCTCCTCACGCATGCTAAAAAGTATACTTTGCATTCCCTTTTCTTTGGTTTGGGCTGTGATAAAGCGCAGGGTAGGGCATATAGGCACCAGAACTTTCTCTAAAGCCCCAGATCCCAAGAGTGCTTTCTGGTCTCATTTAGGTACCATAGAACTCCCCAAAACTGGCTTGGCATAGAGATCCTGTAGGGATCAAAAGGCAGTTTTATTTTTTAAAGTGAACTGAACTAATGGTTATGAGCCATGCGCTCATGCAGAACACACACAGGCATCTGCGTGCAGATCCTTACAGAGAAACTCACAGCATTTCATGACTGGACCCATGGTCATCATCTGCTCTAATTGCATAAAGTCCTATTATATTCATCTTTCCTTGAACTCAGTTAACTGCTGAAAATGAAGACCATTCAGTCTCTACTCACTGTAAAAACCAGCATTTCTGTCTCTCTCATGAAAACAAGAACCAGAAAAACCTGAAAATCGGAAACAAAGAACAGAAGGCAAAGGGCCAGTTTCAGTGCTCGAAACTTTATTCAACATTAGACTTACCTGATGTCTTTCAAGGTGTAAGGACAAAATGTACCACCGTGTGTATTTCTTCTCCATTGGCAAGTTATGCTCCGGCTGGTTTCTTCTGCACACTGCTGCTTCCCCTCTGAAGGAATTATTCTCTTCTCAGAGCCCTGCTGTTCATTCTAAGACCCACACTCCTGATTCCTGGATAACACTGAGAACGTTTTCTGACTTAATCCTTCCTGACCTCCTCCCCTACCCCAGGCTCTGCTCTACGTTGCACTTTAAATCATACTGCCCTATGAACGTAATCTGGCAACTTCACCCACAAGCCTTCCCACTCCCCAGGGAACAACTCCCCCCTATACAACCCTAAATGGTTCTTTAGACAACAGCCTGTCTCATCTGTCCTGGAGCCCTCTTTCTACAGGTCAAGTTTAGAAGTGGCCAGGTCAGGTGAGAAATGGGCGCCTTGTCCACACCAACCACAGAGTTGGAATGTTGGCAGGGTACTTTCAGGCTCAGGTGTTAAAAAGGGGGCAGATTTCAGGACATGGGCAAAACAACTGTTGGGGGGAGGATGTGAAGATGAGAAATGTTGATGCTGAGGGACCCAGTGAAATCAATGAAACACTTGAGTCTTACTTGGGTTAGCAAAGAGAGGTGAGTGGAGGCTTAGGGAGTTAGGATATGATACAGATGAAAGGTTTATTTAAGAAGAAAGAAACAGAGATAATATATACATATAGAGAGATGTATATAGATGTATATATGTCCCAATATATTGAATGTACAGAAAGGAAGTATTCAGAGAATTTAGTGTAGTGGGTAGGTATCCTGTCCTGGTTGTGGGGTAGAAAACCCAGATTTTCCAACTTACAACCAGTGATCTTGGTTTCAACATGGAAGTGATACAGCTGATGAGGGATTTCATGTTTGATGATGGGGAAGGGAGGGGTAGAAGCTGCCTTTCAGAGATAAAGAGCTATCCATCGAAGCTTATGATGAACCTTGTGCTATTGATAAGATCAGGAAGAGAGGTGTTAGAA
The DNA here is from genome assembly GCF_964237555.1 of Oryctolagus cuniculus. Classification (NCBI taxonomy): domain Eukaryota; kingdom Metazoa; phylum Chordata; class Mammalia; order Lagomorpha; family Leporidae; genus Oryctolagus; species Oryctolagus cuniculus. The sequence goes on from NC_091438.1 coordinate 38,888,433, forward strand.
GGAAAATGGGGAGGGGAGATACCCTATCCATGGAAAGCTAGGAAAAATCTACTACTTACGCTATGTGCCCCCATCCCAAATAGCATCCTCTCACTGTAGTACCTGTTTTTTTTTTTTTTTTTAAATAAAGCATATAAATAAAGCACCCTCTGTTTCCCTCTATTGAAGTACGATATATTTCCCCTCCTTCCACAGGGGTGGGAGCAACTGCAGCTCCAGCCCCTGGAATGAAACTGAGAAACTAAGCACATTGGTGTATGAGAGGCACTAAAGGGAAACCTCAACCCTGAATCCAAATGGCAAGACTGAAAACTGTTGGGACAAGATATTCCTAAGGCAGAGGCTCAGCCCCTCAAAGGCTGCAAGTAGCCCTGAAAGAAGGCCATTTATGCCAGAAGAGTCCTAATCCTGGCATTTGGGCATACAGGGTGATGTTTTGGCTTTGATGCTTCTGTATGAAAGCAGGGAGTGGGTCTGAGGTACCTTGAGAGCTTCTGAAATTCCCACACTACGCTCTGCCTTATTATCTCCCTAGACCCGCATCAGTCTGTAAATCATCCAGGGATTTTCCTATGATGTCTGAGCAGAGAGAAGAAGCCAGTTATACCATTGATACAAGCCATGTACACTGTACCACCCCCAACGCTCCTATTCCTGGTCCATTACCCATGTTAGCCAACCTAGTTTATGTGTGAAATAACACATTACCTTTGCTGTACAGTTAGTACAGGCCTCCAGGTTCAGTAATGTCCAACTCTACTGAAGGAGAAGCATCTAGTGATGGTTTTTCCATTCATTGCATTAAAGATTAAGTCAGGTCAATTTTACCTAGGGAAAAAAGGTGTTTTTTTCTTTGCTTATTTTATTTTTATCCACTCAGAACAAACTACTAAATAAAATAGATGAGTCTCTCATCTTCACTTTAACTTCTTTGAGAAATCTAAGCCAATACTATTATCATAGCCTGAACTCACAGGGGGAGGACTGAGTTAGGCTGTGCTAGGAGAGCTGCTGACTGCGTTGCTAGAATTTTTCCCTTTGATTTTTCTCATTAATAATATTACCCATTCCTTCCACTTCTTTCCTATATTGCCCCTTATTAACGATAGGATTCTTTAGCACATGCTTTTTTTAAAATTAAATTCAATTTTATTTATTTTGAAAGGCAGAGTTACAGAACGAGGAAAGAGAGAAAGAGGGAAAGAGGTCTTCTCTCCACTGGTTCACTCCTCAAATGGCCACAATGGCTGGACCTGTGCCAGGTCAAAGCCAGGAGCTTCTTCCAAGTCTCTCATGTGAGTGCAGGGGCCCAAGCACTTGGACCATCTTCCACTGCTCTCCCAGGCAGCTCCATTAGAAGTGGAGCAGTCTGGACTCAAATTGGCATTTAAATGGGATGCCCACACTGCAGGCAATGACTTAACCTGTTATACCACAGCACAGGCCCCAGAACATACTTTTAAAAATCAGTTCTATTTATTTTTTAAAAAGATTTCTTTAGGGGTTGGCACTGTGGCACAGCGGGTTAACACCCTGGCCTGAAGTGCAGGAATCCCGTATGAGCGCTGGTTTGAGACCCGGCTGCTCCACTTCCGATCCCGCTCTCTGCTATGGCCTGGGATAGCAGAAGGTAGCCCAAGTCCTTGGGCCCTGCACCTGCGTGGGAGACCCAGAGGAAGCTCCTGGCTCCTGGCTTCGCATCGGCGCAGCTCTGGCTGTTGCGACCAATTGGGGAGTGAACCACTGGATGGAAGACTTCTCTCTCTGCATCTCCTCTCTCTGTGTAACTCTTTCAAATAAAAATAAGTAAATCTTTAAAAAAAGATTATTTACTTATTTGAAAGTCAAAATTACAGAGAGAGGAACACATGGGATGGGGGAGGGAGGGAGAGAGAGATTTTCCATCTGCTGGCTCACTCTCCAAATGGCTACAATGGGGGCCAGTGCTATGGTGTAGTATGTTAAACCTTTGCCTGCAGCTGCAGCATCCCATATGTGCCAGTTGGAGTCCCAGCTGCTCCTCTTCTGATCCAGCTCACTGCTGATGGCCTGCGAAAGCAGTGAAAGACGGTCCAAGTGCTTGGGCCCCTGTACTCACGTAAGACCCAAAAGAAGCTCCTGGTTCCTGGCTTTGGATTGGCCAAGCTCCAATTGTTGTCGTCATTTGGGGAATGAATCAGCAGATGGAAGACCTTTCTCTCTCTCTCTCTCTGCCTCTGCCTCTGCCTCTCTATAACTCTGCCTTTCAAATAAATAAATAAATTTTTAAAAGAATTTTTAAAAAGATTTATTTATTTACTTGAAAGGTAGAGTTACAGCGTCCATATGGGATGCCAGTGCTACAGATGAGGGCTTAACCAGCTGTGCCACAGTGTCAGCCTCTAAAATTCAGTTTTTAAAGGCCAAGATTCAAAAAACATCTGAAAATTAGCTCATCTTAATCCAAGAAGTCTAAGTTGTTTTGTAACTGGGCATTGTCCCCTTTAACCAGTGATTACAAGCCCAGTTTCCCTTCCATGCTTCTGTGTAGACTCATTGCTGATTTTCCTCAAGAAAAATCAAGTCTCCTCAAGTCTCAAAGAAATGGATTTGCCTTCTACCCTTATCTATAATAGCCTGAGAAAGGGTGTCAATATCCAATCCTGAATTCTGACAAAAAACAACAGATCCTATAGTAACTATTCTTCCCCCCACCCCAAAATGGAAGAACAGAGGGAAAAAGAAGGGAAAAAAATTTGGTCTCTTATAACCAATAATAAATACTTAACTGTAACATTTAGGAAGCACTAAGACTGGATCATGACACATATGAGAAAAATAAGATATAATGTATATAATGCATATATATACATATATATAATGTATGTAATGTATATATAAGATATAATGTATAGTTCCTAAAAGTTAGAAGAAGAAACTTAGAAATTTGTGAGAAAATAACAGGTAGCATGTACTAAGGGCAGGTAAAAGGCATGGAACAAATATACCTCATGGTAATAACAAGCCCCACATACTGATGCCAGATAAAGCATTAATAACATGTTCCAAAAATAGTGGGGTCATTGTGGAAAACATCACAGGAACAAGTACTAGGCAAGGGATCATCAGTTAGAAAACATCTGACATTAAATGCATGAAAAGTCAGCACAGCAAACATTTACTAAGTTCCTATTATATGGAAGGTACTGTTTACTTAATGAAGAAATGTGAGACACGATACATTCCATCAAGGGATGTACACTTGATATCCCTTCTGTGGAACTCTCCCCACTGCCTGCCAACCCCAACTTTCTTAACTCTCACTATTCCCATTTTAGATAAAAATAAATACCATTAGGGCCGGCCCCGTGGCTCAATAGGCTAATCCTCTGCCTGCGGTGCAGGCACACCAGGTTCTAGTCCCGGTCAGGGCGCCGGATTCTGTCCCGGTTGCCCCTCTTCCAGGCCAGCTCTCTGCTGTGGCCAGGGAAGGCAGTGGAGGATGGCCCAAGTCCTTGGGTCCTGCGCCCGCATGGGAGACCAGGAGAAGCACCTGGCTCCTGGCTTCGGATCAGCGTGATGTGCCGGCCGCAGCGCACCAGCCACGGCGGCCACTGGAGGGTGAACCAACGGCAAAAGGAAGACCTTTCTCTCTCTCTCTCACTGTCCACTCTGCCTGTCAAAAAAAATAAAAAGAATAAAAAAATAAATACCATTAAAAACTATAACACTTTCTGTAATTTTACATTACTTATGAATTTATTTGATCAATATATCTTACTCACTAGACTTTTAAGTGTTATGTGACTTGAATTCATGTCAAGTGTTTGATCAATAGTACAATTCAGCACCTCGCACAATGCCAGGCAAGTATGATGCCCAATAAATGTAGCAGGAAGGAAGGAAAGAAAAGGGGGAGTTTATTATTATTTTTTCTTTAGGTAGTTGGGAGCTATGGGAAATAAGCAAGGGAAAGAATCTAAGTAAAATATTTTTTATGAATATCAATCTTACAGTAGAATTGAGGCAGGAGACATAAACTACTTAAGAGACCTTTAAGAGGTTGGGGGAGGGACCAGCACTGTGGTCCAGTGTGTTAAAGCCTCAGCCTGCAGTGCTGGATCCCTTATGGGTGCTGGTTCAAGTCCTGGCTGCTCTGCTTCCGATACAGCTCCCTGCTAATGCACCTGGGAAAGCAGTGGAAGATGGCCCAGGTCCTTGGGCCCCTGCACTCATATGGGAGACTGGGAAGAGGCTGCTGGATCCTGGCTTTGGTTTGGCTCAGCTCTGGCCTTTGCAGCCATTTGGGGAGTGAACCAGCGGATGAAAGACCTTTCGCTCTCTGTCTCTTTCTCTGTCTTTAAAATAAATAAAATAATTTTTTCTTTTAAAGAAAGAGGTTGAGGGAAAGATTGCCACAGTTCCTAGTATAGTACTGTCTAGGTGTTGATGCATATTATTTAATTGCATTGTTGAAGGTCTAGACCAAGGTACAGGATTCTGAGCATGGAAATAATTAGGGATGTAGTCAAAAGACACTATAATGCAGGACAGAGGAACAAGATGTAGCAAAAATGAAAGTGACTGAATTAGGCTTCCAGCAGGAAAGAGATGGTACATTCAAAATGCTAATTGGACAGGTTTTAATGAAGGAATTATTTACAAAGGTGTATGCAGGTTTAATACATAAACAAGAGATGGTGAAGCACCCTGGAACTCACAAAAGTAGGAAGCCTTTGCCAGTCTTAAATCTGAGGAACAGTTACTGGAATCTGGTGAGGGTTGTACCCAAGGCACAAGGTTATAGTTCCAACAGGAACCATGGCCATATGTAGAGCTATTCAGACCTTGCCAAAGATCAGCTGGTGCCTCCCACTAGCCTATTCTGATGGGAAGACTGAGTGATTCTGCCCTCAGAGGTTATTTTCTTGGAGCACAGAACACAGCAAAAGAGCTGGAGAGTAGATATGGAAGAGTAATGAGAGCAAATGCGTTACAATGAACAATTGGTTCTGGTTAAAGATATTAGGGGCAAGCTATGAATATGTGCCTTCCCTAGCCACTTGTTCTAAAAGTATGGAAATCTAGGAGCTAGTAGTAAATGGGTGAATTAGAAAGCATTACAGTAGTCTAAGAAGCAATGAAGAGTTGAGTGCAGTTATGCATGCTAATAAATGTTTTGGTCAATGATGGACTGCATACAAGATGCTAGCTCCATAAGATTATATTGTCTGGTGACATTAAAGCAGTTTTAGTTTAAGTCCACTTTATGATGCTCATACATTTCTAAGAATGTACTACTATCATTAAGCAGCCATGATCATATTTGAAAAAACATATGCTTTTTCAGGGAGATGTACAAATAGAATCCCTTAGCCTAATGCAAAATGATCAGTATAGGGTCCACAAATCCTGTGATGCTTCTGTTCCACATGGAAACAGAAACTGAAGTTGAATCTCTTTGTCCAGAATATTTTAGACAGCTCCAGCCCTTTCTTTATTCCCACAATTAGTATTTACATCTCACTCCTTTGGTTTCAGTGACATGTTTAGTTTCTTTTGATTAGTTTTTGTTTCCTTATCCGTCCAAATTTTGTGACTCTCACTTCTCCCCTAGGTCAGCCATAAAGGGATATATTGACTGAAGTCTTTCTGCCATACTACCTAAGCTATTCCAGTCAGAAGAACTTTTGCCATGTTAATTCTTAGAGATTTACCTCCAATAATCTCTGCCTTCTGGGACTAAGTTTCACTTATCTATTACTCAAAGAGGAAAAGAATAAATCAGAGGCAGAAAGAATCATAGTGAGAGAGAGTATCAGAAAGATTCACACAACAGATCAATGAGAGGAAACAGAGAGGGAACTTAAATTTATAGTCAACATTTTACTTAGAAGTCTGTCAGATATTGACTAACATACCCTAAGTCAGAAGGATCTGGTTTTGAGTTTCTGCTCTGCCACTAGCTGGCTATTATGATTTAGAAAAACTACTTGAGCTCCATCAATCTTAATTTTCCTCATTTGTAAAGATGGGAATATCTACCTTATATGAAAATTATTTAGCACACTGCTTGGCACACTGCAAATAAATCTTCAAATCTTGCTATTATAAATCATCATCATAATTACCAGTTGAATGGTGACTATATGGCCAATATACCTTAGAAATTGATAGAAATAATTAACAATATAAGGCATATAATTATCTCAAGGCATATAAAAGGACAAGAGATATCAGAACATGAATGGAGAATAAGGTTGACATGCTTCATCCAGAGGATAAATGTGAAGTGTAGGATGGATGAGTAGAGGGTAATCCTGAGAGCGGCATGCTCAGAAGGGATGGAGTGACCTTTCCTTATGTGAGGAGAAGACATCCCCCAGGCAGCAGACTCAATCTGTGAAACCAAGTCAGTCAGTACTTCCCAAAGGTTTACCACGTGGTTAAAACTGCAGGAAATTATAAGGGATTGAAAAAAGTTTAGAGATAAGATCCAACTCCTACCCTCAAGAACCCTGCAAATCTGAAGAAATCAAATTCTGCAATGCAGACTGTAAGTGCAGTAAGTGACCACAGCAAGGACAGAGTTAATGCGCTGGAGTGAGGTGTGTGAAGGGGCAGACCTTGACACGGGTAAAACATATTCCAAGGGGGAAAAAGCTTCATGTTGGAGCACTCCAAGGATGTCACCTTAGAAGTATTCTGGTAGGAGGAGCATTCAAAAATAATCCAACTTTTACTGACTGGCTAGTCTAAGTCCGTACAGAAAAGAACTAGACAGACTCAGTTCTTACGAAACTTAAAGAGTCCTGATCAAAAACTAGGAGAAAACAAAACAACAAGTTACTACAGAGCAGCATGACAAACAATAAAGGGTGATCTGGATGGCAGGCCCTGGGCCACTCTTGTATGTTGCCAGGCAGGATCGTCTACTCACTTGTCTGGAGCATGGGGCCCCTCTGCCCCAGCCTGCCTACCCCTGGACAGTGGAGAGGACTGGCAGGTGAACACTGTGCCTGATGAGCCAGCAGGCTGAGCGCCAGAATAGGCTTCTAGGAGTTAACACTTGAGCTGAGGCCTGCGGGCGGAGTGGGTGTTTGCCAGGGAGGACAACTTTGGCAGAAGGAATAATAAACACAGAGTCTGGCACGGCAGCTTGTCTCCCCCATCCTCTCCACCTGGGGTTGCCCGATAAAATTCAGGGCGCTCACTGAAATCTGAATTTCTGGTAAACAACTGATAGTTTTGGAAATATAAGAATGCCCCTAACATTGCAAGCAACATACACATTCTGCCTCTGCTTCAAATGATCCCAGCCGGTCTCAGGAGACTCACAAACTCCTCGCGAATACCGGAGAGCTGGTGTAGTAAAGTATGGGACCCTATCTCAGGCTTCTTTTCCTTTCAATCCTAATTTTTCACTCTCTGGTCTCCAGCCAAGGCCTACGGGATATAGCTCGCAGCTTGTTGTGTCGGGGGTCCGCCTCCTGATGACTGGAATTGGGGAAGGAGACGAGCGGCCCATTCCTGAAAACACATTCGGTCCGTTCTTCAAAATTTTTGGCCAGTGAGGGCTGTCGGGCAAGCGGATGTTGTCTTAGCCAGGAATCGGAAGTCCCGCCTCCGAAGGGGGAGGAGCAGAAGCTAGACAGCCAATGCCGAGGGAGGAATTCTAGGGCCGGCGCCTCCGAGAATCCCGCGCGGGGCTGGTAAACGGAAGCAGCGCGGAGGCGGGGCTCATGCCGGAAGTGATCGTTCCCTGGTGGTTCCCGCAGGCTCCCTAAGAGGTAGGAGATGCGCCGGCCACTCGCGGCGGGAAGTGGAATCGAAGGTTAGACGTGCGAATGCAGTTGGGAGGCGGGCGGAGCGGCTGTCTTGCAGTCAGATCATGGACTCGACCAAGCACTGGGGAGAGTGGCTCCGGAACGTGCGGGTGTCCCCTGCCGGCGTGTTTGGTGTGGCTTTCCTTGCCCGGGTCGCCCTGGTTTTCTATGGGGTCGTCCAGGACCGGACCCTGCTCGTGAGGTATACAGACATCGACTATCAGGTCTTCACGGACGCGGCGCGCTTCGTCACGGAAGGGCGCTCCCCGTATCTGAGGGCGACCTACCGTTACACTCCGTTGCTGGCTTGGTTCCTCACCCCCAACATCTACCTCAGCGAACTCTTTGGGAAGTTTCTCTTCATCAGCTGCGACCTGCTCACCGCTCTCCTCCTATACCGCCTGCTGCTTCTGAAGGGGCTGGGGCCCCGCCAGGCTTGCGGCTACTGTGCCTTTTGGCTTCTCAACCCCCTGCCTATGACGGTGTCCAGCCGAGGCAACGCGGACTCTATCGTCGCCTCCCTGGTGCTGATGGCCCTGTACGCACTGGAGAAAGGACTGGTCGCGTGTGCCGCCGTTTCCTACGGGCTCGCGGTGCATATGAAGATCTATCCGGTGACCTACATCCTGCCCATTGCTCTCCACTTGCTTCCTGAGCGTGAACCTGACAAAGCCCTCCGCCCAGCCCGGTGTTCCTTCCCGGCTCGGTTGTGGGAGTTCCTGGAGAGGCTGTGTAATCGCGCTGTGCTGCTCTTCGTGGCGGTGTCCGGACTCACGTTTTTTACTCTGAGCTTTGGTTTTTACTGTAAATACGGCTGGGAATTTCTGGAGCACACCTACCTTTATCACCTGACCCGGCGGGATATCCGGCACAACTTTTCTCCGTACTTCTACATGCTGTATTTGACTGCCGAGAGCAGGTGGAGCCTCCCGCTGGGATTTGCAGCATTCCTGCCACAGTGCATTTTGCTTTCAGCGGTGTCTTTCGCCTACTACAGGGACCTTGCCTTTTGTTGTTTTCTCCATACGTTCATTTTTGTGACTTTTAACAAAGTCTGCACCTCCCAGTACTTTCTGTGGTACCTCTGCCTTCTGCCCCTTGTGATGCCACTAGTGCAAATGCCTTGGAAAAGATCTGTGGTCCTCCTAATGTTATGGTTTCTAGGGCAGGCCTTATGGCTGGCTCCTGCTTACCTTCTTGAGTTTCAAGGAAAGAACACTTTTTTGTTTATTTGGTTAGCCGGTTTGTTCTTCCTTCTTATCAATTGTTCCATCCTGATTCAGATTATTTCCCATTACAAAGAAGGATCCCTGACAGCCAGAATCAAATATGACTAACGTATGTTCTAGATCTTCCACCACTTTTTGTCTATTACATTTTGATCTGTATGGATCAAAAGAGAGCTTTGGAAATTTTTTGCTGAACATTTTTAGCACTCCAGTGAAAACTGCCTTGTTCCAACACAAATTAAAACCAACATTTGCCTTATGTGTATAACAGGGACTCAATAATTGAGGTCCATGCTCTGGGAAATCTTAGGGCTTAGTTGTTACCTGATGAGAAGTGAAAGTTAACTTGTTTGAAAATGGAAAGGCTGATGAAACTATCAGATGCTTACTAAAACATTCTTGTAGAAAAATAGGGGGAATATAGATAGAAACATAAGATTTAAGCCAGTATCTATTATTTGTTCCAGTTATGCTACCATATTACGTTTTTTAAATCTTTCACCACCCCCTTTTCCTTTCTAAACGTTTCCTGACAGCTGTGAAAATTCACAAAGTATTCTTAAAGTTACAACTTTTTAAATTAAAAAGTATTAAATAATACTACCATGCTTAGTTGGGAAAGCTTTAAAATTCTGTATTAAAAAGTGGGGACTTAGAAATAATCCAAAGAGTTTATATCGAAATCACATATCACATATATATATATATTTTTTTTTAACATGTATTTTATTTATTTGAAAAACGGAGTTACAGAGAGAGGTAGAGACAGAGAGAAGTCTTCTGTCTGCTGATTCACTCCCCAAGTGGCTGCAATGGCCAGGGCTGAGCCAATCTGAAGCCAGGAGCCAGGAGCTTCCTTCAGGTCTCCCACGTGGGTGCAGAGGCCCAAGGACTTGGGCTATCTTCTGTTTTCCCAGGTGCATTAGCGGGAAGCTGGCTCAGAAGCAGAGCAGCCAGGACTAGAACCAGCACCAGCGCTGGGATGCCAGCGCTGCAGGCTGGGGCTTTAACCTGCTGCGCCATAGCGCCAGCCCCTCATATTTGTTTTATAACGTAGTTTTTTGATGCTTGGTTTCAGGGGTATTAGACTTTAGTTTTATACAAAAAAGATTAAATTTATTTTTCATAAATGTTTATTTTCATATACATGAAAGGTGGGGCAACAGAGAGAGAAAGAGAGCTCTATCTATCGACTGCTTCACTCCCCAAATTCCCTTAACAGACAGGATTGGCCCAGGCTGAAGCCAGGAATACAGAACTCAACCTGGGTCACTTTGGTGTGGCCATGGCCCAAGCACTTAAGCCGTCATCTGCTGCCACCCAGGATGTATTAGCAGGAAGCTGGACCAGAAGCACCATGGCTGGGATTCAAACCAGCACTCTGATATGAGATGCAAGTGTTGTAATCTGTGGTTTAACCTGCTGCACCACAGTGGCACCCCAAGGATTGAATTTAAATCCATCCATATTTAGACTTGTTAGATCTTTTAAAATATCATCTTGCTTTCCATGTTTGAGCCACTCAAACCTTCTGTAACCTGCTCCCACATTCTTCAACTTACTTAATTAAGCCTTTAGGTATTTTGTGCTATCTTTATGTTTCCAGTCCAATCTAGACATTTTACTTTAAGACAAAATAATTTTTAAAAGCAATGTCTTTTCTTTATGCAAAGAGTTCTTTTTTTTTTTTTTTTTTTTTTTTTTTTACCCTTTTTTAAGATGAACACACTGTGTTAGGAAAATGGCACAGTCTTATCTATGGCATGATCTACACCCTGACACCACCATAGGCTCTAGCCCCCGCTGCCATTGCTGGAAGCCAGGTGGCGGTGTCAAGCTCCACCCCCATCCTAATGGGATTCACTGCTCCTACTTCCCTGTCCGCCCCCTGGCAAAGTTTTAAAAGGACCTGTTCCTGAACAGGCTCTCTCCTCTCTCGCTCACTCGCTGTCTTCCTTTCTCTCTCTCTCTTCCTCTCCTTCTCCTGACCTCTGTCTCTGTCTGTCTCTCTTACACTCTTCTGCTTCTTTTCCTTCTTCGCCCCTTCCCTCCAGACTGTCGGGTTTCCCCCAATAAACTCTTTCCCTTACTCTGGTGTTTGGTGTGTTTTGTGGTGGCCTTACACACTGTCCTCTAAAATTTCTGCAACTTGCCCACAGATTCTTTTTATTTATTTACATCTGAAATAATCATTTTAAAAGCTCCAAATTAATACAAAAATTCTTAAATAACAAATTGTAACCTTAGTTACTTTCAAGCAGTCTTGAATTAAACACATAAATTATTAGAACATTTTGGTGTGCCTCTTACCTCTTTATAACTTTCTAATTGACAAGATTTTTCATTTAGAATTTAATCAACTACTGTCTATGTTGTAAAAATGAGTATGAGTAGAATTTAGGTGATATGAAGTTTTACCACCTAAATTGCTAGTAATTTCTTGGCTTAAACGAATTGCACTTAGGAAAACTACACAATGAAATGGAGACCTTTGAAGGAGATTCCTGGAAAGCATAAGCAGCATCCTAAGGAGCCATTGGTTTTCTGGATCAGGAAAGTGGGACGAGGATCTGGGGGGTTGTGGAAATGAGACTTTGATGACAAGATCTGTATCCCTTATCACTATAGTATTTATGGGACAGATGCTTTCTGAATTGTTTAAACAGTCATCCTAATTTTCTTTTAAACAGCCCATCTAGGTTAGGGCAAAAAAAGCAGTAGCAATATGTGAGTATGATTTTGTGATTGTAGATTTTATTTATTCATTTATTTGATTGGCAGAGATATAGACAGATAAAGAGAGGCTCCCATCTGCTGGTTCACTCCCCAAATGCCTATTACAGCTAAGGCTGGGGAAAGCTGAAGCAGGGAACTGGGAACCCAGTCCAGGTCTCCCACCTGGGTATTGGAGAAACCTAATTACTTCAGCCATAATCCCTGCCTCCCAGGGTTTGTGTTAGTAGGCCGCTGAAGACAGGAGTGGAACTGGATGTTGAACCCAGGGACTCCAGTATAGCAGTGGGCATCTTAACTACTTGGCCAAATGCCCATCCCTGATTGTAGTTTTTCAAGATGGGTAATTTAACAAATTGGCTTTTTTTTTGCAGCTGGAAAACAAAAACGAATAGAAAGCTCTAGAGAAGTAATATATTTCATGTCAATTCGGGGCTAAAAGAGCCTTTGAGAATAAAGTGTTTATAGGCTGGTCATAATTAAGAATTATATGTCTGGCAGCATTTGTGTGCTAGATGCCTTTTGGGATCTGCCATTAGAAAGAAGGAAAGAATGAGTGGTTTTGCGGCTGTTTGAGTGAAATTAGCAGTCAGATATTGAGGACAATGACCTTTCTTAGAACATCTAGTCTCATACTCTATATTGGCTTTTATCTTGAGGGTTCTTGGTATGTGAGAGTTCACTAGTGGCCTTCTAGCCATGGCATTCTTTTATTTTTCATTCTTTTTATAATAATTTTAAAAAATTTGATAGTGCTAGTGGAGGAGGTAATCAGTGAGAAAAAGGAACAGAATTTCCTCATTCCAATGTAATTTTTTGGTATTTCAATTTTTTATAATTATACTTACTAATTTCTTTATTTTTACTTTAACTTTTTTTGGGGTCTTATTAATTTCTGAGTAATAATGTGATAATATGGGTATTTGTGCAATAACTACATTATTCTTTCACTGTTAAACCTTTAAGGTGACTTCCAGTTTTTAATATTCTCAATGAGATTTTCCATGATTTTAGTCATTCTCCTAGGACATTCTTAGAAGTCAGCAAATTTCTGCTTGGGTCTTTGGGTGGAATGTTAACTCCATATTCTGCCCTGCCAGAAGTTTTTTTTTTTTTTAACCAAGGATATGTAGATGTTTTTACAGAGGGTGTTTTGCAGTTTATGTGCTGCAAACTTATTTAGTTAACCCAAGAAATGATTTAATTTTGTCTTTTGGGGATTTAAAATTTTTCATTTATTTTTGCTTTCCGGTTGTGTAAATCTTTTTTTGGCTTCTTTTCACTTGTAGTCCTTATTCTTTACACCTTAAAATTAAATAGTACTTTGGCTTACTTCTTACATAATTCTCTTTTTTAATATATATATATTTTAAAGAATGGGATGGGAGAGGGAGAGGGTGATGGGATGGTTGCGGGTGGGAGGGAGGTTATGGAGGGGGAAATCCGCTATAATCCAAAAGTTGTATTTCGAAATTTATACTTATTAAATAAAAAATTTTTTAAAAGATTTATTTATTTATTTATTTATTTGTAAGGCAGAGTTACAGAAAGGTAGAGGCAGAGAGAGAGAGAGAAAGAGAGATTTTCCATCTACTGGTTCACTGACCATATGGCTGAAATGGCCAGAGCTGAGCTGATTGATTTGAAGCCAGGATCCAGGAGCTTCTTCTGGGTCTTCCACGTGGGTGCAGGGGGCTCAAGGACTTGTGCCATCCTCCACTGATTTCCCAGGCCCATTAGCAGGGAGCTGGATAGGAAGTGGAGCAGCTGAGACTCAAACTGGTGCCCATATGGGATGCCAGTGCTGCAGGCTGGGGCTTTAACCTGCTGCACTACAGCGCTGGCCTCCACAATTCTTTTTGTTCTTATACCACTCTACAAAAGCAATATATTCAATTAGTGATAAGTATTAATTATTAAATTAAGAGGAATGAGTCTCAAAATAGCCTGTATGCTAAACAGAGGGGACTACAGACTTTTTTTCTTTTGTAATTACATTTTTAACCATTTCAAAATATCCTTATAGATCCCTATTTCTGTTTTTTTTATTTTTAAATTAATTTTTTTTGACAGGCAGAATTAGTGAGAGAGAGAGAAAGGTCCTCCTTTTTCTGTTGGTTCACCCCCCAAATGGCCGCTATGGCTGTTGTGTTGCAGCGCCGATCGCGCTGCGCCGATCCGAAGCCAGGAGCCAGGTGTTTCCGCCTGGTCTCCCATGCAGGTGCAGGGCCCAAGCACTTGGGCCATCCTCCACTGCCTTCCGGGCCAGAGCAGAGAGCTGGACTGGAAGAGGAGCAACTGGGACAGAATCTGGTGCCCCAACTGGGACTAGAACCCGAGGTGCCAGTGCTGCAGGTGGAGGATTAGCCAAGTGAGCCGCGGCGTTGGCCCCTATTTCTGTTTTGTGATTAGAACTGGAAAGGCTAATATTTTTCCTCCAAAACCCTACCCCAGCAAAAGAATTGTCTTAAAACTTCAGGTTTTAGTACTGACTTTTCACCAGCTGGATTCTATAAGTGATATTAACATTGTTTCAGAAGTTGCTCTGTAGTTGGCTGACCTATGGCTGAATATGTTATTTATCCAACATCAATTGTTTTCTGCTTAACCAACTCTGCCATTAACCATCTGTACCACGAGTGGAAAAGGAAGAAGATGGAGCATTTTACTTGGGATGGTCCCTAAATGCAACCTCCCCTCCTCTAGTGCTTTAATATGCATTATTTTAAACATGACCCATATAACGTTATATAACATTTTACCACATTAGCTTAATTACTTATTTTAAATATAATTCTGAATCATGAAAGTTGTAAACATTTCTAAACTTCACTAAATACATCATCAGCATTCATCTGCTAAAGTTAGTCTTTTCTTACAAACCATAATGCTGTTACCTAATAAATTTTAGCATTCTGTTTTCAAATTTCTCCAGCTGTTTTGTATTTAATCTTAAAGGACAAACATTGTTGGATCTCAAAGATTCCTTGAAAGAAATATCGTGATAGATAATCCAGGATTAAGAGGTTTGAATCTTTTCCTAGTCTTTAAAACAGTGTGAACACTAAGGGAATTTACTTTCGTTGAAGTTGAACAAGTGATTGTTCCTGTATACTATTCTTTGATCTCTCTCTAAGAAAATAATTGTTTTGTTTGATAAATCTTCCAGATAAAATGTTTGGAATCTTAATATCCAGTCTTCTCACCTCCCAACAACAACAGATTAACTGGTTTTATATCATAATAATAGTAAGATATTAATGATTAACTGATTGAGGGTACCTGTTCTGCCATATATGGCTTAATTTAATTTTTATGGCAACACTTCAAAGGTGGCATTTGTACTCTAAGTTTTTAATCCATGAACAAAGAGACACAGTAAGTGGGTTGCTAATAGTGACAGAGCAGGAATTTGAAGTGAGTTTTTCTTTTAAGTATTTTTATTTGAAAGGCAGAAACACAGAAAGGGAAAGATACATACAGGCAGAGATCTTTTCATCCACTGGTTTACTCCCTAAATGCTGGCAAGAGCTGGGGCTGGGCCAGGCTGAAGCCAGGGGCCCAGAACGCAACCTAGGTTTCCTGGGTGGGTGGCTGGAACCCAAGTTCTTGAGCCATCACTTGCTGACTTTCAGGGTGTGAATTAGCAGCAAGTTGGAATCAGGAACCACTGGAGCTGGGACTCAAAACACAGGCACTCCCAGATGTCCCAAGCTGCATTTTAACCACTGCCCAAATGCCCACCCTTGAAGTGAGTTTTTCTGATTAAAATGCTTTTTCTACTATATTATGCTTTAGATTTTTCCAGAGTCCTCACACCTAGCAAATAGACTGCTGCAAAGTAAATGGAACACAACACTAACTGACACAGGTTTTGCCAGTCAACCTGTTATTCCTAGTCTTTCACATATTTACTTGTGTGGGCAGCTCTTTCTCAGCTGTACCACGTTTCTGTCATTATCAACCTTTTAATGATTCCAGACCTTTCATAATCCCCTCTCACATCCAAACCTTCTCTCACCGAATTATGGGAGTTCTTTGTTATTGCTAACTTCGTCATGCCCTTTCCTTCCGTAGGCTAAGAAATCAGTTTCCTGGGTCACATCTTAACCAGCTAATTGTGGTAAATAAATCAAGCTATGGCCATTATTTCCAAAATTCATCATTAAATCTCTCTTGCTCTGCAGCATATGAGAGGGTCTTCAAAATGTTTATGGAAAACGTATGTTATAAAAAACCACATAAATTTCTTTTTTGTAATAATTTTTTTTTTTTTTGACAGGCGGAGTGGACAGTGAGAGAGAGAGACAGAGAGAAAGGTCTTCCTTTTTCCATTGGTTCACCCACTAATGGCTGCTGCGGTCAGCACACTGTGGCTGGCATACCGCGCTGATCTGAAGCCAGGAGCCAGGTGCTTATCCCTGTCTCCCATGGGGTGCAGGGCCCAAGGACTTGGGCTATCCTTCACTGCACTCCCGGGCCACAGTAGAGCTGGACTGGAAGAGGGCCAACCGGGACAGAATCCGGCGCCCCGACCGGGACTAGAACCCGGTGTGCCAGCGCTGCAGGCGGAGGATTAGCCTATTGAGCTGCGGCGCCGGCCCACATAAATTTCAAAAATGTTCTGCACCAAAATAAATGTGTATTAATTCTATTTTTTCTATGAACTTTTTTCTTTTTAGAAAAATTCTCTTTGCTTTTTGACAGAGAGGGTCAGAGAGAACAAGAAAGGGAGAGATCTCCCTTCCTCTGTTCACTACCAAAGTGCCCAGAACAGCAAGACGGGTCCAGGTTGAAACTAGGAGCCAGAATGCAATCCAAGTCTCCCACATGAGTGGCAGAGACCCAATTCCTTGAGCCATCACTGCTGCCTCCTCGAGTCTGCATTAACAAGACACAGGAGTCAGCCACTGGGGCTGGGAATCAAACTCAGATACTCTGATGTGAGATGTGGGTGTCTTAAAGCTACACTAAATGCCTGCCCCCTCCGCAACATTTTGAAATATTCATGCACATTGTGCAGGATGTGTTCATTCAGTTAAAAATTTCCCTAGACTGTAGTGTGGTGTAAAACAGAATGGACTTGGACAGTGTAGGCTCAAATCTCAGTGTGTGATCTTGAGTGAGATTCTCATAGCTAGATAGTGTTAATTTTCTTTCTGTGAAAAGGGAATGATAATACCCAGCTAATCCTCCCAGAATTGTTTGTAAGGATTAAATGAGATAATATACCCATCATGCTCCTACTCACACAGAATAAGCCACAGTGTGTTTAAAGACCTTTAAAGAGGGTGCTCCTGGGGCCAGCACTACGGTGTAGCTGGTAAAGTCACCGCCTGCAGTGCTGGCATCCCATATGGGCGCCAGGTAGAGTCCTGGCTGCTCCACTTCCAATCCAGCTTCCTGCTATGGCCTGGGAAAGCAGTGGAAGATGGCTCAAGTACCTGGGCACCTGCACCCATGTGGAAGACCTGGAGGAGGCTCCTGGCTTCCGCTTGGCCCAGCCCCAGACGTTGGGGCCGTTTGGGGGCTGAACCAGCAGATGGAAAACTATCTATCTCTCTGTCTCTGCCTCTCTGGAACTCAGTCTTTCAAATAAACAAATAAATCTTAAATAAATAAATAAATAAATAAAGAGGGTGCTCATTTGGAACGTTAGATCTGCACCTTCCCCCCACCAATCTAATAGATATAGACAAGAAAACTGGATTTATGCAAAATAATTGTTTAAACTACCTGATACCATAAACTTTATTCTTTTTAATCTGGTTCTTTGAAAGGATGGTAAATACTTGCCTGTGAAATTGTATGGATAGATTCTTTAGAGGCTGGTGCAGGATTGACAGTTTCATACTTGTGTATTCTTGTTGTGCCTTCACGGAGTCTAAGCAGTTGGAGATTCGGTTTATGCTGCTGAGTTACACAGCACTTCTTTTCTCCACTGTATTGGGAGGTCATTCAAAGGTTGGTATTCTGTAGATGAAAGCACATGTCTTTTGCCTGGGTCAGAAGTGTCACAATAGCACAAGCATTTATTCAGCACTGATTTAGGAGAACCATTTATTTAGTGAAAACAAGCATTCATGTTCATTATGCTGAACAAAAACTAGGCTAAATGGGAACATTTCTGGCTGCCCAGGCACGCTGCTAATTGCTATGTTTGCTACATAAAATGAAATGACTCTTATAGTGACTGTTTAAAAGTAATTTGGAGCATGAATATTTGAAGCCCAGTTCATTTCACAAAGGACATTTTAAATCTTTACTTTTCATTCTTTTAGTAGTTATTTATAGATCCAGGCCCTGTGCCAATTTCTGTAATAGATGTGTCAAAGTCTGTACATTTGAAGGGTTAACAGTAAGAGCAGAAGCATACTCTACTGGTCACATGTTATAGGAGGCCCTGTTTGTTTCATTTTACAATGATGTATAAAATGGGGGTAGGGGTAGCAGTGGATAGAGGACACTGCTACTCCTATTTTACAGATAGGAAGACTGAGCTCAGAAACATGTGACCCCCCAAGTCAAACAGCAAGACCAGGGCTGTTCCCTACATCTTCTAATTCTTCTTAATTTTATAAGTATTATACACTACTATAGGGTGATGGATGATTATTGTGAAAATATTCACCTATTTAGCAAATGTCACTCATTTGGCAAACTATTTAGCAAAAGGCCCTGGGTATCTTGTATGTGCCAGGCATTGTTGAAGCATCATAGATGTGGCTGTGACTGAAGCAGAGACCCTCACTTTCTAGGATGTCCCAGGGGAGGCAAAGATAGGCTTTGCAGTAATTACCAGAAAGAAAAATAAGGCCAGCTAAGGAAGCAGAGGGTGATGGCAGTGAGGAGAGGGGAGTGGAGGCTATTTTAGATAAAATGGTTTTATCTAAAATAAATGATGAGGTGGCGCTTGAGCAGAGACCTGGGCAGTGAAGACAGCATTCATGCAGCCTTCTGGGGGAAGAGCTGAATGGGAAGCCGTGGGAGGATCCTGAAATAGAATGAAGCTTGGCTTTTTTAAAAACAGTAAGAAGACAAGTGTAACTGATTAGTGTAAGCAAGGAGCAACCAGAATCTAATTCATGTTACCCATCAGAATAACATGACCACCCGCTGAAAAATGTAACTGATGTTAGTATTTTTATTGTCCTGTAAATAGTAACTTTGGGCCCAACCTATTTTCCCTCTAACTTCTTAATTTTTAAGGGAGGTGAAATATGTATGTTTGCAATTTACATTTGAGTGGTGCTATAAAATACTTTCAAATTATTTTGTGTGACGTGGAGTTTTGAAAAATCCCATTTTCACAGGTGCGAACCCTGAGGCTCAGCATAGGTGTACTTTGCCTAAGGTTAGAGTTCGTAAATGAGGCAGAGCTAGATCCTAGGTCTACAGCCAAATTTACTACTATTTTCTCTGTACTTCCCTTATCTTTTATCTAAGCTGAATAGAAGATGACACACTAACCTCTAGAAGGCAGGAAAGACAAGAAAAAGTTGTCCAATAGATCATTCATTCATCTGGCAAATACTTACTAGGAGCCTACTTTGCGCTAGGCTGGGGGTATCAAGATGGTTAAGACAAAAGTCCTGGGGCTGCATTATGGGGTAGTGGGTAAAGCTGCAGCCTGTGATGATGGCATCCCACATGGGGGCGCTGGTTAGTGTTCCAGCTGCTTCAATTCTGATCCAGCTCCCTGCTAATGGCCTGGGAAAAGCTGCAGGCAGAAGATGGCTGAAGTGTTTGGGATCCAGCCACCAACATGAGAGACCTGAATGAAGCTCCTGGCTTCTGGCTCCTGGCTTCTGCTTGGCCTAGCATGGCTAAGGTGTGGCCATCTGGGGAGTGAACAAGTGGATGGAAGATCTCTTTCTCTCTGTTTTTCCCTCTCACTCTCTCTGTAACTCTGACTTTCAAATACATACTTTTTTTTTAAGGCAATAGTCCTGACTTCAAAGAACTCACAATGTGTGATTTAGGAGATTGATGGAAAGGAAATTATAACTCCTAAAGTAATGTATAAAGTCCCTCACTAATCCATCAACTGAACGAAATTAGCACAGAACCTGGTACACACTGGGTAATGAGATTTTTGTTATCTTACCTGTTTTCCTTTAATACTGGGCATATTAGGTAGGTGTTTGGGGGCTTTCTCAGAATCTTCTCTGGTTAAAGTCACTCAGTGATAGAGAAAGTGGGGCAGGGAGTGGAGCAAGATGGTGTCTGAGTAAGACCCTCCTGATTGTCTTCCCACAGAAACATCCATTCAAACATCTACTCCTGCACCAAGCTACCTTTGCAAGGGCTGGCGAAGCCAGAAGAGAGACCATAGTACCTGGTTTTAATATAATAAAAAAAGATGAATTGAAGGAGGCAGGAAGTTGTTGCCTGTATCACTTCTCCCCCAGCTCCAAGCAGCGCAGTGTGGAATGAGACACCAGCCTCTTGGGAGAGGGAGGAGGGAAGGAAATTAAGTCTAAAACATAGGGCCAGACCCACTACCAGGCCTGCCACAGTGAAACCCAGTGCAAGGCAAAACCTTGCACTGTTTCAAGCTAGTACCTGCAGACTGAGCCAATGGGACAGCCTTATGCAACCAAAAGACTGCCCCTAGGACCTTCCCCCCAACTTTGTAAGGCATGGCATGGGGGAAGACTCTACCCACCAGGGAGCAGGGCAGGAGGGCAACCACAGGACTAGACATTGCACAACCAGAAGATACAGCCTTATAAAGAAGGTACATATGTACACAAAATCTGTCGTTCTGTCTCAAGATCAACTCTGAGCCAAGAAGGATTCTGTTCAGTGGGAAAAGGAGGCCCCGAGAAGTGCCTTCACACTTCAGATACCTGAGGCATTTTCTGGACAACCATCCCTGAGTAGCTCAGCCCATAGAAGCCCAGAGAAGCAGACAAAGCAGCTTTGCCTATCCACTCACTTGCCTAAGGAGGGAGTCAAGCAGCTTTTCCTGAGGGACTTGGCATGTCAGGGACCCCAGGAAACAACTGGGAGGCCCTATTTATCCTCCTGTGCCAAGAAGCAGTTGGGCTGCTTGTTCTCAGAAGGTTGGCCCACTGAGCCCCTAAGAAGTAGATACTCATCTTCACCCACATATCCTTTGCCCTGGGAAGCAGTTAAGCAACCCACTGAGCAGGTTGGCCCCCTGAAGACCCTGTGAAATTCCCTGTGCAGCCTCTGGATTTTGACAGGTGTCCATCTGGGCACATTATTGTGGCTTGGCCCCTATGCATCCTTCAGACACTGAGAATTACCCAGTTTTGCACTGCATTTGTCTGTGTCCACAGGGATGGTGCTACATTCACACAATCCACAGAAATTGATGGAAGCCCCAGTCTTGTAGTCAGGGGCACTGCACTCAGGATTGTCAGTGAACCTGTACTACCTAAGGGAGCTGCATCCTAACTGGTGATGCAGTCCCATAACCCCTGCAGCCTAGACATCACCATAATTGATCACAACTGAAGAAGCTACATGGTCCCTACACCAATGCACTCACCTGTAACCATATCCAATGCAGCACATCTAACTAACACCACAGGACACATTGCCAGCAGAAATTTTTTTACTATGAAGAACACTCTATAAAATTGTTAGAAGCAACTGATCCCTGAGTTGGTGCACAAACACCACCATATGGACCCATGAAGAGGCAAGGTAAAATATCTTGAAAGGAAATAATAGCTTTCTAGCTACAGACCACAAAAAAAATGGAAATTGAGTAGTTACCAAAGAATTCAAAACAATGATTTTAAGAAAACAATGAGGTGCAAGAGAATACAGTCACTTCAATAACATTAAGGAAGACAATTCATGATTTGAGTGAGAAATTCAGAAAGAGATAAAGATTATAGAAAATAACCAATCTGAAATCTTAGGGATAAATAACTCAACAAATAAAATTGCAGTTGAGAGCCTGAGCAGCAGAGTTGAACAGGCAGAAGAAAGAATTTCTGAGTTTGAAGACAGGTCTTTTAAAATAACTCATTCAGAAAAAAAAAGAAAGAATAGGTATTGAAGAAAGTTTATGAGACTTATGGAATACCATTAAGCAAGCAAACATTGGCATTATGGTGCACCAAAAGTAGAACAGAAGGGAAAAGACATAGAAAAGCCTATTCGTTTAATTGATCATATAGATAGGATTAAATGATAAAGGGATTAAATAAATAAGATCAAGTGTCTGATAACTACAAAAGATAACATTTAAAAGGAGAGAATGTTCCAACATGGGAAGAAGTCCACAGAGTAGACTCATAGAATGACAAATGCTCTAAATATCACTCTGACCTCAGGATCAGCCCTTAAGCATTCTTGTCTAGCTGAAAAGCCCATAAGAGCATTTCGGGAATGGAGAGCCAAGACACTGAGGCAAAAACAAAAAAAGTCCTACACAAAGGAATTCTGTGAGTGAGACCCCAGGGGAAAGGAAGGGCCATCAAAGAAGGATACACTTTTCTCTGAAGGGAGGAGAGAACTTCCACTTTGCTTATGGCCCTGTCTAAATACTGATGGAGATTGTGGACTGAAAAGGCTTCAATAGCTTTGGCAGCTCATGTCAAGAGCCTCAGGTGATCACTGACATCAGACATAAAAGTGTTAATTGTTAAATTAACAGGAGTCACTGTGCATTTACTTCCCATGCAAGATGTCTGTCTTTAATGAGTTGTATTATGAGAATTAACTGTAAAACCTGTTCTCAAATAGTTTTCTATATTTGTGTGGGGGGGGGGTGAAAATTTTTGAAATTTTTACTTAGTATACAGTTGGCATTCTGTGTATAAAGTTAACTAAAAATGAATCTTAAGAATAAGATGGGAGAGGGAGGAGGAGATGGGAGGAGATGGGGGTGTGGATGGGAGGGCAGGTATGGGGGAAAGAACCACTATATTCCTAAAGTTGTACTTATGAAATTTGTACTCATTAAATGAAAGGTTTCTTGAAAAAAAAAAAAAGAAAAATAAAGAAGAAAAGAAAAGCCTATTCAATGAAATATTTGCTGAGAACTTCCCAAATCATGGGAAAGATGGAAAATTCTGAGTCCAGGAAACATAAATGACCCCTAATACATTCAATGAAAAAAGGTCTTCTTCATGATGTCTTAGATTCAAACTGGTAAAACAAAATAAGACAGATAATTCTTAAAACAGCAAGAGAAAAGTGTCAAGTCACTTACAAGGGAATCCCATTAGATTAGTGGTAGACTTTTCAGCTGAAACTGATATAAGGCAGGTAGCTAGATTTGGGCTATGAGCTGGAAGCCACAACTCCTTTATCCCATGTAATCCTGTCCACCCACCTGTTAATCAAATGACCCCTTCCCCAGGATATACTGCCCCTCACTGGGGCCTGTGGGTGGTACCATGTAACCACTCCCCTTTCCAAGCTAATAAGAAGCTCAGCAACCGGGAAGGGTGTGCTCTCTCTTCACTTGAACTCAGAGCAAGCAGGGTGCTTAAATCTCTCTCATCCTTTCCCTTCTTGGTCCACTCTTCCTGAACAATGCCCACATCATATGTGTGAGTTTTCCTCACCTTTTAAACAAACCTTATCACTTTGTGTGTTGTATTTGTGCTTGTACTTAGAGTGCTTCTCTAAGTAAGAGGCTAGAGCCTGGAATGGGAATTTAGACCCAAGCTAGCCCACAACAGATCCTCACATCTCCAGGAGAGAAGGGGGTGAAATATTCAAAGTTCCATAAGAAAAAAAATTGTCAGCAAAGGATAATATACACAGCAAAGCTACTCTTCAGAAGTGATAGAGAAATACTTTCCATGACAAGCCAGAACTGAAAGGAATTCATCACCACCAGGCTGAGCCTACAAGAAATGCTTAAGGGAGTCCTACATTAGAAATGAAATTATAATTACCATCATGAAAACATGTGAAAGGACAAATATTAGCATTACAGCAGATACACAAAAGAGAGAGTAGAAAAAAATCCAAGGAGTGGCATTTTATTTTACTTTTTTTCTAGTTTTGATTTGCAATGCATTTATAGATTTTTTTCACTTATTTTAATTAAGACTGCGATTCTGTACAATTTTTTCACTTCCTTACAATTCTGTACATTCTTTCTCTTCCTTGCACAGGGTTATGTGGCTCTCTTTTAAGATGAGTTGGTAAATATTTTATTCTTTTCTATTTGCTGATAGAACATATTTTGTTGTTATTTCTTCCTTAAATGTTTAGTAGAATTCATCAGTGAAACTATTTGGACCTTTATGTATCTCGTGGGGAAAATTTAAAAAATGAGTTTGATTTCTTAAATACACATGAGGCTAATTCAAAGTTTTTTCTTTCCACGTCAGTTTCCTGAATTTGTGATTTTGAAGAAATATGTGTTTTTCATATGAGTTGCCAAAATGTTTTTGACATAAAATTGTTTAGCATCCTTAAACAACTTAAAAACAGAGTTACCTTATGATAGGCAGTTCTACTATGGGAAATGAAATCAGTATTTCAAAGAAATATCTACAAATCCATGTTTATTTCAGCACTAATCACAATAGCCAAGATATGAAATTAACCTAAAAGATGACTGCAGAAAGATGATGTGGTGTGTGTGTATAATAGAATACTATTCAGCCATAAAAACGTTGAAGTCCTATCATTCTCAAAACAGCATGGAAGGGACAGAAATACAAATATAACATGATCTTACTCAAATGTAGACTTTAAAAAAGTTGGTCTTATAGAAGTGGAGAGTAGAACAGTGGTTAGAGGGGGATGTGGGGAAAGGATGGTGGCAGGGAGGAGAACCAACTAATACAGAATTACTGGCAGATAGCAGGGATGAGTTCTGCTGTTCTATTGCACAGTAGGGTGGATATAGTTAACAGTAAGGTATTATATTTTCAAATAGCAAGGAAAGAGTTTTTTTTTTTAATGTTTTCACCATAAAGAAATCATAAATATTTGGAGTGATGGATATGATAATTACTCTAATGTGATAATTTAATAATGTATACATGCATCAAAAAATTACATTGTACTTCATAAATAACTATGTGTATTATGTCCATCATAAAATTAATTAATTAAAAAAAGAAAATAACTCAGTGATTAATCTTACCTTGCTTAGTTCACGGGACTTTTATGATTGGCTCTTGCCTACATCCCCAGTTTCATCTCCCACCTCACCCCACTTCTCCAGGCAGCCAAACTATACCACACTTTCATGCTTTTGCATCTTTGACTAAAAGATCCCACCCCCCCCCAGCAACTATTCAGTTCAAGGATGACCTCTGTGAAACGTTCTTTCCTGTGATAGCTCTGTTTGACAGGGCAGGTCATGTTGTACTATCATTTCCCATAGTATGACTGCGCCACATAGACTGTGAGCTCCTTAGGGATAGAGATTGTTTCTTTCTTGATATTTTCCTCGGGGTTTTCCTGGATCCAAGCAAAGACAGACAGGAGTACCCAAACATCACTGAGTGACAGCGTGTGCCACACATTTAGCCAGCTTTGTTGAATTGAGTTGTAAACAAATTTGTCAAGTGGGATCTGGGGACAGTGAGCTCCTTTGTACAGTGTCAATGGTGGCAGCTGTGAAAAAGAAAAGAAAGCAGTTTCCTGGAGCCTGTCATTTCTAAATGCCATCAGTATCTACCTAATTTTCTAAGCTAGAATCTTATACTCACTTCTTATTCCTTCTTCTCCTTCACTTGCTACCCGCTCCCATCTAATCAGTCACTAAACCCTGTCAGTTCTACCTTTAATGTCCCTGGAGCCTGCTGGCACCTTGCCATTGCCAATTCTATAGTGTGGGCCCTCATTATCTCTCATCTGGAATCAATAGCACTTGACTGGTCTTCTGGCTTCCCATCTCTTTTGACCTTCATTCTCTCTCATTTATCCTCCCAGCTGCTGTCCCTGTGTGCTTTCCAAGGCAGGTCTCATTGTGTCACCATCCTGATGAAAGCATTCTAGGGCACCCCATGACCTGCAAGAAGAAACCCAAATTCCTTCGCATTCTCCATCTTGTGCCAGTTTCCCTTGCTCAGCCGCACTCCAGCCCAGTGGATAACACAGGGGTTCCTGAAATCACCACATGAGCAAGCCTTTGCCCAGAAAGTCTCTCTGCCTGGTGTGCTTCTTCTCTTCCGACCTTCAGATGAACTGCCATTCCTTTCTCAAGACCCTGCTCATCGGCTTCTTCCTCTGTCAAGGTACATGCAAGGTGAGCTTATGGAGACAGAAGGTTGACTCTTAAGGAAAGAGAATAAAATAGGGTCAGAGTTATAAGATTTGGTAAACAATCTCTAACACTGCCCTTGTTATAGTATAATTTAGTTATTTGTCTATTTACCTCTTTCTCTTGGGTTGGTTAGCTCCTGGAGGACAAGGCTTGTGTTTTGTGCTTACATCCTTATCATATAGCATATGTGATCAACCAGTTTTAAATAAATGAAATGAGAATGAGGAGGAACAAATGTTTATTGAGCACCCATTTTGATCCTATATGTTTTACACACATCATCTCATTTGATTTTATCCTCCAAACAATTTTTTGAGGTATTATTTGCTAAAAAGAAATGGGCTTAGGGAGAGTAAATGCTTTTTTCCCCCTTCAGGGTAGGGACTTGTATGGGATGGAGCTAGAGTTAAAATCTGGAGCTGTCTGCTCCAAAGCTTTCCTCTTTTGAGTGATTCTCAGAGGCAATTTTGTCGCCCTCTGTGGGCCCATTTGGCAAAATCTGGAAATGCTTTTGGTTGTCTCACCTGTGGGGTGTTGCTGGCATCCAGTGAGTACAGGTTAGATATATGCTTCCAGATATCCTACAGTGCACAGAAAAGCTCAAAACAAAGAATGATTGCACCCAATATGCCAACAGTACTGAGGTTGAATGTTTTAATCTCTTCAGGCTGCTGTAATACAGTACCATAGACTTCATACTATATAGAAATTTATTTCTCACAGTTTTGGAGGCTGGGAGGTTCAAGATCAAGGTGCCAGCAGATTCAGGGTACCTGCTGAAGGCTCACTTCCTGTCACAGGCAGCCATCTTCTCATTGTGTCTTCACCTTTTGAAGGTAAGGGAGGTCTCCGGACTCTCTTTTATTTATTTATTTATTTTTTTAAGATTTATTTTTATTTATTTGAAAGGCAGAGTTACAGAGACAAAGTGATAGGGAGAGGGAGAGAGAGAGAGAGAGAGAGAGAGAGGTCTTCCATCTGCTGGTTCACTTCCCAAATGGCTACAATGGCTGGGAGTTGGCCAGGCAGAAGCCAGGAGCCAGGGATTCTTCCGGGTCTCCCACTTGGGTGCAGAGGCCCAAGGACTTGGGCTATCTTCCACTGCTTTCCCAGGCACCTGGATTGGAAGTGGAACAGCTGGGACTTGAACCAATGCCCATATGGGATGCTGACATTGCAGGTGGTAGTTTAACTGTTGTTCCACAACATTGGCCCCAAGAGTGTCTTTCATAAAGGCACTAATGCTCTTCATGAGGGCTCCACCTTCATGACTCCCCAAAGGCCTCACCTTCTACCTCAGAGTTAGAGTCCAACATAGGAATTTGGCGAGAACACATTCAATCTATTGCCTTGTGAAACCCTGTTTCATATCAAGTAGACTCTAATGAAAAGCAAGCAAGCAAACAAAATAAATGCTTGCATCACCCCAGGGGGAGTCAGACTGGGCTGAAAAGAAGCTTAGGGGCTTGAAGCCACTCATGAGTCTTCAGCATTGGTTGGGGAAAAAAACTGTCCCAGTTCCTGACTTAACCTCCAGTTTTGCTTCTTTCTCTGCTGCATCCACTCAGTCTTTCTTCTTTCCATCTTTCTTTTCCTCAGTCATCTCTAATTTAGCTTGAAGGAGGAAGCCCAGAAAGCTTCAACATTTTCAACCCTCTGCTCTAATTAGAAGGCAGAGTCAGTATGTAAGACGCTACAGGTTTTAAATTGACAACATCTCTAGAATCTGGGATCTAGGCCAAAAATGTCACCCTCTGAAACTGACAACAAGAAATGGGCGAGATTGATCATTGTGAAAATCTCTCAGGAAGTAACCCACCTAAGGAATTCTGGCTAAGTGCGCTGCTGATAGACTTAGCTGTTTTCCCAGTCAGGGTCCAAGAATGCCTTCCCGCGAAGGAAAGCATTTAAAATGCAATTTGTGCGAGACAAACTGTAATCTAGCAAATTATAAACTGTTGTCCTGGGGAAGTGTTCTAATGGGGGAAGCTTTTAATGACTCCTAAGTGTAACTGCCTGTGATTATCAGGGATGCTTTGTGTTTCTGTTTCAGCATAATAAACCCTAGGAGGAAGGAACTGGTTTGTTTTATTGGTGTCTCTGGTAAGAGGAGCACAGATGAGTGTCTTAGCTATAGAAGGGTGGGGATTACTGGTGGTGGCAGGGGGGGCAGCGAATACTCACAGAGGCACTGTCTTTGGTAAAGCGATTCTTAATCAGGAGCCCAGGAACCTGGCAGCCCGTATGTGTGCGTGTATGTGCATGTGTGTGTGTGTGTGAATTTTTTTTCTCTGTGGAAAAATGGCTGTAGCATTTATCAAAGGGGTCCTTGATGTACAAAAAAATGAAGGCCCTGGCTCTGGTGTTTGGACACAGTTACTGGGGAATGAAATAGAACAAGAGCACTGAGGACAGGCAGGGGAAGTGAGGAGAGATGGGGTTTCTTTGCAGAGCCCAGAGATAGTGGCTAAGCACACACACGGCTCCTTTATGCATGTGGATTTTCTCACGAAAATTGGGGGCACGGCTTGCAGTGGAAAGATGAGCTGTGAGCAGATGTCAAGGCAGAACAGAAATCTATCCTGAGGGAGGCTGGAACAAAGCAGAAAGTGTGGTAAGAGGACTTAGGAGAATGCAGGCAGACGTGTGTGTGTGTTTGTATGTGTGTGTGTGGTGTCTATGTGTTTTGTGTAGGGGGTTTGAGTGTGTGGTGTGTGATGTGTTGTATGTGGTGTGTGGTTGATTGTGTGATTGTGTATGTGTGGTGTCTATGTGTTGTGTGTAGGGGGTTTGAGTGTGTGGTGTGTGACAATGTGTATGTGGTGTGTGATGTGTTATATGTGGTGTGTATGGGGTCGATTGTGTG
Organism: Oryctolagus cuniculus; assembly: GCF_964237555.1. Taxonomy (NCBI): domain Eukaryota; kingdom Metazoa; phylum Chordata; class Mammalia; order Lagomorpha; family Leporidae; genus Oryctolagus; species Oryctolagus cuniculus. The sequence continues at coordinate 38,917,290 of NC_091438.1, forward strand.
ATTGTGCGTGTGGTGTGTGTATGTGGTATGTACATGGTGTGTGCTGTGTGGTTGTGTGGTGTGTGTGTGTGCATGTGTGCATATTGCATTGTTCCACATACATCAACATCAGTCCTGAAGTTTAGATTCCATGGATGCCCCAGGTTAGCTGATAGTCACCACTAACGAATTGATTCTGGGAGACTGACGTCTAGGGCAGCAACCAGGCAATCCAGATGGGATCCTTTTTAGGTGCTTTTCTGTTGCACATTACAGAAATTAACTCTAGTTAAAGGACTTATTTCAGGAAAACTGGGGAGCACATACATTCCAAAGGAGGAGCTGAACGGAGAATCCTGGGGAAGCAAGAAATTGGCAGTGTGGGGACTTCCGCGGTGGCTGACCAGCGCCAGTGACCTCCGATGGCTGCATTTCCATGTTTAGACTCTCAGTTTCCAAGACAGAAGGCAACTGTTGGCCCCAGAGAAGAGGAAATCATGAGCCAACCCCTGAGGTGCTGGTGACATAAGTCATTGTCATCACAGTCAGTCCTCCGTAGCCGCGGGATCTGCATCACACATTCAACCACCGGCGGATCAGAAGTATTCTAGGAAGAGCTGCCTCTGCCCTGAACACGTGCAGGCTTGCTTCCCGTCATCATTTCCTGAACAAGATGTTGTAACAATAGCATCTGGATTGCGTTAGGTATGGTGAGGGATTTAGTGATGATTTCCAGTATGTGGGAGGATGTGCCTGGGCTTTGTGTGGCCAGTGCCCTGGCCGTATGGAGGGACAACACATCAGTGTAGAGTAGGAGTCCCCGTCTTGAAAACAGTGGAAGGCCAGTACCCAAGACTTTGGATTGCCTGAGAGCACTGCATGCTCTCAACTCAAATTCTTAATTTCTTACTATTTTAAAAACAACCAAACAGGGGCAGGCTTTTGACACAGGTTTTTAAAATGCTGCTTGAGATGCCTGCATCCCATATTGGAGTGCCTGGGTCTGAGCCTTCGCTCTGCTCTTGTTGCCAGCTTCCTGCTAATGCACACCCGGGAGGGCAGCAGATGATGGCTCAAGTGTTTGGGTCCCTGCCACCCTCCTTGGAGACCTGGATTTAGTTCTGGGCTCCTGGCTTCACCTGTTGCAGCAACTGGTGGGTGAACCAGTAGATGCAGAATCTCTGTCTGGGTCACTCTCTCTCTCTCTCTCTGCCTTTCAAATAAATAAAAACTAATAAGTAGAAAAAGAAAAAAGAAACCCTGATAAGCAAGGTTGAAGTGGAGAGGAGAGGAGGACCTTTGAGGCAAAGGGAACAAAAAGCGTGGTGGCCCTCAGGTGGTAGGAACTGGGCATCCTGGAAACAGAGGGCTGGGATTCCTCTCCCTTGAGGTTAGAGAGTGATCTGCAAGAGCAGGTGGTAGTGGAACAGCATCACACTGGCTTGCTCACCCCACATGACCCCAGGACCACTGTGGGAAGTGCCGGGGTTTTGGGTTCGGTTGCTTTGTTTTTCTACTTGCATTACAAATCCACTGTGGAGATTTAAGCAGATAGAAATTACATTTTCAAAACACACTGCAGCCGCTCAGTGGAGCACGGATCAGGAGGTTATTGCAATGACCCTCCAGATGGAGATGACAGGATGGTGGCTTGAATCAGATTGCTGGGAAGTGGGTGGATTCAGCACGCGTTTTTGTAGTTTGCAGACAACTGGATTTGGTGTGAGGGAGGAGAAAAGGGGAATCCGAAGGGACTCCTAGATGTAAGATAATGTCCTTCATGGAACTGCAAAGACGGAGGGAAGGAAGAGAGTTGGGGAGGAAGACAGCTTGGAAGCAGTCTGTCAAGTTTGAGATGGTAGAGGTCTTGGTGTGGAAGTGCAATGGGTGCAAATCTGGGAGCCATCAGATTACAGATGTCGCTGCTTAAAACCAAAGGCCTGGGTCAGTTTGCTTGGGAAGGCACCTAAGACTGAGCTCTGGGCACCCCAACATGAGGAAATCCAGCTGGCCCTCCATGACCAGGAAGACTGGGTACTGTGCAGTTAGGTCAAAGAAATGCCATCTTACTTTTTTAAATTGTGGGCTCTTATTTCATAGTTCTTGGCATACAGAAATATGTGATTTCCATATCTGATATTTATTTTGGACATCTACATCTTGTTCATGAATATCCTCTCAGGTTCAACTAGTAAATATCACACCTTTTGCAGTTCCAGACTTTTCCTTGCTTAAATCCTTGGCAAAAACATTTTTGGCTTCTCTTTCTGTGTATTTGAAGGGCTGGCAGGAATTCACTGCTAACTGGGTCTGGAAGGAAGGCCAAGTCTGCCAATAAGTCTCTCTTTGGGCCTGTAAATATTTATGTAAGGTTTGTTAACTGTATTAAGTGGCTATGGATAGACCAGGTGCTTATAGGCAACCCTAATCAACCACATGCAGTGAATCCACTTTGTGGATTATTTGAAATAAAATTTTAATTTTGGATAATGTTAAATTAAAACCTGTCCAAGCTCTGTTTTGGCATTTTGCATATTTCAAGGATGGCTTTTTAAATTAGCATTTAGCATATGAATTTTTAAATTTATTTTTTAAAGATTTATTTTTATTTATTTGAAAGGCAGAGTTATGAGAGAGAGAGAGAGAGAGAGAGAGAGAGAGAGAGATCTTCTATCTGCTGGTTCACTCCCCAGATATTCACAATGGCCGGGGCTGGGCCAGGCCTAAGCCAGGAGCCAGGAGCTTCCTCTGGGTCTCCCACATGGGTGAAGGGGCCCAAGCTTTTGGACTGCCCTCTGCTGCTTTCCCAGGGACATTAGCAGGGAGCTAGGCCGGAAGTGGAGCAGCCGTTACTCAAATCAGCGTCCATATGGGAAGCTGGTGTCACAGGCTGAGGCTTAAGCAGCTACGCCACAAGGCGGGCCCAGTACAGCTCCTTCTAATATAGCTAAGTAGCTGTAATGATCTGTTAGTCCCCCTGAGAATTCTAACTTTATTTTTTGAGTAAAAACAAATTTTTCTCTTTTGTTAACCCAAACAATATGCTTATTATAGAAAAACAGAAACAAATTTTTTAAAAAGGAACTTTGGAACACAACAATCCTAACTCCACAGTCCAGAGATCACCACTGTTAATACTTTATAGAGAATATCCTTCCAGATCATTCTATACAGACTGTGTCATTTGGAACCACACTGTTCATTTAATTTAAAATAAACTTTAAAAACCTTGGCAATACTTTATGAATACAGTTCAATAATAACTATTCTCCAGCACTTTCTTCCAAGAATTTCACAATATGAATGCACTAAGTTTTTTATTTGTCTTTCAGTGTTTTCATTGTTTCTGTTTTTTGTTTTATTTTTGTGTTCTGCAAATATATGAATAAATAGAATAGGAGCTCTGTTTGGATTTTAAATAAGTAAATAAATTTGAAAACCTTTTAAAAATATTTAAGGAGATGGAAATGCTAACTAAGCTGATTTGGTTATCACGCCTTGAATACATGTGTCACATTATCACACAGTAACCCATAAACAAGCACAATAAAAACAATAACAAAAATATTTTTTAAAAATCCTTGTCAAGTCAGTAGTGAAAATGCCACCTTGCCAATGGCTTAATTTGATTTCTGTGATTGCTAGTGAGGTTGTCTATTGTCCTATTGTCAGTGACCATTTCATTTCTTATTTTATGACATGCTTTCCCACATCCTATCTTCAATTTTCTCTGGAGGTTCTTGTCATGGATCTTAAGATCAGTCTCTTTATATATAGGACACTGATCCTGTGTGTCTGAAATATTGTTCCTACTCTACACTGGCCTTCTATTTTTTGACCCGAAGAGGTGAAAAATCATATGTAATCAAGCTTAGTTTTTCTTTTTATGATTTATATATTTATTTTGATTTATATGTTTTTATGATTTAAATGCTTTTAGAAAGCATTCTCCACCTCAAGATGATAAAAAATCACCTGTGTATTTTTCTATTGTTTAGGTTTTCTTTTACATTTAAATCTTTACGGATTTTATTTAGTGTGATACAAAAAGGATGGATTTAATTTTACTTATTACAAATGGCTTGCTCTTCAAAAGTCAATCTCTTTTACTCTTTTAAATTTCCCCAATTGTATTTGCAGATCAGTCACATAGGAAAGTGTGGATCACAAGTTGCACACTGGAGGCCCATAGCCATATCTGGCCTATGAGTATGTTGTGCTATTCAAATAATTTTTGAATTGGTATTTGCATATAAAAATCAGGAAGTTTTATACACAAATCTGGTTTTACAAATTCTCTTGACATTTCAGGCTATCTGGCAGCTCTGGGTTCACAGTCCTGCTTGCTGACAACACGCCACAGCTGGAAGCAACTTAAGCAGAAGTGGCTTCTGATAACGAGGGGCCGTCCCCACTGTATGCTTCCCTTTGGTGTTTGCCCAGTCCCTGGGGGCACTGAATTTTCACTACCGCTGTTAAGTTCTGCGCATTTATTTTGCAGTTGGACACATTATGAGAACTCTCTAATTAGTATTAAGTATTTAGTAGTTAATTTTTTTGGGTTTTCAAGTAATTATGTCATCATGTAAAAAGTTGTAATATTGTCTTGTCCAATATGTCTTCTTTCTAATTCCTTTTTCTTGCCTTATTACACTTGGAAAACACCTGCTAATCATTTTGAGTAACGATCATGATGGCAGGCATCTTCACAGTGGCAGACACTGGGGCTGGCATTATGGCGGTGTGTGTAAAGCTGGCATCCCACATGGTGCTGGCTCATGTTCTGGCCGCTCCACTTCCAATCTTGCTCCCTGCTAATGGCCTGGGAAAGCAGTGGAAGATGGCCCAGGTGTTTGGGCCCCTGCCACCCACATGGGAGACTTGGAGGACACTCCTGGCTCCTGGGTTTGGCCTTGCCCAGCGCTGGCCATTGCAGGCATCTGGAATGGAAGATCTCTCTTTCTGTCTGTGCCTCTCTTTCTGTAACTATGACTTTTAAGATGAATAAATAAATAATTAAAAAATGGCAGGAATCTTTACACTATACTTGACTTTAATGGGAATGCACTGTCATGTTTAACATTTAATTATTAAATATACATTATTTATTGCCAAAGAAATGTATCTTTATAGGTCACTGATATTTTGACTTTTTATTAATACCAGTAATATGTACTGAATTTGATTAAAATCAAATGACTTTTTTTTTTAAAGATTTTTGTTTATTTGACAGGTAGAGTTACAGACAATGAGAGAGAGAGAGAAAGGTCTTCCTTCCGTTGGTTCACTCCGCAAATGGCCGCCACAGCTGGAGCTACGCCGATCCAAAGCCAGGAGCCAGGTACTTCCTCCTGGTCTCCCACACGGGTGCAGGAGCCCGAGAACTTGGGCCATCCTCTACTGTCTTCCTGGGCCACAGCAGAGAGCTGGACTGGAAGAGGAGCAACAGGGACTGGAACCCAGTGCCCATATGGGATGCTGGCCCCGCAGGCGGAGGATTAACCTAGTGAGCCACCACGTCGGCCCCATCAAATGACTTTTCAATATCTATTGATATTATGATTTTTGTCTAAATGTTAAGCATTTTTTTCTAATGTTGAACCATGTATATATTTTTATATAAATCCTAACAATACCAAATGATATTCTTCTTAATCTAATTTGCCTTTCAAATAACAGCTACAAAACTTGCATCCATTTTCATAAATGATTTAAGTTTCCTCTCTCCTTTAGTTTTTGTCCCTTTTTTTCTTAAGATGTACTTAAACTAAAATTCTTATTGCTGCTCAATGTGTTAACTGTTATATTCTTTAGTTCTTTAAAAAGTTTGTTGTAATTTATATATTTTGATGGTTAATTTCATGCATCTGGTGCTGGCACTGTGTTGGAGCAGGTTAAGCCACCACTTGTGATGCTGGCATACCCTATTGGAGGGCCAGTTTGAGTCCTGGCTGCTCTGCTTCCAGTCCAGCTTCCTGCTAATGCACCTGGGAGGTAGTAGAATATGGCCCAGACACTTGGGTCCCTGACACTCATGTCAGACATCAGCAAGGAATTCCTGTCTCCTGGTTTAGGCCTGGCTCAACCCTGGATATTGTGGGCATTTGGGGAGTGAACCAGCAGTTGGAAGATCTCTCTGTTACCCTATCTTTCAAATAAATAAATTATTAATTGTGTCCGTGTGTACGTGTGTGTGTGTGTGTGTGTGTGTGTATGAATCAACCTGAATGGGCTAAGTTGGCTTAGCCCAGGTGTCTGGCAACACATTATTTCCAAGCAAGTCTGTGAGGGTGTTTCTAGAGGCAATTAGAACTTCATCAGTGGACTGAGCAAAGTTCTCCTGGCAATGTGGGAAGTCACTATCCAATCTACTGAGGGTCCTAATAGAACAAAAAGGTGGAGAAAGGGTGGCCTTGCATCTCCTCTATGTCTGGGGCACTCATCTTCTCCTGCCCTTGGTCCTCAGCTCTTGCTTCGCTGGCATGTGAAGTGAGTCAGGGATTATGGCCTGGCTACCCTGCTTCTCAGGCCTTTGGGCTAAGACTGGAACCACACCACTGGCCTCCTTGGACCCTCAGCCTGCAGAAGCTCTGTGATGCTGTAAGCCAATCCCTCTAATAAACCTCTTCCTGTAGATCTCTCTATACGCTATTGGCTCCATGTCTCTGGAGAACCATGACTAATACACACTATTTATTTTATATTTGAACTGTAAAATAGTTTTATGTGAAACATACACACACACAATGTGTAACATGCATTTGTACAGTTTCAAGGATAATAATAAAACCAACACCCACAAAGTCACCACCCAGATTAAGACATAGAAAATCACCAGTAACTTGGAGCTGTTTCCAAATGCATCCCTCTCCTTCATCTCCAAGAGAAACCACCATCCTGAACTTTGTGTTAATAAGCTCTCGCTTTTTGCTTATAGCATTTCCTCATGGCTGTGTATCCTTGAATGGCTTGCTTTTGATCTTTAGGTATGCACGGAGAATCACACATGTCTGTATTTTTGTGATACTTCTTTTGCCTGTGGTTATGAGTGTTATTCACCCAGGTTGACACCGGTAGCTGGGGTACACTCGCTTTCATGGTTGTATCGTTTCCCATTACACAAATTTATCATCTGTTCTGTTATTGAGTGGCACTTTTGCATTTAAGGTTGCAGAGGAGAAATCTGCTTTTCCTCAGTGCAAATAGCCTGTTTTATTTTGTTTTCCACCTGGATAGTTATGGGCCTTTTATCCTTATCTTTGACATTCAATGTTTGCTAGAACAAATCCGGATGGATCAGATTTTATTAAATTTGCCTCCTAGCGGCCCCTTTATTTCTGTACCTGGTCATTTTTCTCCACGTTCTCATCCTTAGCAGGGAAGGGCTGTGGCGGGCCAGCCGAGGAACGGGTGGGTGTTGTCACAGAGACCCAGTCCCTCTGGAAGTCGTTCCGTCTCTGCACGGGAAGCAAACTTGCGTTTTCTTGACCTTACCCCCCTTAGAAGTCTGGCACATGAGGGCTGAGAAGAGGGGTGACCCCTCTGAGTATCTGGCCTCACCCTCAGCTGAAGCCCGCAGCGGCAGCAGCACCCTTCCGTCCTCAGCAGTAGCTCTGTGCCACCAACAAGCCTGGAGCAGACACGGCCTGTCCCCTTCTCATAGCAGTGCTGGTGTCTGAGTTTGGCCCCGCCCTTCCCATGGTGACAGACAGTCTTACTTGGCTCTGGTCCCTGTCACACTGAGGTTGGAGTTGTTTGTCCTCTTCTGTTCCGTGGCTCATTGCAGCCGGGGAACCTCGGGGAGCACGTGTGAAATGCATCAGCTCAGGTCATCATTGTGGACTGGAAATGCTGCCTCTTTGACCCGTAGTGACTCTCAGATTGCAAAGCTGGCCTTTTGCGCATTAGTGATGTGTCCCAGAGCCGGGTGAGGAGAGCAGAGATGGACAGAGTTGAGAGGCAGCTGCTATTTTCCAGTCCCTAGCTTGAGAAAATCCCCGGCTATTCAGCAGGTTACAAGAGAGACTGCAAGAGTGCCACCTGGGATTGATAGTCACCTGGGGACAGGCATTTGTTTCTAATGTCAAGTAAGACAGCCTTTCCCTCTTAGCCTTTGGACACCAGAAAGCAAGGCCGGCCATGTAAAGGGGGAAATAAGTTGAATCGGAGGTTGGACAGTGTCCTCAATACCCTTCCCTTCCGGAAATTTCTTTTGATGTTAAGGAGCGTCTGTCTCTCTAGCTCTGGAGTCCTGAGCCCTGTGCCTACGTGTTCAATATCACCCTGAGCTTTTCATCAGTGTTTGAAGGATGGGGCTGTCTTTTGATGGCACGCATACTTTTTTATTGTCTCGAGGGCCTAACGAATCAGGGCTGCCGTCCCTTTAACAAGATCTGTGGTTAATTCCCCTCTCGGGGTGCGAAGCGCCCTAAATACTCAGCATGCAGGGAAGATGCCCCCCCCCCCTTTCTCCTCTGAGAAACAAGTGGGATTAGCAAATTGTGACTTTGCTTATTGTTCTTAAATAAATTGTATTAAAATGTACAGGCACCTTTCCAAAAGAAGATAAATTATGCATATTCCAAGAAGGGAAGCAAAGACAGTGATTTTGAAATCCCTCTGAGACGGGTCTTTTTGTTCTTCGCTGGCTGCACAATGCATCTCTCCAGGCAGACCTGTCTTCTCGGTGAGTCTCGGTGTCAGTGAGTTCTGATCAGGAATTTCGAGCTCATCGTCCCCATTACTGGGAGAAAGCCAAGGATCAGCACTTTCCCTTTGAGAGTTTGCTGGTTGTGCCTTTGGGGCCTGGTTGTGGCCGGCGTGTCTTCTGCCTTGCTTGGGACAGGGTACGGCAGGAAAGGTGGTCTCAGATTCCTCACTCACTTGAAAACTGTATCTTCAGCCAAGATGGAGAAAGTGCACAAATTACAGTCAAGCGTTTCTTGGACTTTGCTGTTTAGAGGAAAAAGGGGACAGCAAAAAAACTCTTCGGCTCTTTTGAGCCTGGTGGAATCTTGTCACACTCATCCCTTTGCTCCCAACGCCACCCATGGGTGCCAGCCTGAGGAGGATGTGTCTGATCGGATAATGTCCAACCGACGTTCTTTGTCAAACCTTCTGATCACAGTGAGACGCAGATGAGTCAAGAGAACTTGACTTCCACGTCCTCTTCCTCGTTGCCTGCACGCCTAGGCCTGGATCAGACACTGCCCATGCCACGCTGGCTGTGTGCACACGGCAGCATTGTTCAGCCGTCCCTGAGGCAAAGCCCTGAGGACTGCCGGGGCCTGTGGGGCAGGGGAGAGCTGGTGTGGCCAGGAGGGAGCTGGTTTGACTCCTTTTTATAGCTTCCTATCCAGGAAGCCTGGATAGGCCAACTCAGCCAGCATAATCTTAGCCACTAACCATGTCTCAGTGTTCTCTCTGTAAGGTAGCTTTAGAATGTACTTCCTAAAGATATTATTAGCAGTAAATGAGCTAAAGTGGTCAGGACAGTGTCAGGCCCAGAAAGTGCTTGATTGATACTAATCATTCATATTATTATTATTATTATTATTATTTCTCCCTATTCTTTATAGAAATGTTTAAAAAACCAAACAACTTGATTTCTCACTGAAAATGAACTTTAAGGAAATTCCCGATGTTTATTTCCTCGAGAGGCAGAGAAAAGGCGTTGGCATGTGCTGGTGCACTCCCAAGGTGCCCACAATGGCTGGGACCCGGCCAGGCCAAAGAGGGACCTAGAACTCAATCCAGGTCTCCCCAGTGGGTGTCAGGAATCCAGTTACTTAAACCAGTACCGCCGCCCTCCTCCGGGGTCAGGAGCCGGGCAAGCTAGCTCTCCAACACGGGGCGCAGGTGTCTCAATGGCCAGGCTAAGCGCCTGCCCCGAGAGGAGCCTGGAGCAGACAATTCGCAGGTGTCTTACACATGGTACCTGTTTTCTTGGCTGGCACACCCAGGGCCTCCTATACTTTACGTACGGTGGATGCTACTCAGAAAGGCTCTTAATCTCAGCCGATTCCCACGAGAAGCAGCGCTGCTACTCCGCGCTGTGGCAGTGGATCTTGGCTCCATCACCAGTTCTTCCCAAGAGACCCCTGAAATACTGGTTTTATAGCAAAGACGCCTCCCAGCAAGAGCGACTATAAAAGGAACTCTTTCTCCTATTGACTTGTATAATAAAATCAGAGATATGATCTCATGGAAAGAAATCTCCCAATTGATTTGACAAAAATGCTTATTTAAGGAACGAGCCGACGACGACGACGGCGGGGCTTGCTTTGTTCCAGCCAAAGGGAACGGGCGAGGCCGCCTCTTTCTGCGGGTCGCAGACTTAGGAGAGGACCTCCGCGCCAGGAAGGAGCCGCGAACGCGGACCCGGGCCGGCCAGGTCTGCTCAACGCAAACAGTGTTTTTTTTTTTTTTTTTTTTTTTTTGTAACCTTTAAAAAAGAGCAGTTGGTTCTTTCAAAAACAGAATATGATTCGCGAAATTCGTCACTGAGAGGATCAAAGGAGACATGCCCAGCCACACGGCCCTGGCTCCCTCACCGGCCCTGCCTTCTGCCTTGGCGTGAACCCCTAAGAGACGTGGCTCTCGAACCGGGTGACTCGACCACGTCTACACAGCTAGTTATGGTGCGGTCAGGACCAGGGCACAGGCCTTTAACTGTTCTGGGAGATTCCAAGATCTTCCTTCTGTTACGGGAAAGGAATTTTGTTTATTTTGACTTGGACCCAAGGCTAGTGTGGAATTTAGCTCCTTTTATTTCCCGGGACTTGAAGTTGGGTGCAATATCACAAACTGCCAGTAGATGTCGCTATATGCCGCATTATCGTGCAAATGATTTTCCTAGCTGAGTTTTGTAGACTTAGTTGGGGGAATCCCTGGATCTATCTGTCAGATCCAAGAGAACTATGGGAGCTTTTAAATCATGTTTAAATATTGATGAATATTTTAAATACTTATTTCTAGTTGTGAAGGTAAAGCTCTTAGTTAAAATTCATTTTTTAAAAATTTAATTTAAATTTTTCCCCAAAGAACTTTTTTATTTAATGAATACAAATTTTGTAAGTACAATTTAAGAAATATAGTGATTCTTCTCATCATACCCTTCCACCCCACCTCCTCCTCCCTCTCCCATTCCCAACTAAGAAAAAAAACAAACTGTTCCTTGATAGTCAGGACAAGGGCTGTTCAAATCATTGCTTCTCAAAGTGTCAGTTTCATTTCTGCAGATTTTCTTTTAGGTGCTCTATTGGTTATCACAGATCAGGGAGAACATATGGTATTGTCCCTTTGGGACTGGCTTATTTTACTGAGTATGATGTTTTCCAGATTCATCCATTTTGTTGCAAATGACTGTATACAATTCATTTTTAATTAAAAAAATGGATGTTTCTCATACTGAGTTCCCTGGATAAAAAGTGGGGTCAACATGACTTTGGGAGCCCCCATCTTCTTTTCAGTCAGCAAGGCCTCCCTCAGGGCTTCACAGAGAGGACTCTGTGGGACCGAAAAATGTGAGATTTGAAGTCCAGCAGAGCGGGGCTTGAGTTCTGGCTCACTTGTTGGTTGTGTGGACTTGGTCTTGAGTATGTCTCTCAACTGTAACAGGATGACTCTGACCGTCTGGTGGGGTGAGGATGAAACAAGGCAATGTGTGCAAACACAAAGACTAACTGTCATTGTTAACTGTGATTATTTCACTTGATAAAAATATTTTTATAGGGGACAGTGTTGTGGCAAAGTGAGTGAAACTGCTGCTGTGTTGCCATCATCACATACGCAGGTGCCAGCTGCTCCCTGCTAATCACCTGGGAAAGCAGCCGAAGTCAGAACCAGTGCCTGGGCGCCTGCCACCCATGCAGGAGACCCTGATGAAGCCCCCAGATGCTGGCTGCAGCCTAGCCCAGTGCTAGCCTTAGCAGGCATTTGGGCATGCACTAGTGGATGGAAAATCTTTTTTTTCTATATGCGAGTCTTTCTCTGTCATTCTGCGTTTCAGATAAATAAATCTTTTTTTAAATGTATTTTTATAGCTAAAAACTTTCAAATCCTAGACTAGTTCAAATTTTATTTTAAAAATGTGAGAATTGAGATTTAAGAGGCCAACTGATTTGGTTCTCTGATTAAGTTTCACAATTTCATAATACCATACAATGATTTGTGTAAAACAAGACATGCCCATTCTAATCTTCTACAGGTGTATCCCTCCCCACTTGGGGAAACATGATATATCCCTCTTTGAATTTATAAAGGTGATGAAATACAAAACTATCCCTCACTTTATAATTTAACATACCAAATAATTCAGTTTATTTTAAATTTAAATTTTAACTGCTTTACAAAAACAATTCAGAATATGTTTTTTTTTTTTTTAAGATTTATTTATTTATTTGAAAGGCAGAGTTACAGAGACAGAGAGAGAGAGAGAGAGAGAGAAAGGTCTTCCATCCGTTGCTGATCTGAAGCCAGGAACCAAGAGCTTCCTCTTGGTCTCCCACGCTGGTGCAGGGTCCCAAGGACTTGACCCATCCTCCACTGCTTTCCCAGGCCATAGCAGAGAGGTAGATCAGAACTGGGCAGCCAGGATTTGAACCAGCACCCATATGAGGTACCGGTACTGTAGACGGCACCTTTACCCACCATGCCACAGTGCCTGCCTCTAGTATAGGCTTGTAAAATCTGACCAATGATGCACTTCAGCAGTGATTCAGCTGGTGCAGTTAAGATACCGCTTAACAGGTAGATATGAATGTGTTTATAACTTTGTAGCCACATAATTGAGCTTGTGTTTTCATTGATTCATTGATTGGGAAACTACTTTGCACGGGGCTGTCCACAGCTGCTACATAGCTGTGTAGGCTGCTGAGGGGAGGCTGGGAGTTCATGGATGTTGGCTTATGATGTTGGTTGCTTTGATAAATTATTAGTTGACAGAATGATTCAAGTGTTGTGAGTTTATCCTCATTTGTAATGTAAATTTTTTACCTTTCTTTTTAAAAAAAAATTATTTATTTATTTATTTGAAAGGTAGAGTTACAGCCGGCACGCCGGCACCACGGCTCAATAGGTTAATCCTCTGCCTAGCAGCGCTGGCACACCGGGTTCTAGTCCCGGTCGGGGCGCTGGATTCTGTCCCTGTTGCCCCTCTTCCAGGCCAGCTCTCTGCTGTGGCCAGGGAGTGCAATGGAGGATGGCCCAAGTCCTTGGGTCCTGCACCCGCATGGGAGACCAGGAGAAGCACCTGGCTTCTGCCATCGGATCAGCGCGGTGTGCCGGCAGCAGCGCGCCGGCCGTGGTGGCCATTGGAGGGTGAACCAACGGCAAAGGAAGACCTTTCTCTCTGTCTCTCTCTCTCTCACTGTCCACTCTTACTCCCCCAGGCCCTACTGCCTGGCTGCCTGTGGGGAGGGTCTAGCAGTCTAAGGGCCACTCCTGAGAGCTGGGGCCAACCACAAGCCTGGGCTGGAGAGCCTGCAGAGGAGTGGATGGGTGTCTGTGCACCGAGAGGACAGTGAAGAGCTCCTCACACTTCTCAGGGGACAGGCTCCATCCGCCATGTGTTGAGGATGCCTTTGATGTTGTTTTAAAATGAATTTATTTTTTGAAAGTCAGAGCAAGAGTGAGAGTGGGAGCTAGAGAGAAATCTGCCATCAGCTGGTGCATTCCTCAGATGGCCACAATGACCAGGGCTGAGCCAGGCCTAAGCTGGTTACTCCATCTGGGTCTCCCATGTGGGTGGCAGGGGCCCAATCACTTGGGCCATCTTCCACTGCCTTTCCCAGGCCACCAGCAGGGAGCTGGATCAGAAGTGGAGCAGCGGGGATACGAATCAGCACCCATATAGAAGCCTGGCACTGCAGGCAGCAGCTTTACCTGCTACCCCACAATGCTGGTGCTGGCTTTGCTCATTAAGTCACTGGGGTGCCTTGAGCCCTGGGGTACCATGGCCACTCTTCCTCTCTGGCCTCGGGGGTGGGTCCCCACTAGGTTGATTCTGGTGGGCATTGTTCCTGTGCTCTCTTATTGTTTCATCTTTCAGCCTTGACAGAGCCTTGTCTGGGGACACAGAGATGAGTAATTCATGGTCCTTGAGTTCAAGGAGCTCAAAGTCTGGTGGGAGAGACAAAAAGCAAACAGACCATTGGCATGGTGACAAGGGGTGTGCCAGCAGTGTGCCCAGGAGGCTGGGGCAGGGCAGGCTGTACAGGAAGGTCAGTCCAAGGTCTGTCAGTCGGGAGGCCAGGGAAGGGCTCTGGTGCCATAAAATAGAGAGTTCAGGATGTCTGGGGTCTGAAAAAGCAGAGATGCCGGGCACCTGAGGGGAAAGAAGTCAGAGTGGAGAGACGTAGAGCTGCAGGTTGTGCCCAGAGCCAGGCTTTTCCCGTGACAGGGCTGGGAGTTGTAAGATTTCCTCAAGGGAGACACACAACCAGATCTGAATTACACAGAGACTGAGTCTGGAAGGAAGGAGGTGGTTGGGGGCTGGAGGCAAGGAGCTCTGTTAGAAGTGAATTCAATGGGATATGCTAAGAACCTGAGACCACAGATACGGAGATCTCTGTCTGTGCCCCCAAGTCACCCTGGCCTCAGTCCGGGCAGTGGATGGGCTCAATGCTCCTGGCAACGTGGTGAGTCGTGCACCTCCACCCCCTCCTCCCATCTTCCTTTTCTTGCCCTTCCAGACCCAAGCAGGTGAGTGCACTGGATGCAGTCCCTGTTGGGCTCTTGGAGGTGGAGCTGAGTGTTCAGGGGGCCAGCACGGCTCATAAACTCAAGGAACAATGTGAGAGGATGATGTTAGAGCAACTTAGGGTAGGCTGTAGAAAGAGGTGTGGCTCCAGTGCTGCCCTAACCCAGGGACCTCTTGCACAAGAGAAGCACAGAATTGGTAGGCAAAGCCGATTTGGCCTTGGAAGTGACCTAAAGTTCTTCCCGTGGTCTCAATACCACTCAGTGGAAGGGGTAGGGAGACTGTTGACTTGGTCTCATCTACTGAAAGACCCAGCTTTGGGGAAGCAGAGAGAGCAAAAATTGGTACTTTCCCCTTGCAGTGCCGTTTGCTTTGGCAAGTTCTAAATGCTCTGCACTGCAGCTGCTGTGTAGTCAGGAGAAGTGGGTCCCTCAGGCCAGCGGAGGCTGTAGGAGGAACCTGTTTCTCTCAACCTGAGCCACACAGACCGTCTCAATCCAACAGACCCTGAGTATGTGGAGTGCTACACAGCCCTTAACTACACTCGGGCCTCTAGCGCCACCCAGGTATTTGGCCATATTCTCCAAACTCAATGGGAAGTAGAGGCCAGGGGCCTGCTTGCCTCCAATCCTCTTCCTGCCTGTGTCTCTGGGAACCCTACAGAGAGGGTCATCATAGGGCCAGCTCCCGCATGGGCCTGCTTTTCCAACCCCACAAGACCATGTCTTGAGCTTCTCCTGAGTGCCTGGGTGGACGTTGTGAGGGGATCTGGGAACCCCATCAGTCTGCTTGTCAGAGGCAAGGCGGTCTTTGTAGATGACAGCGGTGTCAGTCAATGCTGGACAGCCTCTCAGAGACTGACAATGCGCCTCTCATTGCAGTGGACAGCAGAATCACTTAGCAGTGCTTCTAAGGCACTGATTCCCAGCCTCTCCCCACAGGAGCTCTGACTTAGTTGGGTCAGGGATTGCATTTTCAGCAAGTACACCAGGAGCCCTTGCTCAGCTGGCCCTCAGCCTGCACTGCACCGAGAGCCCTGCTCAGGGCAGCCTGCGATGGTGGGTGTTTTAGCTCCCAGGCCCCTGGGCGTGGTGTCTGGGCCACCTCCCCCTTGCAGAGCTCATGGGCTCACCTTCAGCATCATCATCTGTTTCTTAGCCAGGGCAGAGTAGAAAGATCCTTAGATTAATAGAGAGAAGGTCAGGCTCACCAACTAAGATGCTGAAGGCCATTTAAATTAAATCACATCAAGTTAACTCACTTCCTGTCTGCCGTGAGCTGAGGCCTTTGCCTTCGTCTGATGTCGCAGATGTCAGGTATTCAGGTAAGCCCTCCTGAGGCTTCAGTGGGGACAAGGAGAGCCCGCAATACAGTGACGCAGTGGGAAGGTGAGAGCGCAATCCTAAGGGATGGGTGAGAATGTGTGAGCCACACCACAGCATCTTTTTTTTGTTTTATTTATTTAATTAATTAATTTATTTATTTTTGAACAGGCAGAGTGGACAGTGAGAGAGAGAGAGAGAGACGGAGAGAAAGGTCTTCCTTTGCCGTTGGTTCACCCTCCAATGGCCGCTGTGGCCGGCACACTGCGCTGATCCGATGGCAGGAGCTAGGTGCTTCTGGTCTCTCATGGGGTGCAGGGCCCAACCACTTGGGCCATCCTCCACTGCACTCCCTGGCCACAGCAGAGAGCTGGCCTGGAAGTGGGGCAACTGGGACAGAATCCGGCGCCCCGACCGAGACTAGAACCCAGTGTGCCGGCGCCGCAAGGCAGAGGATTAGCCTAGTGAGCCGCGGCGCCGGCCCAGCATCTTTCACTTAACAGAGAAAGGCAGAGTTACAGAGAGGCAGAGAGAGAGAGAGAGAGGTCTTGCATCCTTTGGTTCACTCCTCAAATGGCCGCAACAACCAGTACTGAGCCAATCCGAAGCCAGGAGCCCAGGACTCGAACTGGTGCCCATATGGGATGCTGGTACTGCAGGTGGCAGCTTTACCCACTACGCCACAGTGCCAGCCCCCATTTAACATGTTTTATGGAACTTCTTCTGTCTCCTTTTTAAAGGCAGTTAGGGACAAAAAAACATTCGAATCCCATTTAGACTCTGTTCCTCTCTCCCTCCTTATTCCCACAAAGTAGAGTCTGTGGATAAGAAGACACAGTGCATCAGAAGGGTTAAAAGGCTCTCATAGGGGCCAGAGCCGCGGCTCACTTGGTTAATCCAGCATCCCATATGAGGCCGGGTTCTAGTCCCGGTTGCTCCTCTTCCAGTCCAGCTCTCTGCTGTGGCCCAGGAGGGCAGTGAAGGATGGCCCAAGTGCTTGGGCCCCTGCACCCACATGGGAGACCCGGAAGAGGCTCCTGGCTTTGGATCGGCACAGCACCGGCCATGGTGGTCATTTGGGGAGTGAACCAATGGAAGGAAGACCTTTCTCTCTGTCTCTTTCACTGTCTAACTCTACCTGTCAAAAAAAAAAAAAAAAGGCTCTCATAATTCAGAACGGCTGGTGTCTTGGGTTGAGCCACCCCTGGGCTCCCTCTCCTCTCCAGTCTGGATCGACGCCCCCTCAGCAGACCTTTCTCTTCCTGTTCTGAGTGATTTTCCCACAACTGCTGGAGTTTGGCCCATAAGCTCTTGGACCCATTGCTGCTCCTCAAATTGCTCCTGCTCCTCCTTAGTAAAGTGTGATCACTGACCCCTCACCCCCCAGGTGGGCTTGGAAGGTCAAGTGGAGCCGGGTGGATGGCGGTTAGGGAGCCCCTTTGCAGGCCTCTTGTACTAAGCCAGTGCCGGGTGGACAAAAGCACCCAGGAGGGGCTGGAGCCGGTGGCATCAGCACATTCTGCCGAAGACAGCAGAGAGCAGCAGACCTCAGGGTGATGGAACGCAGCCATGCGAACCCTCCTGGGTCGAGTGGGCAGTGAGGCGCCCAAATGCCCGAGCGCCCCCTTATTCAGTTTGCAGTTTGGCTAGAGGTTTAATTACTGCTATACTTTGCATTAGGTTTGTCCCCACCAAAATTCGTGTTGAGGCTTATTCTTCCATGGGGCAGTGTTGGGATGTGGATCCGAGTGAGAGGCGTTTGGATCACAGGGGAGAAGCCCTCCCAAGTGGATTTGCCTCCCTCCATCTCTCTCTCTCTCTCTCTCTCTCTCTCAATCAATCAACCATTCTCAATTCACAGGACAGCATTGAGATCAGGCTGTCATAACACAGGTTTACCCATCCTGCCTTCTCTCCTGCATGGGCCCACTTGCCCTTCTGTTTTTTCACTGAGCAGGGAGCAGCATGAAGCCCTTGCCAGAAGTTGAGAGGATGCGGCTGCCCGGTCCTGGACCAGCCTCCAGGGTTGTGAGTTAAATAGGCCTTTTTTCTTTATAAATTGCCCAGTCTTGGGTGTTTTGCCAGAGACCATTACCACACTCACCACCTGGTGCCCAGAGAGGACTCTGTCCCCGGGGAGGACTGTGGTCCCTTGGGTCTGCACTTCACCGTTGCCCACTGTACCCCAGATGGCTCCAGAGGAACACCTGTGCTTTCCCTGTGCTGATCTCACAGGTGGTATCTCAAGCAAGCAGGATCAAGAGAGGAGGGGGCCAGGGCAGCTTTTGGGTGGAAGGAAAGGATCCATCTCAGTTAGTGAACAGAACCCTAGACTTGGGAGGTTGGGACTTGATCCTGCCTTTGTACTCAGTTGGGTGGCCTTGGATAAGTCCCTTCCCTTCTCTAGGAATTGCTTTCTTCTCTATACAGTGAGAGAGTTGGGCAAAACACAGAACCCTACAGCTCCTACAAACACCTGTGTTCTATGAAGTAGCAGGTGTGTTCTCAGGATGTGTCTGTTCTTCATTCCTTAGGCTCCTTCCCCTACCTCCCCTTTTCCACTGACTCCTTATTTGGTTTTCCTATGCACAAGAGATTTCTCCTTCCCCCTATCTATTCCAGGCTGAGACCACTGAAAGCAATTTCCTTGGAGAAGGGGCCGCTCTTCCTCATACCACCAGGGCTCTGGGAATTTGAATCCAGAGGTTAAGAAGAGCAGATGAAGGAGTATTATATCTGGTGTTAGCTGTTAAAGCCCTAAGACAGTTGATTTTCAATACTACCCCAGGAGAAACGTCCTCTCTTTTCATTTTTCTATGAACTAAGATCAAACCAATGGATCTTCCTGACTGCTTCCTGCAGATGTTGTCTGAAATCATTCAATAAAGAATAAGATTCCAGGGCTAGCATTGTGGTGTAGGTTAGGCCACCTATGATGCTGGCATCCCAGCAAAAGTCCTGGCTGCTCCACTTCCGATCCAGTTCCCTGCTAATGTATCTGGGAAAGCAATGGAGGATGACCCAAGTGCTTGGGCTTATGCACTCACATGAGAGACCCAGATGAAGGTCCTGGCTTCTGGCTTTGGCCTGACTTACCCCAACCATGGTGGCCGTTTGGAGAGTGAATCATTAGATGGAAGATTCTCTCTCTCTCTCTCTCTCTCTCTCTCTCTCTCTCTCTCTTTCTCTCCCTCTTTCTGTAACTCTGCCTTTCAAATGCATAAAACTCAAAAAAGAGAAAGAGAGGATAAGATTCCAATTCCTTGGGATCCCTGTAAGCTGAGTGTCAGATGTCATCATGGATCTTCAGAGGAATATTCCTATTGGCTTTTGCCCCAGAACCCCGAGGGCTGAGGCTGAAAAGAGGTTAGGAAGTAGAGGAGTGATCCCTGGGCAGCAAGGGAGGCTGCCCTGTGGGGTGGAGTGAAAGGGGTAGATTGGGTTGTCCCACAGGCATTGCACTTGCTGCAAGGGCACACCTCAGAACCAGCAGTGCAGTGTCAGCTGTTGGGGCAAGCTTCCTCAGATGAGGTGAGCACTCTCCTGAGAGATGGAGACCTCTGTCCTAGTGCTGACTCTTCATATCCTAGATGCATGACCTTGGGGAAAACCTTTTGGGGTTTTTCTTTTGTGAAATGGAGATATGACCTATGTGCAGTTGTGAGATAAAAATGAGACCTTGCTCCAAAACCACAAGTCAACTCCTGGATAGCCAGTTAGGAGCACTCCCTGGGATATAAGCCATACATATGCAGCATGGAGTCTGAGACATAGCAGATGCCTAAGAAACGTTAATTCCCTTCTGGACATCTCCAGTTTCAAACACAACGCATCCCCAACTTCCCAACTTCCCTGTACAAGCTCCCTCAGGACTTCAGCCTCGCTCCTCCTCCTGCACTCTCTTTATTGGTGTAGGATGCCTGTCCAGTCCAGAAAGCAGGGTCATTCTCTCCTTCCTTGAATCCTCTCAGTTCCTAGTCCTGTCCAATCTCTTCCAGTTCTCAGATCAGCCCAGGCTCAGCTTTAGCACCACCACCTTTTCAATGCTATTTCAATCCCAAGGATGCAGATGATTTCTCCTCTGGACTGGGGCACAGCTTGGTTATGGAGCTTCCCAGACTCCAGCCTCTCCCCAGTGTGATCCATTTTCTGCACCATATTTCTCAAGTGCAAAGTGAACTGATCACCCTGAATGCAACAGTTCCTTTCACTCCTAGTATAAGATGCAAAGCCCTCACAACATGGATTGGAAAATTTCCCATTGCAGACCTTGGGTTTCCCATGTGCCCTGGGCACTCTCACACCCCTCACCTTCACACATGCAATTGCTTTTCCCCAGCGCTTTTGCCTTCTCTGCCTCTCATGGTCAGCTCAGGGGTCACCTTCTTCAGAGAGTTCTGTGACCTGTCCCTTGAATTAGGAGCCACATTGTTGTGGCACTTGGTGTGTGCAGTAAATGCCTTTGTCACAGTGCATTAAAATTGCCTAATTACTTGTCATCTTTTCTCACTACAGTGAGCTCCATGAGCATAAGGTCTGTCCTTATTCATTATAGATTAAATACCCATTTACCACAAGCCTACTTGGCAAGCCACGGATAGAGCTCAGCACTTGGTATATAACGATAAGGGCACTGGCCATGCACTCAAGGGACCTATGGTTGATTTCAATCTGAGAATCCAGCTCTGGTAGGAGGTACACAACATTACAAGAGTTCCTAGTAGGCACCTGAATTAAAGTTCTCCAGAGACAGAACCAGGATGTGTGTGTGTGTGTGTGTGTGCATATATGTGTATTTGTTTACACAGGCAGGAACTTCAAAAGGCTAGTGGGAAATGGAACTACAAGTTAAGCTCATATTGGTACAAAAATTTTGAAACCCATGCTTGTGTCTCAGATGGCCATTTGGTGCAGTGGTCGAGATGGAGCTTGGGATGCTCACATCCCATATCAGAATACCTGGGTTTGAGTCCAGCCTCCAGCTCCTGATTCCTCGCAGGGCACACCCTGAGAAGCAGCAACTGATGGCTCAAGGACTTGCGTCCATGCCATCCATGTGGGAGACCTGGATTGAATTCTAGGCTCCTGGCTTTTTTTTTTTTTTTTTTTTTTTTGATAGGCAGAGTTAGACAGTGAGAGAGAGAGAGACAGAAAGAAAGGTCTTCCTTCCGTTGGTTTGTCCCCCAGTGGCTGCTACGGCCAGCGCTCTGTGCCAATCCGAAGCCAGGAGCCAGGTGCTTCCTCCTGGTCTCCCATGCGGGTGCAGGGCCCAAGCACTTGGGCCATCCTCCACTGCCTTCCTGGGCCACAGCAGAGAGCTGGACTGAAGAGGAGCAACTGGGACAGAATCCGGCGCCCCAACCGGGACTAGAACCCGGGGTGCCAGTGCCACAGGTGGAGGATTAGCCTAGTGAGCCGCAGCGCCGGCCGACTCCTGGCTTCTTTTTGGCCCAGCCCCGACTATTGCAGCTTTGGAGAGAGTGAATCAGTAGTTGGGAGATCTCTGTCAGTCTGTCTTTTAGGCTTTCACATAAATAAAATAAACATACAATACACACTTTCCCATGAGGTTTGGAGCTCCCGTGTGTGTGTGTGTGTGTGAATGTATGTGGGCGTGTACATATGTTCATGAGTGTTTGTGAGTGACTTTTCCCTTTGTCTACCTGTTCATTGTATTCAGGCCCTCAGTGAATTGGGCAGTGCCACTACAGTGGTGCGGGTGGATCTTCCTTACTCAGTCCACTAAGTCAAACGCTGACCTCCCCTGGAAACACCCTCACAGTCCAACTCAGAAATCATGTTTTACCAGCCATCTGGGTGTCCACTAGCACAGTCAAGTTGACGTCCGGTCTCTTTCTGTCGTCATGGTGATGGCTGATGCTAGTTGGACTGGGTGCTGCATTGCTGAGAAGCAGGTGGATTTGAGCAACATTTGGAGGAAAATGTTGCAGGGCCTGGTGATGGACTGAGTATAGGGTGAGGAGCAGTGGGGGCTAAAGCTGCCTGGATTCAGGGTGGGGTTTCCTGTTGCATGTTCCCAGCACCAGCCATGAAGTGTGACACGTCGCGCTGCTTATTGAATGCTGGCTTGTGTTTCTCCTTCCCTCCATTTTCTGCCACTGCTGGCCTATTCAATAGCTGTGAGGAACAAATGCATTCACGTTTGTGAAAGCCAGTCACAGTTAGGGGTTTTTCTTGTGCTTGGTGGTTGTTTCTGTGGATGGGCAGGGGAGATTGGAGGACCTGTTTCTGCTACTGAGTTGTGGAGACAGCTCTTGGGCCACAGTTAGTCTTCTCTGGGGTGCTAGTAGCTCCTCTCCTGGGCACGTCACACTATGTCAGGCACCACTTAGTGCAGATTCAGGCTGCGGTGGCCAGGCCTTCATTCCCCAGTCACCCAGGGAGCAGGTAGTGTGGGCAGTTGTGAAAATCCAGTTTCCTCACCCAAGGCTCTGCCAGTATGCTCAGCAGTGAGATCCCAAGGCTCTGGCCCCAGATGCTACTTCTGGCTTACTGAAGCTGCCCGAATTCCAGTGGTCAGAAGGACAACGTGGTTAAAGAAACTGGAAATAAAGGTGGGTAGAGCAGTAAGCTGGTTAGGCATCCTCTCCTGAGCTGCTTCAGAATTGGTTTTGCAAAAAGGTACAGGTCACCCCTGGCCAATGGACCCTTTAAGTCCCCTGAGTAACTCCCTGAGACTGCTCTTCCTTCCTTCCCCACAAAGCACCTGTGTCCGTAGGAATTAAAGGGAAGCAAGAAGGAAGAGTCTCCCTCTGCTTATTTGTCCCCATCCCTGTTCCTCCAGCACACACCTCTCTGACATCATCGGTGGCCATCGCAAGTTTCCATCCCAGTGTCCTTTATACCCACAAGGCTCAAGTGACTCAAGCAAGCCCAGAGCTGGAGGGTTGGCTGGAGATGAAAGATCTCTCTCTCTCTCTCTGCCTCTGCCTCTCTGTAACTCTGCCTTTCAAATAAATAATTAAATCTTTAAAAAAAAAAAGCTATGAATAACCCACAAAGGGACTAATCCCCTTTAGCAATTGGGATTAACTAGAACTAATTGGAATAATCTTAAATCAGGTAACTTCACTGAGACATTTATCAGTTGGAAAAACTTCTTCCAGGATTCAGAACTTTGTCAACAAAGTTAGGCCTACCTCTGTCTGCCTGGTCCTGTGGCCACTGCACGTCATCATCATTTATGAACTGAATACTGTCTAGGCAGTGTGTATTGAATATACATACAGTGTGGGCTGAGTTATTTGCAATCTTTTCTCAGAGACAGGCAAGGCCGGTGGTGAGATAGATGGGTCAGGTTCATGTGCCCCTGGATTAGTATTTCAGCTTGCCACGCACTGCTAATGTTCTAGCTAGCCCTGGAAATTGGCGAGTTCAATGCTCAGATCAATTAAATACTCTCACACCTCTTCCATCACTGACACCGCCTCCAATCTAGTTTCTGTTTTTGGGCTTTCGTCCTGGTCACCTGTCAGTCCTGATTCCTTTCCATCCAGGTGGCCAGGGCTGCTGAGGGTGTGCAGCTGGGTCTTCTTTGAGCCATTTGGGCCAGATGGCTCCCAGACCTAGGCCTAACCGGTAATTCCTCCAACTCAATGATAGTAACCTTGATTTAGCTCTTATCCTCTTCCCTCCCCACCATACCCTCTCCCTAGGCTATTCAACGATGAGGAGTCCGCCCACTAATGAGAATTTCCTGCTGTGTGT
This sequence comes from Oryctolagus cuniculus, assembly GCF_964237555.1. NCBI lineage: Eukaryota > Metazoa > Chordata > Mammalia > Lagomorpha > Leporidae > Oryctolagus > Oryctolagus cuniculus. Next base: position 38,941,020 of record NC_091438.1, read on the forward strand.
GGATCTTTTTTTAAAAATTATTTGTTTATATTTGAAAGGCAGAAGGAATGAGACAGAGATAGAAAGAGATTTTCCATCCACTGATTTACACCCCAAATGTCTACAATAGCTGGAGCTGGACGAGGCTGATGGTAGGAGCCTGGAACACAACCTGGGTCTCCCACATGGGTGGCAGCAACTCAAGTATTTGAGCCATCATCACTGCCTCCCAGGGTGCACACTAGCAGGATGTTAGAATTGGGAGTGGAGCCAGGACTTGAACCTAGGCACTCTGATACAGGATGCAGGCATTCCAAGTAGCATCTTAACAACTGCACCTAACGCCTGCCCTGTTGTGGATACTTAGTGTAGTCTTTCCTGCCAATTAGCCACAGTTCCTGTTTCATCTCACACAGGTTCTCTTCTAAATTCACCATAAATTGAACACTGAATTACATACACAAAGACCTTATTTCCAAATAAGGCCATGTTCTGGGATTCTGGGTTGATGTGAATTTTGGAGGGGTGCTATTCAACCTACCATACTTTCCCCGTAGAGTTTGTACATATCCTATGTATTTGATCTCAACCTAAGAATCTATTGTCCCTTACATGTTTTATACAGACAAACGATTGGCATAAATATTTTTGGAAAACTAAACATCAAGATTGATAGATTTTATAAAATTTTATCTCTGGTTAAAATTCATGGGCCATGAATCTGGCCAAATGTCTACCAGTTTGATTGAATACTACGGAAAGGTAAGCTATGGTATAAATCCAGGAAATACATGATATAAATCCAGGACAGGTTCCATCCATATTTGGAACCCAAGAATCAGTGTTGCACATTGGTTAATAGCTGTTTTTATTTCATCTTTGCCTTTTGACATATTTGGAATACATGTGCAATTGCTTGACTATCTGTACCCCTAACTCAGTTTGGTCTCTAAAGTCTTATGTTAGTGGTCCTGAGATTGGAAGCTTAATCCAAACATGGTGAGGGCCTTTGGGAAGTGATAGGACTGGGTTGGGTTATTAGGGTGGAGCCCCCTGGTTGAATACCGGTGGCCTTATAAGGAGAGACACAGGCAGACGTGCTCCCTGACTCTGAGCATTTCCTGCCCTGTGCTTCCTTGGAGCTCTCTCAACAAGAAGGCCATCGCAAGAGGCCCCTGTACCTTGGGACTCTGGGATCATGAACTAAGGCAAACACCTTTCCTTTATAAAGTTGTCTGCTTTGGGCATTTCCTTACAGTAATGAAAAGCTGACACAATGTATTTTAGATTTTAGTTGTAACTCTTTATAAACACTTTTTTATACTTTAGGAATTATTTATTTTTCATTTTATTTGAAAGGCAGAAAGACAAGGAAAGAGATAAAGACAAACAGAGACAGCAAGGTCTCCCATCTGTTAGTTCATTCCCCAGATGCCTATAACAATCAGGGCTGGACCAGGTTAAAGTCGGGAGCCTAGAACTCAGTCTGGGTCTCTCATGTGAGTGGCAAGGACCCAAGCACTTGAGCCCTCATGTACTGCCTCCCAGAATGCAGGAAGCTGGAACTGAAGGGGAGCCAGGCTCAAACCTGCGTGCTCTACAGTGGACGTAGGTGTCCCAAGTGGTATCTTAACTGCTACACTTAACATCTATTTATCAGTGATCCCTGAGGGTGAAGAAAGCTGAGATGAAGTAAAAGGTATTTACATTTGAAAATCAACATTTTTGGCACAAAAGAATGATTTGTTGTTGCATTTGATTACTTTAAAGCACTATCTTGGGGCTGGTTGTGTGGCACAATGGGTTAAGCCACTGTCTGCAGTGCTGGCAGCCTATATGGACACTTGTTCGAGTCCTGGCTGCTCCAGCTCCAATCCAACTCCCTAATAATGTGCCTGGTAAAGTAGCAGAAGATGGCCCATATGCTTGGGTATCTGCCACCCACTTGGGAGACCCTGAAGAAGCTGCTGGCTCCTGGCTTCAGATTGGCCCAGCTCTGGCTGTTGTATCCATTTGGGGAGTGAAACAGCAGATAGAAGATCTCTCTTTCTTTCTGTCTCTCCTTCTTCCTCTCTCTCTCTCTGTAACTCTACCTTTGAAATATAGAAAGCCAACGTATATTCATCACAGAAGATTTGGGGGGAAACATCAGTACAAAGAGAAAATGCACCTGTCATTTCAACAGCCAGAGATAACTGTTGTTAACATTTTGAAGCAGGCTTGTTCTGTATTTTTTTAAAAGATTTATTTATTTATTTAAAAGTCAAAGTTACACACAGAGAGAAGAGCAAAGAGAGAGAGCCTTCCATCTGCTGTTACACTTCCCAAATGGCCACAATGGCCAGAAGCTGCGCCAATCTGAAGCCAGGAGCCGGAAGTTTCTTCCGGGTCTCCCATGTGGATGCAGGGGCCCAAGGACTTGGGCCATCTTCTACTGCTTTCCCAGGCCATAGCAGAGAGCTGGATCAAAAGTGGAACTCGGGCTGGCGTTGTGGCTCACTAGGCTAATCCTCCGCCTTGCGGCGCCGGCACACCGGGTTCTAGTCCCGGTCGGGGTGCCGGATTCTGTCCCGGTTGCCCCTCTTCCAGGCCAGCTCTCTGCTGTGGCCAGGGAGTGCAGTGGAGGATGGCCCAAGTGCTTGGGCCCTGTACCCCATGGGAGACCAGGATAAGCACCTGGCTCCTGCCATCGGATCGGCGCGGTGCGCCGGCCGCGGCGGCCATTGGAGGGTGAACCAACGGCAAAAGGAAGACCTTTCTCTCTGTCTCTCTCTCTCACTGTCCACTCTGCCTGTCAAAGAAAAAAAAAAAAAAAAAAAAGTGGAACTCGAACCTGCACCCATATGGGATGCCGGCACTGTAGATGGCAGCTTTACCTGCTACATCACAGCACTGGCCCCATGTTCAGTCTTTTTCTAACCATATGCACATGTAAACATGCTATGCAAAAAAGAAATCTATTTATTTACACAGACTCACACAATGGTAACTGCTTCTGACTCTGAGAGGAAGATAGAATTCATTTCAAAGAAGTTGCCGATTTTTTACTAGAACATGCTTAATGTTCCTAACCTGTATCAATGGTGCACACCTGTCATCTCCACTCCTTTGCAGGTCATGGGGAGAGGAAGTGAAACCAAGACTAATAAATTATTCCCCACGAAAACAAGGGGGAATTTTGAGTTATTTGCAGCTCAAGAGACACGGGGAGAAGACAGTGGAGCAGGAAGTAGAGAGAAGGTGAGTGTGAAAGGGAAGGTGGAGGGAGACTGTGGCCACATGGACGAGGGGAGAGACCCTCCCTGTGGCAGGGAGAGTCTGGTGTTCAGTGTGAAGTGGCTTGCTGCCTGGTGCTGTAATTAACACCCCACCACTCAACCCTTCAGTGAGTTTGCTATTAGCAACACCTTGGGGTGCTGTTGCTTTGGTTAAAAGGAAGTCTGGTTTAGTAAGGAAAAGAGAGAACAGAGAAGTTCTCTGAGAACTAGGACGGAGACTAGGAGCATACTTCCATGGAGACCCAGAATATACCATGGCGGGTAATTCACCTTTTTTTCATTTAACAACAAAAAAAATATCAACAGCGGGTCCTCGCGTCATCAGGTGCTCCTCCACATTCCTGTGGCATTCAGCCTTATGTTTGCAGGACTCTCAAATTCTGGAGGTGTCAGTGGCACAGCTGAAGGGGTTAAAACACTCCAGACAGCATTAAATAGTCAGCATTAATTATGGCACAATTGTTTTTTTTTTTTTTTAGGTTTTATTTATTTTTTTTTATCTTTTATTTAATGAATATAAATTTCCAAAGTACGACTCATGGGTTACAATGGCTTTCCCCCCCATACCGTCCCTCCCACCAACAACCCTCCCCTTTCCCACTCCCTCTCCCCTTCCATTCACATCAAGATTCATTTTCGATTATCTTAATATACAGAAGATCAGCTTAGTATACCTTAAGTAAGGATTTCAACAGTTTGTTCCCACACAGAAACATAAAGTGAAAAATAATAGATGATTTTTTTTTAAATCATGATGAAATCAGATCAGACCTATTGTCATGTTTAATCCCAGTGAGAGTCAAGTTGGGAATTGATAATTTCTTTTTTTTTTTTTTTACAGAAGATCAGTTTAGTGTACATTAAGTAAAGATTTCAATCGTTTGCACCCCCATAGAAACACAAAGTGAAATATACTGTTTGAGTACTCGTTATAGTATGGCACAATTGTTAATGCAGTAAAATAGTGTCTAGTTTCTCTCCCCCAGAGGCTAGCTAGAGACCCTTGTGGCATAGAAGGGAGGCCTGCTCCAGTTACACAAACAGTACAGCAGTGAATGTCCTTGAACCTGCAGTGTTGTCTGGAGTCTCTAATTATTACCTTTAAAATCCTGGATGTGGAACGACAAGTGTTTGTAAAGCATTCAGAGTATTTGTCTGTCATTATCAAGAAATTGTCTCCCTAAAAAGCTGTATCAGTTTTACTTCAACCAAATATTTTCCCAAGATTGGATAATTTCATTACTTCATCTTTTTTTTCACAGTTTCTAGTTTAAAAAATAGAAGATGGCTTTTTTTTTTTGCATCTTCATCACTACTTTTGACGTTGCATAATTTTTGCTCATCTGCATTGTTCTTTTGTGAATTATCTGTGTGTGTCCTTTGCCAATTTTTCCCGTTGGGTTGCTTATTTTTTCCTGGCTGATTTCTCTGATTCTCTCATATAATGAAAATTTTAACTCTTTGTTGGTTAGAATATTGCAGGCATTTCCTTCCCATGTCCACTCTCAATTTGTCACTTGGTTTTAATTTTAGTTGTAGTATTGAGGGACCTGGAAATGTTTTAAATTTTTAAGCAGTACGATTTGTTTATATTTTATATTTTTATATAAAATATTTTATATTTTCCTTTATGGAAAATTTCCTTTATATTTTCCTATATGTGGTTTATAGTTTAAAATACTTTTCCAAATCCAAGAATCTATGGTTTTGTCTAGTTCTTTTATGATTTCATAAGTTTTTACTTTCAACTCTTAAATCCATTTTGAATTTATTTTTATATAAGGAATGTGGTGGAATTTTAGTTTAATTTTTTAAAAAGATTTATTTATTTGAAAGTCAGAGTTACACAGAGAGAGGAGAGGCAGAGACAGAGAGATCTTCCATCCAATGGTTCATGCCCCAATTAGCTGCAAAGGCCAGGAGCTGCACCTATCCAAAGCCAGGAGCTTCTTCCGATCTCCCATGCTGGTGCAGGGGCCCAAGAACTTGGGCCACCTTCTACCGCTTTCCCACGCCACAGCAGAGAGCTGGATTGGAAGAGGAATAGCCGGATCTCGAACCAGCACCCATATGGGATGCTGGTGCTTCAGGCCAGGGCATTAACCCGCTGTGCCACAGTACCAGCCCCCAGCTTAATTTTTTATTTGAAAGTTAATCCAATGATATCAGTGCCCTTTGTTGAATAACACAGCTTTCTCTGCTGCTTTTATTATTTTTAAATTATTTCCGTTTGAGGGGCAGCCATCTTGGACTGTGAAGGGTGGGGGTGGGGAAAGAAGTCTATCTGCTTGTTTCCTCAAATGTCTGCAATGCCCCTTGCCCTACAAGCTCAATCCAGGTCTCCCACACTGGTGGCAGGAACCCAATCACTTGAGCCTTCCCTGCTCTCCCAGGCTCTGCATTAGCAGGAAGCTGGAGTCAAGAGTGGAGCTGAACATCAAACTCAGGCCCTGCAATACGGGGATAAGGTTATCTTATTCAATGTTGTGACAACAAAGCACCAACTTAATCTTCATGACAAACCTCACCCTGTGTGATGGTGGCTCCCCGTCCACCTCTCAACCGGACCATATACCCTTTTTTCTTTGTTTTAGAGATGGAATTTAGACTTGAAGTTTCAATCCTTTCCCACGTACGCATGAAGTATACAAGCTAATAAGCTCTTATTTGTTTTTCTCTTGTTAATCTGCCTTTTGTTATGAGGGTCCTAGTTAAGAGCTATGAAGGGTAGATAGAAAGTTATTTTTACTCCTCTACAATTCTATTTTATTTAAGCCATTAAAAATTTTTATTTGAGGGATGGGTGTCTGATACAGTGATTAAGATGTTGCCCAGGACCTACATCCTGTACCAGAGCACTTGGTTTGAATCCCAACTCTGCTTCCAATGCAGCTTCCTGCTAACATGCACCTGGGGAGGCAGCAGGTGATGGCTCAAGTAGTATGGTCCCTGCCACCTGTGTGGGAGACTGGAACTGAGTTTCCAGCTCCTGGCTTCTGGTCTGGCCCAGGCCTGGATATTATGGTATTTGGGGGAGTAAAACAGCAGTTGGAAGATCTGTGTCTCTATCTCTCTTCTCTTTCTCTTTCTATCTCTGCCTTTCATGTAACTTATTTTTTAACATTTTATGAAATATTTACCTTTTTATTTGGCTTGGTAAATTTTTATTTATTTTCATTATATTTGAAAAACAGAGGCAGAGACAGAGATGCAGAGAGAACTTAGTGATGGTCAGCTCCTCAAATTGCTGCGCCCGCTTCCCACCCAAGACCATCCAGAGAAAGAAAAATATGCTTCCCAGGCCAATCACATAGGATGCTTCTAGTTACCCACGCCTCTCCACCTCCAGAGTGTCTCAGTTCAGGCTGCTGGGACAAACGCAGTCCTCAGGGGCTTACAGACAGCGGGCGTTTCTTTCTCGTGGCTCTGGAGACAGAAAGGCTGAGGTCAGGAGGCCGGCATGGTTGGGTTCTCATGAGAACCCTCTCCCAGGATGCAGGCTGCTGACATCTTATGGTTTTCTCACTTGGCAGATAGAGGATTCCTCATACAAAGGCACGAATCCCTTTGATAAAGGCTCTGTCATTTTGACCTGAAGGTGAGTTCCAAAGATGCTACCTCCAAATACAATTGCAATGGACTTAGAGTTGCACTATATGAATGAGGGGGCCCAAACATTCACACTTCACACTTCACAGAGCATATTGCATTCTTACCCCCACCCCCACCCTACTCCTCACCTGCCTCTGAATCTGTCAAAAGTGAGTGTCGGTAGCTGACCATCCTACCGATAGCAGGCTCAGACATCTTCATTTGGGTGGTCTTTGCTTGCTCCTTCAGTTTCTTGGGTTTTAAAGATAGGCAATTATGTTAGCTGCAAGATGGTCCTCCTTTCTAATAACTGTATATTTGTCACAATTCTATCCTGACAGCTATAAATTTCTCTTTGAAATTTATTTACTTATTTATTTTTTATTTTATTTGAAAGGCAGAGAGAGACAGAAGCAGATGGACAGAAAGTTTCACCTGCTGGTTTATTCTCCAAATGCCTGCAATGGTCAGGGCTGGACCAGGCCAAAGCCAGGAGCCTGGAACTCCATCCAGGTCTCCCATGTGGGTGGCAAATGCCATCACCTGCTTTCTCTCAGGGTGTGCGTTAGCAGGAAACTGACATCCGAAGCAGAGCCAGGATTTGAGCCCAATGACTTGAATATGGAATATAGACGATATGGACTTGCTGAGTGGTGTCTTTTTTTGTTTGTTTGTTTAAGATTTATTTTCTTTGTTTGAAAGACAGTTACAGAGAAGGGTAGAGACAGAGAGGTCTTCTACCTGCTGGTTCACTCCCCAAGCCGCCCCAACGTCCAGAGCTGAGCCAATCCAACACCAGGAGCCAGGAGCTTCTTCTGGGTCTCCCACATGGGTGCAGGGGCCCAGAGACTTGGGCCATCCTCTGCTGCTTTCCCAGGTGCATTAGTAGGGAACTGGATTGGAAGTGGAGCAGCCAGGACTCAAACTGGTGCCCATATGAGATGCATGTGCTGCAGACTGGGGCTTTAACCTGCTGCACCACAGAGCCGGCCCCTGAGTGGTGACTTAACTACCACATTCCTGATAGCTGTACATTTCTGTTTTTCTGCTCTGATAGCTGTACACTTATAGTTTTGGTTCATTGGATATTTCTGTCTTACTGCAGAGTTGAAATGACCGCAATATGTTATCCAATAGACAGTAGCATCTTTACTTTATTAGAGATTTTTAAAGTTTTTCTTTAGTTACACTATTGTCTACTGGTGTGAGGCAGACATTCCTTCTATTAAATAAGTATATATTTTCATCTCCAGTTTATTTAGTATTTTAACTTCATAAAAGTATGTTTTTAGTGCCTATTGAGTTAATCTTTTTCTCCTTGTGGGTAATATCATATTAATAGATATTCTAATTTTGATCCTTACTTGTGTTCTTATAAAAATAAACCTACTTGATCACAGTGCATTATTCTTTTATCACACTGCTGCATTTAATTGGCTAATATTTTATTCAGGATTTTTGCATCTATATTCATAAGTCAGGTTGGTCTGTAATTTTCTCTTTTTGGTGCTATTTTTGTCATATTTCTGACTTGAAATCTATTTCTTCTACTGTTAATATTGTAGAGTCTACTTTTTTGTTAGCATTAACAACTGGCTATTGGTTTGAAATTATGCTTTTTGTCATGTTAAGGAACCATTATCTAGACCTACCATCTTTGGAGGATGCGATTCTTTGGCAATTTTTCCAATTTATTCCATGTATGTTAGTCTTTTCAGGCCCCCTACATTTTCTTGAGTCAATTTTTGGTCATTTATAGTTTCCCATACATTTACTATTTTATTAAGCTTTTCAAATAAAGTTTACATAGGAATACTTTTATAATTCTATTTCTGTATGTGCATTTTATAATCTTTAAAAAAGTTTATTTTTTATTTGAAATGCAGAGAGAGAGATATCTCCTACCCACTGGTTTACTCCTCAAAGGCCCACAACAGCTAGGGCTGGGGCAGGCAGAAGCCTGGAGCCTGGAACTCAATCCAGATCTCCCATGTGGAAGGCAGGGACCCAAGTACTTGAGTCATCATTTGCTGCCACCCTGGATGTGCATCAGCAGGAAGTTGGAATTGGAAATGAACCTGTGACTCCAACATGGGATTTGGAACAGGTCCCAGGCAGCATCCTAACCACGACGCCGAACAACAGCCCCAATTTCTCATTTTAATCCGTGGCTATAAAGTATCATTGCCAACTGAGCAGTTTTTTGTTTTCTTTTTCCTCCTCTACAGGTATAGATATTTTTCTTCTTTTGATATTTGTTCCGTGTGCAGTTTGGGTTTCCCCTGAGGCAAGGATGTAAGTTCAAGTGCCTTAATGAATTCGTGCAAGAAGTGCTGGAGGGGAGCAGAAGGGGATATAGGAGGAGGAAGGTGACCACACAAGGTTTGCCTTGTTCATCCGGTTGGGGGGGGGGGCGGGAGCCTGCGAATGGCTGAGGGGTAAGAGCATGCCTTGGAGGGGGTCCTCCCCAGGGGTGGCAATGGGGTATTGGACACAACTCCAGACAGTCACAGCGGGGGAGTGCCCTGTGGGGAGGTGGCGTGGGTGAGGGGAGTCCGGGTGTGGATTCCCTGGCACTTACAGTCTGTCTTGGGACAGGCAGAGAGGCCTTCTGCAGCCTCAGCAAACGTGATGTGCAAAGGAAGACAGGTGCTGACATCACAAGACCGACTGGAGGTGAAGATGCTCCAGGTGGATGAGGGGGCGAGACAGCTCTCCCACACATTCCCCCGGGGCCGCTGTACCCGTCCTGCGCCGGCACACATTTCTCATTAGTTTCATCTCTTAGCTTTATTAATTTATTTCTTCTGCATTTAAAGCTTTAATTTAATCTTGCTCTTTTTTAAACTTCTTGAGTTTTATGCTGACTTCACACATTTGTTCCTTCTTGTTTGATAATACTGTAACAGCAGCTCAGGTTGCTTACAAGGAATACCTGAGAAACTACTTGTAAAAGTACTTAGCAAGGTGTCTCACACATAGTAAGTGCTCAAGAAATGTTAATTGCTATTTTGATTGAACATGGTGAAGTTGCCTTTAATTACAGATTTCGCTATCTCCTGCTGATGTTGTATATGGTATTTTATCATTAGTGCCCAAAAGTTCTGTGAATTATAGTTTTGGTTTCTATGCATTTTTTTTGGAAGAGTATTTTCAAACCAAGTAGTTGGATATTTTTTTGTTGACATATTTTTTTAATTTCTGGTTTTACTGTATTGTGGTACAGAAACCAGTCATTTGTAATTTCTGGTCTGGAATCCATTTAAGGTTTTTTTTTTAAAGATTTATTTTACTTATTTGAAAGAGTTACAGAGAGAGGTAGAGACAGAGAGAGCGAGGTCTTCCATTCCATTGGTTCACCCCACAAATATCCGTAGCAACCAGAGCTGAGCTGATCCGAAGCCAGGAGCCAAGAACTTCTTCCAGGTCTCCCATGCGGGTGCAGGGGCCCAAGGACTTGGGTCATCTTCTACTGCTATCCCAGGCCATAGCAGAGAGCTGGATTGGAAGAGGAGTAGCCAGGACTTGAACCAGTACCCATATAGCATGCCAGACTGCAGGCTGGGGCTTTAACCTGCTGTGCCACAGTGTCTGCCCCCCATTTAAAATATTTAGTGATTGACTATGTAATCAGTTTTTAAAACTATTTCATGAACACTGAAAAAGAGGGTATGTTCTTTTTTTCTCATATTTGCTAAGTGCATCCCAACAGTGAATTTTCCCCTTGCGTTCTACATTTTCGTGTTTGTTAACTCTATCTGTTAAGAACTGACAGTTTCCACAACTGAATTTTGTTCATTCTTCCTTTGTTATTCAGAAACTAAAAGTTGATGACAAATTTATCTTTTTTTTAAGATTTTTTAAAAAAGATTTATTTATTTATTTGAAAGGGTAGAGTTACAGAGATGCAGAGGCAAGAGAGAAAGAAAGGGAGAGAGAGAGAGAGTGAGAGAGAGAGAGTGAGAGAATATCTCCCATCCTCTGGTTCACTTCCCAAATGGCAGCAGTGTTTGGAGCTGGACCAATCCAAAAAGCCAGGAGCCAGGAGTTTCTTCCAGGTCTCCCATGTATGTGCAGGGGCCCAAGGACTTGGACCATCCTCCGCTGCTTGCCTAGGTGCATTAGCAGGGAGCTGGATTGGAAGTGGAGCAGCCAGGACTTGAATAGGTGCTCATACGGGTTGTCGGCACTGCAGGTAGTGGCTTTACCCACTATGCCATAGGGCCAGTCCCCATCTTGTAATTTTTAAACATACTGAGTCACATTGTTTAGGGTGTACCTCTTGTAGATACTATACTTGATAGTTGGATCAAATATGAGACTATTTGTCATTTAATATGGAACATATATGTAGATACATTGTTGTAACTATTATGTTAAGCTTTCTAGATGGACTGAATCCAATGGCATGGTATAATAATAATAATAAGTTGTTTTTCCTCCCTGCCTCCCATTCCTGGCACAAAGCTCGTAAATTCCCTGAGTGATAGGAATGAAATTTGGTATTCACAATGCACCCCTTTCAGCCATCCCTGAGCTTATGCTAATGAGGTAACCTTGACAGGGGCCCCTAGATCTCTACAGGAGCTGCTAACCAGAAAGACCATGTCCTGATAGGAAGTTTGGGACTTACAGTGCCACCCCTAACCACCTCAGAGGGAGGAGGGGCTGGAGACCGAACTCCATCACCAATGGCCAGTGGCTCCTTCAATCAGGCTCATGGAATGAAACCTCCAAAAAACCCATAAACAGTGGGGTTCCTTTAGGAGCGTCCCAATTGAGAACACATTCTTGCACAGTGCACTCCAGCTCCATGGGACCCGACACACACCTTGTCCTTGGCTATTCTTTGTGTCCTTTGTAATGCCAGTGGCTTCCTGAGTTCTGTGAGCACATTATCGAGCCTTAGGTTGGGGTGGCTGTGGAAACCCCCAGCTTTGTAGCCAATTCAGATAGAAGAACTGTGGAGTCCTTAGAACTGTGGAGCCTGCCACTAATTCTGAGTCATTAGGATCCGAATTAAATGGAATTACAGGACACCTGACTGATGTAGGAGGTTTGGACGTGGTTGATGTGGGGAAACTACCTACTTGGGAAAGGTGGGAATTGTTGTTTGTGTCTCTGTTTGCTAATGTTTAAAAAGAATATTTGCTACTGAGAGTGCCGAGTTCGAGCAGGCCAGTTGCAGTCCAGCCTTGTAGTTGGTGAAGCCACACAGAAATGAGAGGTGACTCCTGCTGCTTTGGAATCAGGCCCCTTATTGCTGCTGCCGCTCCTGCCCTGGGCCTGGCTGCCTGGTTTCTCATGGAGCCTCCTCTGCTACACTGCCTGAAAGAATTCCATCCAGACCCTTTCTAGACTGTCCTGTGACCTGCTTTAGCCTCCTGCCATTGCCTCTTGACTTGGGGGTGTCTCAGACTTTCTCTTCTACTGTTGCACAGCTTGGGGAAGACAGGAAGTCATCCTTCTTTAAGGAAAGGAGGTGAATTTCACTCTGAAGTCTTTCTTCAGTCTATACCCATCTGGACTTTTTCTAGTATAATTGCATTGATGTTTGTGGTATGTGGTTGGCACTCTTCTCTGGATATTGGTTCAAGAGTAATTTTCAAAATGGCAAAAGACATGATTGTCATGCAAATATAGAATAAACTATGTCAAAAAATCTGTTCAATTAACTCTTTAACCAATGTGGGACCTGGTAAGATGCTAAAACTGGTTCAAAGAATATTTGAGAATTTGAAACTATGTAGATATAGGTATGCAATTTAATAAAGAAATTCTAATTTAAGATCACTGACGTAAAATAAATAAATAAATAAAAATAAAATAAACGGCCAGCGCCGTGGCTCACTAGGCTAATCCTTCGCCTTGCGGCGCCGGCACACCAGGTTCTAGTCCCGGTCGGGGCGCCAGATTCTGTCCCAGTTGCCCCTCTTCCAGGCCAGCTCTCTCCTGTGGCCAGGGAGTGCAATGGAGGATGGCCCAAGTCCTTGGGCCCTGCACCCCGTGGGAGACCAGGATAAGTACCTGGCTCCTGCCATCGGATCAGCGCGGTGCGCCGGCCGTGGCGGCCATTGGAGAGTGAACCAACAGCAAAAGGAAGACCTTTCTCTCTGTCTCTCTCTCTATCCACTCTGCCTGTCAATAAAATAAAATAAAATAAAATAAATAAAAAAGATCACTGACGTAGGGACTGGCACCATGGCATAGTGGGTTAAGCCACCGCCTGTGGTACTGGCATCCAGTATGGCCACAGGTTCAAGTCCCAGCTTCTCCACTTCCAATTCAGCTTCCAGCTAATGGCCTGGGAAAGTAGTGAATAATGGCCCAAGAGCTTGGGCCCCTGTGCCCATGTGGGAGACCTAGGAGAAGCTCCTGGATCCTGGCTTCAGATTGGCCCAGTTCCAGCCAATATGGCCATTTGGGGAATCAACCAGTGGATGGAAGATCTCATTCTCTCTGTCTCTTTGTAACTCTGCCCTTCAAATAAATAAATAAGTCTTAAAAAAAAGATTGCTGAGGTAGAGACAATAAACTGTAAGCCATTGTCATGGGCAATAAACTGTTCCATTAGACAGAAATTATTTACACCTTTTTGGACAAAGGCCACAGCTAACTTCTGTTCCTCCAGGATTATAGCATGACCTGGTCCACAGAAACCAAGTCAAGCCCTTCACTGAAGGAACACTTGGAGATTCTTTCACTGAGTTCCAAGTTGCAGATCCTTGATGTACACATGTATGTTGCTTGCACATATTATAAATGATTCTTTGTGGACTGGATGGAGATAGAGGATTTGTCCTTAGTTGTTCTGTTGCTATCTTTTGCACAGAGGACCAAAAGAAGTGTTCATATTCTGTTGTAGTTACCTCCTGAGAGACTATTTCCATTTCTCTTATCAATGGACCTTCAAAAGGCCCAATTTAGGCTTAAACTAGCCTTAAAGTATGAAAGGAGCTTATCCAAAATTTATCACAAATGTCTCATTAGTTTAAAAATGCAAACACAAAACTCAAATAAATAAGAATGATATTATATACTTGTTTACTATAAGTAAACCCAACTGTATACTGAGTGGGGGAGAACATTTGAATGGTACGAAAATTTCCACCTGCTCTTCCATTCAGTGAGTGCAAACTACAGGACGTGGGTGAGAGGGAGTCACAAATACACTCCCACTTTCATGAATCTCAGTCTTCTGGTGTGATCTCTTGGTATGTATGCTAAGTGTGATTCTGATGTTTAAAGACATATGTAGTTTGTACTTCCTGGTCTCTGTGGAAGCCACCTGCTTCAAATGGCACTGTACGTTTTAGTCTAGAGGAGAAAGCCAGGCTGGGTTGGACTGTCAGTGTCAGCTTCCCTGAGATTTTCACCGGTAATTTTAACACAATGTTTAATGTGCCTCAAGCAAAGCCTTTGGATGTTGTATTAGCTTTCGATCCTGTGTAACAAATTACCACATGCTGAGCAGCCTAAAACAATGCGCAAATTTATTAACCTGCAGCTTCTGCCAGCGGCCAGGACTCCCGGCATGGTTTAGTGGAGTCCTCTGCTCAGGGTCCCACAAGACCGCAGGCAAGGTTTCCCAGGGCTTCATTTTCATCTGGATGCTCTACTGGGGGAAATGGGCTTGCAAGCTCATTCAAGTTCTTGCCAAGTTCGTCTCCTCAGGGTTGCACGGTGGACAGCCCCTGGTGTTCACTTCGTGTCAGCTGGAGGCTGTTCTCTGGTCTGCCAGGAGGGCTTCCTCAAAATGCCTGCAACTTCATGAAGTCAGCAAAGTGAATCTGTTCTCAGAGAAGGCCTGAGCGGCTCCTCTTTAAGGGCTTTTGCCTGATAACATCAAACCCATCCCAGATCATCTTCCATATATATTTATTTGAAGCTCTGCGTGTGTGTGTGTGTGTGAGAGAGAGAGAGAGAGAGAGAGAGAGAGAGAGAATCATCCTTTCGCTGGTTCACTCCCCAAATGTTCACACCATCAGGGCTGGGTCGGGCTGGTCCAAAGTCAGGAGCCTGGAACTCAGTCTGGGTCTCTCACCTGGGTGGCAGGGACCCAGCTACTAAAACCATCACCGCTGCTTCCCAGTGTGCAATTTGCAGGAAGCTAGAATCAGAATCAAAGCTATGACTGAAACCCAGGTATCCCAGTATAGAATGCAGGTGTACCAGGTGGCGTTTCAACCATGGTGCCGAAAGCCTGCCCTATCTTCCTTATTTTGAACTTCAAGTCAACTGACCTTGATTGCATCTGCAAAGTCCCCAAAGTCCCCTCATCTTGGCTATGTTCCATGCTTTAGCTGTAAATTACAGGTCTTGCCCCCTCTCCAGAGGAAGGGACTGAAGGGGGCAAGTATACCAGGGATTGGAGTCATGAGGGTGACTCTAAGGGTCTGTCTACCACAGACCTTGACCCCCACAGAGTAGTCAGGGCCAAGCCCAGAAATTAACCAACATGTTAACAGAAAATGTTAAAATGGCTGAGGGAACAAGACAAATGAACTTAGGAAAAGTCCTTGACTGCTGAGTTCAGACCATCTCTGATAATTCCGATCATGGCAATGGTGGTGGGCAGCAAAGCCCAGATCACTGGAAGGGGGTGCTGAAAGGCTGATAGGGTGCCTGTGCCACAGCATCCTGAGGCTCATTCTGGGAAAGTCTGTGAGGCTGTTGGAAGCTGGGACTGGGCCCTGCCACTGGGCTGAAGAGCCACTGCCGGGGTACCTGCCAGGAGGAGCAAGCCAGTGGGCAGTAGGTTCCTCCTGTCCTGCTGCCTGCCAGCTCTCCCCAACATCCGGCCTGACAGAACCCCACGGCAAGCACAGAGAATCCTGCTTTGCAGATTTGGGGCAGCATCACAAAACAGTATGAAAGTGAGACAGGGTAGCAAACAGGACTCATAAAACCAAGCCCCTCCTGACCTGACATGTAGCCATCTGCCACCTGAACGTCAATCCTTTTCTAGCTCCAAACCAGTGGGGAGCAAGGCGAGTCCACAGCTAACCATCAAAGACACCCTTGTGCCCCAGTAGGGACATCCCCAACCCTTCCACAAGCCTGGATTAGCTCAATGCAGCCCATGGATGCCCTCGAGCAACTCCACCATTTTGACCCAGTGCAGAAAAGAAGCCAACAAGCCTACGCAGAACACAGCTGCTTGCATTGTGTTCGGAGTACGGAGTGGACAGAGCTGGAGACTGAGAGATGGAGGTGCAGAGGCAAAGAAAGGGAGAGAGAGAGAGGAGAGAAAGGTCTCCCATCTGTTGGTACATTCTCTAAATGTCCACAATGGCCAGGACTGGTCCAGGTTGAAACCAGGAGCCAGGAGCTTCTTCCAGGCTTCCCACATGGGTGCAGGGGTCCAAGCAGTTGGGCCATCTTCTACTGCTTTCTTACGTGCATTAGCATGGAGCTGGATCAGAAGTGGAGCAGCTGGGACTTGAACTGGCACGCTTATGGGATGCCAGCACTGCAGATGGCAGCTTTACCTGCTATGCCACAGTGCTAGTCCCCAAATTTATCATTTTTAAGTGTATAATTTAGTGGCATTTTGTAAATTCACATATTTGTGCAACCATCACCACCATCTATTTCCAGAACGCTTTCCTCTTGTTCATTAAACTCTATACCCCATGAACAACAAGGCCACATTCTCCCCTCACCCAGCCCCCTAGAACCTATAATCTACTTTCTGTCCCTATGAATTTTACTGCTTTTTGTGACTCCTATGGAAAGAATCATATACTATTTGTCCTTTTGTGTCTGGCTTGTTTCACTTAGCATAATATCCCGAAAGTCTGACCATGTTGTAGTATGTGTCAGAGTAATAGGAGCTGAAAAATAGGGGCTGGTGCTGTGGCACAGCAGGTTAAAGCCCTGGCCTGTGGTGCCGGCATCCCATATGATCACAAGTTCGAGTCCCAGCTGCTCCACTTCCAATCCAGCCCTCTGCTATGGTGTGTCTGGGAAAGCAGCGGAGGATGGCTCAAGTGCTTGCCCACTTGACTCTGAGAGCGGTATCTGTTCTGCTCCTGCTGCTTCTTCAGATCTACAAAGTGCAGATTGGGCTTCCTGGGGGAAAGGAGCCCATGTACCCTTCACCTGGAGGCATAGGGTAGTATATCAGTCAGCTCTTCATTACTGTGGCAAAATACCTGAGACAGGCTAGCTTTAAAGGAGAGGGTTCTGGAGGAACAAGGTCTAGGAGCTCCACTTGACAATGGCCTTTTTCCTGGTGGAGTCTTAGGCAGCACAGAGCTTCAGACAGCGAGACATGGAGCATGTGTGTGTGTGTATGTGTGTGTGTGTGAATCCACCAGCATCCAATCACCCTAATGATCTAGTCTAACATCACTTTCCAGAGGCCCTCTCACCCAAACAAACACCAAAGCCAGATTGAGTTTCCACCCTCTTAACACTACCAGCATAATATTTGGGAGATTAAACTCCTGCATGAATTCTGGGGGCCAAATCCTATCAAACCATAGCAGGTGGGGAGCTCCACTCTCAAGGATAAAAGCAGGCTGGTGCCACGGCTCACTAGGCTAATCCTCCACCTGTGGCGCCAGCACTCCAGGTTCTAGTCCCGGTCGGGGCGCCGGGTTCTAGTCCCAGTTGCTCCTTTTCAGTCCAGCTCTCTGCTGTGGCCCAGGAGGGCAGTAGAGGATGGTCCAGGTCCTTGGGCCCTGCCCCGCATGGGAGACCAGGAGGAAGCACCTGGCTCCTTGCTTCGGATTGGTGCAGCGCGCCGGCTGTAGTGGCCATTTTGGGGAGGTGAACCAATGGAAGGAAGACCTTTCTTTCTGTCTCTCTCTCTCTCTCACTGTCTAACTCTGCCTGGAAAAAAAAAAAAAAAGGATAAAAGCAACAGCTCAAGTACCTGCCACTGCTCATCTACCAGGGCCTGTAGTTGTGCAAGCTGAGTAAGACCCTGGAGCCCTTGAAGCCCGCCTGACTTTGTGACTTGTGCTGCCCTTTGTCACCACTGTAGTGGCTGGCAGGAGAAGAGCCTTGCTTGAGAGGGTCTTTAGGGACAACGAGGAGACCAGAGCTCGGAGGTCCTTTCCTGGTCAAGGGCTACTCTCAGGAGGAGAGGGTGGGAAGGGCCAGAGACGCAAGGACAGCAAGTGGGAGTTCCTAATGGCTGCTGAGGCTGAACAGCCGTAAGAGCCAAGCCCAGTTTCCAGAGTTCAATTTCGTATCCCAGAGTCACGCAAATGGTGGAATTTCAAGCACTGGCAGGATGTTGAGGAAACCCCTAGGAGCAAGGGGAAAGGATTAAAAGAAAAGTCTGGTGTGGAGGGCACAGGTGCCTGCTGAGCCTCACTGCTCTGCACTCACTGGATGTTTAAAAGAGAAAGGGGGCAGGAGGTGGCGTGTGGCACAGTGGGCTGGGTGGCTGCCTGTGATCCCATGTGTGTGCCGGTTGGAGACCGAGCTGCTCCATTTCTGATTCAGCTCCCTGCTAATGCACCTGGGAAAGCAGTGGAAGATGATCCAAGTCTTTGGGCCCCTGCACCCAAGTGAGAGCCCTGGAAGAAGCTCCTGGATCCTGGATTCGGACCAGCCCAGCTCTGGCTATTGCAACCATTGGGAGTGAACCAGTGCATGGAAGACCTTTCTTGCTGTCTCTCCCCAGTCTCTGTAAGCACTGCCTTTCAAATAAAGAAATCTTAAAAAAAGAACCCACAAAAAGTATGTGGAAATTGAAATGAAAAGATAAGTTTTAAATGAGAGAGAGAGAGAGAGAGAGAAAGGGGAGATTACCTTCTCCTGCCCCAGTGCAGGGGCTGTTTCTGTGTCTGTGTCTGTCTGTCTGTCTGTCTCTCTCTCTCTCTCTTTAAAGTTATTTATTTATTTGAAAGGCAAAGTTACAGGCCGGCGCCACGGCTCACTTGGCTAATCCTTTTCCTGAAGTGCCGGCACCGCAGGTTTTAGTCCTGGTTGGGGCACCGGATTCTGTCCCTGCTCCTCTTCCAGTCCAGCTCTCTGCTGTGGCCCGGGAAGGCAGTGAGGATGGCCCAAGTGCTTGGGCCCTGCACCCGCATGGGAGACCAGGAGGAATCACCTGGCTCCTGGCTTTGGATCAGCGCAGTGCACCGGCCGTAGTGGCCATTTAGGGGGTGAACAAATGGAAAAAAGGAAGACCTTTCCTCTGTCTCTCTCTCTCACTGTCTAACTTTGCCTGTAAAAAAAAAAAGAAAAAGAAAAAAAAGAAAGGCAAAGTTACAGGGAGGCAGAAGCCAAGGCAGAGGCAGAGAGAGAGAGAGAAAGAGAGAGAGATATCTTCCATCCACTGGTTCACTCCCCAGATGGCCACAATAGCCAGAGCTGGGCCAATCTGAAGCCAAGGAGCAGGAGCTTCTTCTGGGTCTCCCATTGAGTGCAGGGGCCAAGGACTTGGGCCATCCTCCACTGCTTTCCCAGGCCATAGCAGAGAGCTGGATCAGAAGTGGAGCAGCCGGGACTCAAACCGGCACCCATGTGGGATGCCGGCACCACAGGCGGCTGCTTTACCCACTATGCCACAGTTTATTCTCCTGATTTCGTTGTATCTGTCAGTCAACACTTAGGGAGTTCCCAGAAATGGCATCAGGGAAACATGGAGAAGAGGGAGCAGGGGAGAGCCACGGCAACTGTGAAGAAGTGAGCGGGTGCTGCACTTGTTCTGAGTGTGCAGGTGCCTTGCTCCCTGTTGCTTCATTCAGCAAGGGCCAGAAGTTCACGCAGCACTGTCTTGGAGAATTCAGTTTGAGACACACAGAGATGTCACATTTTCTGGTAGCCACATGAAACAGGTAGAGGGGAATGGGGTAAATTTAATCGTAATAATATATTTTATTTAATTGGATGTATCCAAAATACCATCTTAACATGTAACCAGTATTAAAAATTGTAGAGCTATTTCCCTTGTTTTTGATAAGTCTTTGAGTGTGTATTTTCTGCTTACAGCATGCCTCGGCTCAGAAAAGCCACACTTCAAGTGTTCAAGGGTCACACGTGGCTTGTGGCTACCATATTGGACAACGCAACTCTAAGAGCTTTAGGGATGATTATAATAGTGAGATTTATTGAAGGATTATGATTATGTGTATTAAATCATTTAATCCTCACAGCAATACTGCAAGGCAGCTGTTATCTACCAGTGAGTACCAGTGTACTCCTTGGCTTGTGGGCCTTCCTCTCGGTAAGGAGCCAGGGAGGTAGCATGCTATCTTCAACTGCTTGCCTCTGCTGCTGCCCCCTCCTGGCTGCCTTCTGTCTCCATCATTGAAGGATTCTTGTGATTCCATGGGGATCACCCAGGTAATCCAGGATATCTCCCTGCTACAAGATCCTTAGCTTAATCACATCTGCAAAAATCTCTTTTACTGTATAATATAACAGACACAGGTCTGGGGATTAGGATGTAGACATCTCAGGGGGGCCATTACTCAGCCTACATGGGAGATGGCTTTATTTCACAACCATGTAAGAAAAGCTCTGAGCTGACATGCCAGTTTTTTAACTTCTTCCTCACCCTGTCTGTGTAATTCTGCTCAACCTGCTCTTAGAAGAGACATCTTCTGGTGTGTCTTGTCTTTCCTCAGCTCTGGTCCCCTGTGGCTGTAGACGGCTCTGCTGGGACTCACATGTGTCTGTTTGCCTGGGGTAGCTATAGACTTTTGAGAGGTCCTTCTTCCTGATTTTTGCTTCTTATTTTGAGGGAAAGGAGGAAGGAGACTGGCTGGAATCACTGGCCAGAAGAGACACCTCTGTCCTCTCTGAAGGGACCTGAGAGGGCTCCTAGCTTCACCCTCACACCCTTGCCCTGTCACCAGGATTACCTGTGCTCCGCAGTACTCTCTGGTCAACCCTAAGCTTGATTTCTCAAGCAAATAATTTCTTTCCTGGAGACGACCTTTCAAGTTAATGCATCAAAGTCTTTTTGGTAAGTAATAGAAACCAATTTGAATTAAGAAAATAAGTGTGATCAGAAAACCTTTCCTTGGGGAGATGCCTTAGTTTTCTTGGCAACTTGAGGACTCCATGTCTGCCCATCGCTAACTCCCAGTCTTTCTGAGCATACACAGGCTTGGTAGATGTATGAGTCAGCCCAGGCTGCTGTAACAAGTGGCACAGACTGGGTGACTCATTCTCCCACGGTTCTGGAGGGTGGAGTCCGAGATCCAGATGGCAGCAGGCTTGGGCTCTGCTGAGGCTTCTCACTTTGCTTGTAGATGGCTGTCTCCTCCCTGTGTCCTCTGTTGGTCTCTCCTCTGTGCAGGTGCATCCCTGGTGTCTCTGTGTCCACGTTTCCTCCTCTTAGAAGGACATCAGTCAGATTGGTTTGGGAAGCACCTTAATGGCTTCATTTTTAACATAATTATCTCTCTCTCTCTCTTTTTTTTTTTTTTTTTTGACAGGCAGAGTGGACAGTGAGAGAAAGAGACAGAGAGAAAGGTCTTCCTTTTGCCGTTGGTTCACCCTCCAATGGCCACCATGGCTGGCGCGCTGCGGCCGGCGCACCACGCTGATCCGAAGCCAGGAGCCAGGTGCTTCTCCCGGTCTCCCATGGGTGCAGGGCCCAAGCAGTTTGGCCATCCTCCACTGCCTTCCCAGGCCACAGCAGAGAGCTGGCCTGGAAGATGGGCAACCGGGACAGAATCCGGCGCCCCGACCGGGACTAGAACCCGATGTGCCGGCGCTGCTAGGTGGAGGATTAGCCTATTGAGCCGCGGCGCTGGCCTCGCTTTCTTTTTAAAGATTTTATTTATTTATTTGAGAGGCAGAGTTGGGGAGGGGAGCGACAGAGAGAAAGGTCTTCTATCTGCTGGCTTACTCTCCAAATGGTCACAATGGTCAGAACTGGCCAGATCTGAAGCCAGGAGCCAGGAGCTTCCCCCAGGTCTCCCATGTAGGTACAGGAGCCCAAGCACTTGGGCCATCTTCTACTGCTTTCCAGGCCATAGCACAGAGCTGGATTGGAGGAGGAGCAGCTAGGACTTGAACCTGTGCCCACATGGGATGCCAACGCTGCAGGCAGAGGTCCAGCCCACTACGCCACAGCGCTGGCCCCTTAATGATCTCTTTAAAGACCCTATCTCCAAATGTCATCACATTCTGGGGTACAGGGATTGCAACTACAACTCACGAGCTTGAGTAGGGGCGTGGGATTCAGTCCTCCACAGTGAACCATCTCCTTTCTTGCTGTGCTGAGCCTGAGATGGTTTCGCTAGAGGCTTTCCACTCTCTTTTTCCCTAGGACATTCGTATATGTTCAGTTTCTGGTTTTATTTTTTTCCACTGCTTGATCAGCTTCTGCTTTTAATTCCACCCCTTTTTTATTTCTCTGAGGGTCCTGTGCCATCAATTCTTCAGCTTCTCCCCCTGCCACCTCCCACCGCCACCTTGTTTCAAGTGCGTTCAGGGCTACTCCATCACTGAGAGGCTTTCTCTGTAGTTGGTGTTGTGATGCAGAGGATAAAGCCACTGCCTGCATCCCATATATCCCATATGGGTGCCTGCTTGTGTTCCAGCCACTTCACTTCCTATCCAGTTCCCTGATGGTCTCATGGGAGAAGCAGTGGAGGGTGGTCCAAGTGTTTGGGTCTTTGCCACCCATGTGGGATAGCAGGGTGACATTCCTGGCTTTGATCTGACCCAACGCTGGCCATTCTGGCCCTCTTGGGAGTAAACCAGAGGATTTAAAGATCTCTCTCTGCCTCTCCATCTCCCTCTCTCTGTAACTCTAACTTTCCAATAAATAAGTCAATCTTTAAAAAGAAAAAGAAAAGAAAATGTGTTTTGGGAACCAGTGTTATGTCGCTGCTTGCAACACTGGCATCCCACGTTGGAGTGCTGGTTAGAGTCCCACATGTTTTGCTTCCAATCCAGCTTCTTCTAATACACCTGGGAAGGCAGCAGAAGATGGCCCAAGCCCCTGCCACCCCCGTGGAAGACCAAAGGTGAACTTCCTGGCTCCTGGCTTCAGCCTGACCTAGATCTGGCTATCAAGGTCATTTAAAGTAAATCAGAGAATGGAAGCCTGTTCTCCCCATTTTTCAAATAAATAAATCTCTTTTTCTGTTTATTTATTTTTTTAAGGAATACAAATTTCATAAGTACAACTTTAGGAATATAGTTATTCTTCCCATCAGACCCGCCCTCCGACCCTTCCTCCTTCTCCCTCCTCTTCCCAGTCCCATTCTCCATTAAGATTCATTTTCAGTTAACTTTGTACACAGGAGACCAACTCTATACTAAGGAAAGATTTCAACAATTTGCACACACACACACACACACACACACAAAAACTGTTTGAGAACTAGTTCTACAGTTAACTCTCATAAAACAACTCATTGAGGACAAAGGTCCTGCATGGGGAGTTAGTGCACAGTGACTCCTGTTGTTAATTTAGCAATTAACACTCTTAAGTATGACATCAGTGGTCACCTGAGGCTCTTGACATTAGGTTCTTAGGCAATGAAAGCCTTTTGAGTCTACAAACTCCGTCAGTATTTAGACAAAGCCGTAAGCAAAAATAGAAGTTCTCTCCTCCCTTTAAAAGTACATCCTTCTTTGATGGCCCCTTCTTTCCACTGGGGACTCTTTCTCAGAGATCCTTCATGTAGAACATTTTTTGCCACAGTGTCTTGGCTTTCCATGCCAGAAGTGCTCTCACAGGCTTTTCAGCCAGACCAGGAAGCCTGAAGTGCTGATTTTGAGGTCAGAGTGTTACTTAAATCTATTGTCATTCTATGAGTCTGCTATGTGGACTCCTTCCCATGTTGGAACATTCTCTCCTTTTTTAATTCTGTTATCATTACCAGGTACTTGATCCTATTTATATTATTCTTTAATGCTTAATCCTACCTCTATTTTCACTTTAACACTAAATATGATCACTTTAACACTTAAGATGGCATTTTTACCACCTAGATTAATGGGATTTGGCGTCCCATGACAAGATTTTAAACTGTACCCTTAGAAGTAAGTCTGTAGGGATGTATGTAGAACTATACAGTTTATAGTTACAAACTTCCTCCTCCCTCTCTTATTCCCACTCTTATAAGTAAATAAATCTTTAAAAAAATCTTGAGATCATTTTCCATCATTGTTAACAGACCTTCTGTACCCTGATTAGCTTGTGCTAGTGGCTCAGAGATGGAGCCATCAACAGTATTCTTTTCTGGAAGAATATTCAACTCTCAGCCTATGAATCGCTGGCCAGCAGCATAGAAGGGCAGCTTATTTGGGGGAACATCAGGTGGGAAAAGCCGGCTGGAAAATGTCTTGGTTTAGATGTGGCCCCATTGATTAAAGTGAAATTTCGTCCCCACGTCTCATATGTGTGTATTGCAGTCCTGGCCTCAGAATGTGACCTTATTGGGAGAGAGGATGTTTTAAGAGGTAACTGAGTTAGAATGAGGTCATTAGAGTGGGCACTAAACCCACCTGACTGGTGTCCTTATAAGAGGAGGTGAGTTGGACACAGATAGAGGGAAGACTGTGTGAAGACATAGGGGGAAGGGCCCCTCTACAAGCTGAGGGGAGAGGCCTGGAGTCCATCTCTCATGGCCCTTGGAAGGCACCAGCCCTGCAGATACCTTGGTGTTGGGCTTCCAGCTTCCAGAGCTGTGGGAAAGTAAAACTGTTGTTGAAATCCCCTAGTTCTGTGGCATTTTGTGCAGTGAGTTCTTGGAGAGTACAAGGAAGAGAGAGGCCCAGCAGAGTTCAGGAGTGGAGGGTTTATGTTCAGGAAAGAAGGACAAAGAAGGGAGCTCTCAATAGCCCCACAGTCAATGTCTGTTGGAGGAGTGGGCATCACTCCTGGAGCTGGGAAACAAGGGCAGTGCTGGCTGCACAGGCAGCTGTGTCCCTCCAGAAGTGGTGCCTGCTTTAGTTCCAGCTGCTCCCCTTGGTCAGCTGCTCCCTCTCTGTTCTCTGCTTCTCTTACCTCTCTTCTGTCTTTGCTTCTGCCATCTCCATGTGCCTTCCCAACTCATTGGTTCTGTTTCATACTCTGAGTTTTTCAAGAGAAAATCTAATTGGTAAACCTAGCCTACGTGGAATGGAGCTCTTCTATGAAACCACTGGGCCAGCTAGTCTCTGTTCCTTGGTCCAATCAGTCATGTGATCACAAAACTCAAGGTACATCCAGTTTTGCCAGTGTCCACACAAAACTGACTTGTTCTGAAGGGGACTGGGGATTTGGCAGCCTCTTAGAATATCAAGAACTTCTCTCCAGTCTACCTGTTCTAGCATGGTCTTGGGAAGTTATATTCATTTGCTAGGACCACCATATGAAACACTAAAGATTGGAGGGCTTAAAACACAGGAATTTACTTATTTATTTAGTTGTGCAGACTGTAAGTCTGAGATCAACATGCTGGCAGGATTGGTTTCTTTTGTACCTCCTTCCTTGGCTTGCACTTGGCTGCCTTCTACCTGTGTCTACACACAATCATCTCTGAATGTCCATGTCCTGATTTCCTCTGCTTGTAAGGACACAGATCGGCATGGATTAAGACCCACCCCAACAGCCTTGTTTTAACTTAATCACTTATTTGAAGGCCCAATCTCCAAATACAATCATGTTATGAACTACTAGGGTTTATGACTTCAAGACAAATTTTGAGAAACAATTCAGTCATAACAGAAGGTACATCCTATCCTATCTCCACAGCTTCCTCACATACCAAGTGGCCCTCGATTTTTGGATTATATGGTGGTCCTCCTTCCTGTGGTCTTTTTCTGACATGGAAAAGAAAATCAGAGGGGTCCAAGAGACACAGACATGGAGACTGTGATGGAGGAAGGCATGAAAAGAGTTGCAGAGGGAGAAGTAGACATATTAAATTTGACTGAGCTCTTCAATAATGTAGTCAAGCCCATTTTTCACTCTTATTGCTTAGGAGTCTTTGTTGCCCATCATGGGAGGAAGTGGGCAGGGAGATTTGGTATCTTTCTCTCACTAGTCACTTTTTTTTTGTAAAGATTTTTTTTTGACAGGCAGAGTGGACAGTGAGAGAGAGAGACAGAGAGAAAGGTCTTCCTTTTTTCCATTGGTTCACCCCCGCAACGGCCGCTGCAGCCGGCGCACCGCGCTGATCCGAGGCCAGGAGCCAGGTACTTCTCCTGGTCTCCCATGCGGGTGCAGGGCCCAAGGACTTGGGCCATCCTCCACTGCACTCCCGGGCCACAGCAGAGAGCTGGACTGGAAAAGGAGCAACCAGAACAGAATCCGGCGCCCGGACCCTGACTAGAACCCAGGGTGCCGGTGCCGCAGATGGAGGATTAGCCTATTGAGCCATGGAGCTGGCCACTAGTCACTTTTCAGAGAGAGCAGAGTTGGATATGAGGTAAAAGGGGAAAAAATTAAGAGGTGCCATGGCTGTTGGTGGGTATTAGGGAAATAGGGCAAAGGGAAAGAGGCCAAGAGTGGTGGGAGGAGGAAGAATGCTGAGCCGGGTGGAAGGTGAGACTTCCTCATACAAGTGGTTGCAGCACCCAGCTCATCAGGGACTCATCCTGTGAGCGTGCCTGAGAATCGTTGTGCTATCAGGTGGTTAGGGATGAGCTCTCAACAGAAGAACATGGAAAAGAATGGAAGACACAAGGTGTTGGTTGTCCCTAAAGTTCCTCTGCCTTGGTCTTGTTCACCATGGCCCAGTCGTTTCTCTCCCCCATGTTTTCTACTCCCTCGTTGCTCCTACCCTGTTCCACCCAGACCTGGCCATCTGATCAACATCCTGTGATTTTGCATCTCTATGCCTTTGATCATACCAGCCCTCCTGCACAGCTTGCTGTACTTCAAGCAGATCTCTTCTTGCCATTCTTGAGAACTCCACTCGGATGAGCCACCTCTCTTTTGGATTCTCACAGTGCTCTGATGTTTTGCTTTGTTCTTCAGGCGTGTTGTGTCCTGCATGGTTAGGCTCTCTAGGGATCAGAACTGTTTTATGCAACATTTTGTTCCTGGTTTTACCTAGTGCAGTGCCTTACATACTGTAGAAAGAATTGGGTAAGTCTTTGTTGAGTAGAATTGAAGTAAAAGAGATTGCTTTATGCTATTCGTCCTAGATCACTCACAGTAAGGAGGTCCATGAAGGTCAATTTCAGTCAAGAAACTGTTTTTGGCTACCAGGCTTTCACTCTTAACTCTTGGCTTTTGAAGCCCAGATTTATTTAGAGCACTTTGCTTTAAATGCTGAAGCTTGCACAGTTGCCAAATGAGCTCATAGCTTCATCTAAGCCTGCTTACTCAAGGAGATTTACATTTTTCTGAACATTTATCTTGGAACAGTTTCTAAACACAGATATGATGTGGTTTCCTCCTATCTTCCTAGCATTATTTGCATAACAGAAGAAGAAGTTGGAGAAGGTAGTGACAACCAAAAAGAAACCAGTTGAATTTCATGTATGGAGAGAGTGGATCCTAGGGAGGTTTGCACGCAGGAAGCTTTTCTAGAGCAACTAGAATCACACCAATTAGGAAGCCCTCTACTCCTCTTGGCTTATAGTCAGTTTCACAACTCCCACCCTACCCATACCAATTTTGCAAGATTTTCTACTCATAGCTGCACTAAGTGAGCCACAAACTCAGAAAGCTGAATATGATCAAGAATATTGACACATTGATGAAATACATTTAATTGCCTACAAAGCTACTGTTGTGCCTCATGATGAATAAACTTATAAGGATCTCCTATTCCCCCCAAGCCAAAAACAATCTGTCTTTTCCCACAGATATTTCTGGGGTCAGCTTGGGGGAAAGATAGTATGAAATGGGAGATCACCGTTTCTGAAGAGGAAAGAGCTGGTTCCTCCTCAGTCTAGATCCCTGCAAGGAAACACTGTACATCATCATCAAAATCTGCAGATGCTCTAGTCCCTTATGTAAAGTGGTGGAATATTTGCATATAACCTATGCATAGCCTCCCCTATACTTTAAATCATTTCTGGGTTAGTTATAATATCAATACAATGTAAATGCTATGTAAATTGCTGTTATACTGTATTGTTTAGAAAAAAAATGACTAGGAAAAAAATTCTGTCCCTGTTAGTACAGATGCAATTTTCCTTTCTGCATACTTCCATCCATGATTGGCTGGATCTGTTGATGCAGACTCTGTGGATACAGAGAGCCAACTCTACTGTCTTCTTTACCAACCAGAGTTCATGAGGTTGGGTGGAATGGGGAAGCTGGACCACCTAGGCCTGAGCTTCTCTGTTTTAGAAGTTCACCTTCCTTGGAATCCTGCCTTAATTACCACTTGCTGATGTCCATCATGCTGAACTTTGGGGAGCCCTGCTTCCCCTTTAACATGCAGCTGAGATAGGCTGAAACTTTTAGTCAAGTCTCAGTAGAGAGGAGGGAAAGCAGTAGGGGGTGGGGAACCAGAATCCTATCAGTCTTTTCAGCTGCTTAGCTTATCTTGTCTTCATCTGCCCCCCCCCCCCCCCCCCCGCCTCCTAGTTCTTGGCCTATCTGGATGCCGTCCTAGCATTTGTCATCAGGTGACTATAATTGTCCAGCTACCTCCTTCCAACTGGGGCCATGGACACCTAAGAGCTTGGGAATTCTTCCCTCTTAGCTGAGACCCACTTCATCAGATCTGTTGTCTTGTCAGATTCACCTTTCTCCTAGAACTGACACCAAAGTCAAGTTCTCCTTTACAAAATTCCTTGTCCCACCCTTCAGAACCACCCCCTGACCTGCCTGCTGCTTCTTAGAGGATGGTGTTTATCACTTAAGTACCATTTGGCCTTAATTAAGCCTTGTTCCCGCTGGAGCAGAGAGGAAGGGAAGAGCATGCCCTGAGCTGGCACTGTGGCTCCCCTACAACCATAGTGGCCAGGTGCCTCATGGAGACTTTCCTGTGGAGCTTACCAGGAGCTGGGTGGGGTTAGCACTCCTGAGCTCTGTGTCAGGGAGCCCACAGACCCTCCTGCATGCACTGTTCTCATGTTTAAGCACTCTTTCCATCAGGAAGTCCTCTGCTGGAGGAGTTTGGGAAGTTTGGGAAGCCTTTAATTTCTGTTCCTGTGTCTCTCTGTGTGTGTGCCTGGGCTCACGTCCACTCTGACCACATGGGCTGTTTGAATGTGTCTGCGGGCACAGCTGCCTGGGTGAGGTTGCTACAATTGCTGACTCTAGATCGATTGATAAGGCTGGCTGCTCTGGCTGAGCTCAGGCTTTGGCACTTGTCTGCACAGCTCTGTATTCTGGGTCCAAGCCAGGGAGTGTCAAGGTCTCTTCCCTCCTGTGAGTAGCCCTGAACATCCCTTACCTCACTGGTGCTCTGTGACAAACATCTGGGCCTGAGTGCATCTCGTGTTTCTTTCTCAGCCATTTTCTCCAAATTATACCAGACCTTTCCACCAAGTTCTACTAGCCCTACCAGCAATAGTTCAAGGGTTCTGTGCCTGGACCTCAGACTCATCTTTCCTATAGTAGGTAGGTAGGTGTGGGGGGGGGGGGTCGGGGGAGGGAGACAGAGATAGAGAGAGACGGAGAGAGAGACACCAGTCCCCAGAAGCAAACTTTATCTACTAACTTGATGTGTCTTCTAATACCACTTGGGACCTTGGCCTGTAACTCTAATGATATTGGCTCAGCCACATCCTGTTGCCCATCTTACATTCTACTATCAACAAAAATGCCAGCTTGTAGTCACTCTGTTGGTCTTCTAACTGCTTAAGCTACACCTCCTGGATTCTCCATTCTGTCTTCTGCTCTTTACCTCCTCCCAACAACTCTCACTGTGCTTTGAGAAGCTCTGTTCCCTAGGATCTTCAGTTCCACACTCAGCTAACTCAAGTAGGGGAGGTTTACTGAATGGTACGCGGGGAATCGAAGAAGAGCAGAGTATTTTATTTGATCTAGCTTTAAAAGTTTTTTTAAAAAATGTGAACATTTAAATAAAGAAATTGTGAAAATCACCCCCCTACCGAAGCCTGTAAATTAGTTACCCTGTCTACTCTTATATATATATATATATTTTTTTTTTTTTTTGACAGGCAGAGTGGATAGTGAGAGAGAGAGAGACAGAGAGAAAGGTCTTCCTTTGCCGTTGGTTCACCCTCCAATGGCCGCCGCGGCCGGTGTGCTGCGGCAGGCGCATCGCGCTGATCCGAAGCCAGGAGCCAGGTGCTTCTCTTGGTCTCCCATGTGGGTGCAGGGCCCAAGGACTTGGGCCATCCTCCACTGCACTCCTGGGCCATACTCTTATATTCTAAAATGTGTACATGCATATGCAAACACACATGCGCATGAGGGTATATGTATACTTTTTATGATTTATTTATTTGAAAGACAGAGTTACAGAGAGATGTAGAGTCAGAGAGGTCTTCCATCTGCTGGCTCACTCCCCAGATGGCTGCAGATCGGAGCTATGCCGATCCAAAGCCAGGAGCCAGGAGCTTCCTCCGGGTCTCCCACGTGGGTGCAGGGGCCTAAGGACTCGGGCCATCCTCTATTGCTATCCCAGGCCCCAGCAGAGAGCTGGATTGGAAGAAGAGCAGCCAGGACTAGAACCAGCACCCATATGGAATGCCAGTGCTTCAGGCCAGGGCTTTAACCCGCTGTGCCACAGCACCGGCCCCTATATGTATATGTGTATGTATGTATGTGTGTGTGTGTGTGTGTGTATATATATATATGTATATGTATATGTATATATATCGAGAGAGAGAGAGAGAGAGAGAGAGAAGTCTTCCGTCTACTGGTTCACTCCCCCAAATGGCTGCAACAGCCAGAGCTGGGCTGATCCGAAGTCAGGAGCCAGGAGCTTCCTCCAGGTCTTCCCATGTAGGTGCAGGGACCCAAGGACATGGGCCATCCTCCACTGCTCTCCCAAGCTATAGCAGAGTGCTGGATCGGAAGCGGAGCAGCCGGGACTCAAACTGGCACCCACATGGGCTGCCGGCACTGCAGGTGTCAGCTTCACCCACCCATGTACTTAAGTTCATACATATATGGAGGAGCACTATACACATGTTCCCAGGGTTGCTTTTTTTATGTTTTCTTTAAGACTTATTTATTTTATTTGAAAGTCAGAGTTACACAGAGAGAGGAGAGGCAGAGAGAGAGAGAGAGAGAGAGAGAGAGAAAGAGAAAGAGAGAGGTCTTCCATCCGATGGTTCACTCCTCAATTGGCCACCAACTGCCAGAGCTGCACCAATCTGAAGCCAGGATCCAGGAGCTTCTTCCGGGTCTCCCAGATGAGTGCAGGGGCCCAAGGACTTGGGCCATCTTCTACTGTTTCTCCAGGCCATAGCAGAGAGCTGAGTCTTGAACTGGTGCCCATATGGGATGCCAGAGCTTCAGGTCAGGGCATTAACCCACTGCACTACAGTGCTGGCCCACCAGGGTTGCTTTTAATTTTTTCATGAACACTTTGTCTTGGGTCTCATTTCATATAGTATTTATGAATCTATGTCTTTCATTCTTATAGCTACATCATATTTCATTTTATGGCTGGATCATAATCTAATTAATTAATACCTTATTTTAAATATTTCAGATGGTTTTATACTTTTGCTATTATAAACTAGATATATTATATTATCTAGATATTGTTTGTGTACAGTAAGCAAATAGTTAAAACAACTCACACACACACATGCACACACACACATACACACACAATGCACACTATGCTTTTGACTCCTTGAATTCCAGAGTGTTCCATGAATGCCAATTGCTAATGACTCCCTAATCTCTCTCTGCAGCCCAGAACAGACCCTTAAGTCACATGCAGACTCTTAAGTTGATGTCTCTCTCCACCTACCCAGCCAAGAGCACCTCACCTTAAGATGGAAACATTTTAAATCATATATTTCTTGCAAATCCGCTTCCTCTCCTCTTCAATTGCCCATCAACCTCGACTTCTCCCCCTCCTACGCTCTCCATTCACCTCAGATTTCAAGTAGCCTGATAGCTTCTGCCTCAGCCCCATTCCTGTTCCCTCCCTCCTTCCCACCTCACTGCTGTTGTCTTAGTGCTCAGCCTCCTCTCCTGCCAGGCAACTGCATCTCCCCCCTTATCTCCTCTGATTCTTCTTCACACCAAAGCCACAGGATCCTGAATGCAGATTGGATTGTGTTCCTTCCCATCTCAGATCCCCCACCCTTTCCCACCGCTCTGGTGGAGTGTGAATTCCCCTGAGTTTCACCTCTCTGACTTCCTCCTCGGGAGCACTCTCCTTAGAGCCTACCTCTCTGTACCACCTTCTGCCAGAGCCCCCTGGCCCTGCCCTGACTCAGGTTGCTACGTCAGTGACCTTTCCCCACATGTCCCCTATAGTGAGTAGTTACTTTCAAGAGGTCAAGGTGTCCTCATCTGTGTGGATCTCCTCTCCAGGTAGCCCTGATCAAGTCTTCTCTGGGTCCCCTCTGTAACATCTGTAATAGTCTCTTTTCTTGTCTACTAGATTGCAAGCTAGGGTACCCCTGAGGGCCTGGCATGCAGAAGGTGCTCAATAAGGGCTTGATGAACGGATACTTCAATGCGTGAATGCTGAATGAGTCCTTATTCTCTGCCTCTCATCAAATCAGTGCTTTTGTCCAAGAGAAGAAAACTCTGACACACAAATGGATATCTAGATTCCTGGGGGATTATCTGTGTTACTGCTGAGGGAGGGAGTTCAGACCAATTCTTGGAAACCCAAGTGCTCAGGAGTGAGTGCTGACAGAGGGACTGGGTTTGAGAACCTGGGACCTGTGGTGAGTGACCCTGTGAGTTTACTGAGTTCTGGCAGTGAAGCCAGGTGCCCTGTGGTCCAGAAAGGCTGATTATACCTATGCTCATCAAGTGCTTCACAGAGGTGACATGGGAATTCCTCCAGGAATCCTATTTTCACAGTTCTTCATCAAAATCCTTAGCTTGACGCCCAGCAATGGGCTTTGGCTCTTTTTTTATTGTTTTATTGTACTTATTTACTTGACAGGTAGAGTTATAGACAGAGAAAGGGAGAGAGAGAGAGAGAGAGAGAGAGAGAGAGAGAGAGAGAGAGATGTCTTCCATCTGATGGTTCACTCTCCAAATGGCCACAACGGCTGCTCTTTGGCCCTTGAGGGTACCTGGGACCTGCAGGATCTGAGTTGTGGGAGATTCAAGGGCTGGGGAGAGACCCTTGTCCTGCCTCACAGGACAAGTGCCTCAGGTTCAGGATGAGAACAGAGAGAACGTGGCTCTGCATGGATGGGGTGGAAACAGAAGCCCTTGCAGGGATGAGCATTGGCTGGGGGGCATTGATGGAGTCAGGCCTGGGAGGGCCTCTGGGGAAAGATAGGAGAGAACCAGACCAGGCACCCCCATCTTGGGATGCTCATGAGGTCTGAACCTGAGTGGTCACTGGAGGTGGGAGCTATGGGTCAGCCTGGGCTGGGGTAGGATGTGAAGAAAGAATATCATGGTGATCTTTGCAGGAGGAATAAGACGGCTACCTGGATGAGATGATTCCAGCTGAAACCAAACATGGTAATGATGGGGAAAACCCAGTGTTTAGAAGGATCAGGGAGGGAGAAAAGGGAGAAGAAAAAGGGTAGAGAACAGGAAGGCAAGAGGAAGGGTGGTTGTAAAAGAGAAGCAATGGTCCTTCCCTGTCCTGGCCGGCATGAAGGCCTTGAGGCAGTGACCATTGCCAATGGGCCATCCAGGAGCCTCCATGTCTGTTAGGCTGGGGACAGATGGAGGAAAGTGGACTGATGGGGCCTGCAGCTTCAGACTTCACCCTGGCTGTGCCTCCAAACCTGGCCCAAACTGTGTTTCAAGCTGAGGTGCCAGGGATGGAAAAGTGTAGCACAGTCCCAGGTGTATGTCTACAAGGATGGAGCATTCCTCCGCTTCTCGGATGGCAAGAAGATTCTGTTCACAGGGACAGCAACAATGGAAAGCAGTGGTCACTGGTGACGTTTATGCCACACATAGGCAGAGAAACCTCAGGGACTACCACGGTTCAGGTCCAAGGTGAGTCATTCACTAGGAAGGTTGGCAGGGCAGTAGGGTGCTGCTAAGGGATGCACACTGTGGAGGCCAGTAGCTCTCTGGACAGGACCATACTCTGTCTGCATCGATGTTGGGTCAATGCACAGGGTCCTGAGGTTTCCCAAGATGTTGTCCAAATGTCACCTCCCCCCAACCAGGGGGCTCATGGAGAAGGAAAGGGGAGATGTCTGGAGGGGAAGGGGTTGGGAAGAGGCTTTGACCAGCTCAGCCAATTGCCCTTCTGCTCGTAGACCAGATAACAACTAAAGCCCCTCTGGTTTTGAGGGGCTTGCTAAGGGAGGCATTTCAAAGCTCATGGGTGAGGACAAATCCTGTCTGGGTCAGGGGCTGCAGCCTGGGATGTGTTGAAGCTTGGTCCTCAGACCCCTGGAGCTTCATTGTCGAGGACATCCTTCCTAGATCCTGGGCCCGTATCTCCCCAGAGCTGTTCTCACCTCCTGTGCTGAATGCCATCCCCTTTCCCAAGCTCTGTGAGGGAAGCCCATTGACTCTGAGATGCCAGACGAGGCTGCACCCCAAG
The DNA here is from genome assembly GCF_964237555.1 of Oryctolagus cuniculus. Lineage (NCBI taxonomy): Eukaryota > Metazoa > Chordata > Mammalia > Lagomorpha > Leporidae > Oryctolagus > Oryctolagus cuniculus. The sequence continues at coordinate 38,975,386 of NC_091438.1, forward strand.
AGGCCGGCCTTGAGGCTCCTCTTCTCCTTCTACAAGGATGGCCGCACCGTGCAGGGCAGGGGCCAGCACCCAGAACTCCACATCCTGGCCATGGAGGAAGGAGACTCTGGGCTTTACTGGTGTGAGGCAGCCCCTGAGGGTGGTAGAGTCCAGAAACGGAGCCCCCAGCTGGAGATCATGGTACAAGGTGAGTGGGCAAGTGAGGGGAGATACTCCCTGGGGGTCTGGGCACCAGGCAACGGGACCCCCTAGGAATGGGGGGCAAGGTTTCTGGGGGAGGAGGGATCCTGAGTCCCGGGTGGCCAGGCTGACCCTTCCACCCATGTGTCTTCCCAGCTCCTGTGTCCCGTCCTCTGCTCACTCTGCCACACAGGATCATTAGCCCTGCCGTGGGGGACCTGGTGGAGCTCTTCTGTGAGGTCCAGAGAGGCTCCGCTCCAATCCTGTACTCCTTCTACCTTGATAGAAGCTCCTGGGGAACCATTCAGCTCCTCATGGTGGAGCTGCCTCCCTCCTCGTCCCAGTGAAGTCAGAGCAGGACACTGGGAACTCCTCCTGCGAGGCTGAAACAGTGTTTCCAGAGAGAGGAGTGAGCCCAGGAAGATCTCCCTGAAGGGTGCACCTTGTCCCCAGTTGGGCCAGGAGCCAAGGGGACTGGGATAAGAGCTCATCTTCTTGGTACCCTCACCAGCCTGCTGAGTGTGGGGAGCATGAAAGAGGTAGACATGTAGAGGAAGAGGAATCTCAAGTCTCAGGTGAATAAGAAAGGGCAACAGAGCCCAAGCAATAAGATATGCTTCCTTTATAACCACAAAAGTTCTAGATCCTCCCAGACAACCAGTTTCCTGAGATCTTGCTTAACTCTGAGCCATCAAGACACCTGAGACATGAGCAGTTTCTCTCCTGAGGCTAGGCTGAGGGGCCTGGGGGATGTCAGTAGAGGCAGGGAGACAGTGACCTGCACAGGACATGGGCAGAGAGGCAGAAGTTATTGGAATCCTCGTGCAGGTGGGCTTGGGAGACCTCAGCCTTTCCTCAGAGCTGGCTACAGTTCCTGCTCTTTGTTGCTGGGTGCACCGTTGACACAGGGCTGTGTGCCTTTCTCCAGAGGGGACTCCATGGCCTCACGAATGGGATATTTCAGGAACTGCAGATGTCCTCTGTCCCAGGACTCCTCAGAGTGCCAGGGAAGGGATGACATCTGTTCTGCCCAGGTGCTGCCTGAAAACTCGTGAGAGTAGCTTTGAGCCTCTGGAGCCTTGACTCAGCGTCCTTCCCAACCAGACTTTCCAAACCACAGCACTCCCACCGTCTACCGCACAGGTGCCCGTCCTAAGCCTCTATGCCTGGAACGCTCTCTCCCAATAAAGTGAGAGGACAGAGTGGTCCTGAGTCAGCCTCCATCTGCATCTGCATCTGTATCTCAGAGCCCTCCACAATCTCTGAGGGCAGTGCGAGATCACTCCTCCCTTTGCTGCTCTCATCCAGCTCCCCTCCTCCAACCCTGGGTACCACGAGCAATACAACCAACTCCAGTACAACCAGCTCACAAAGGGGCTGCACATCCATGGGAATGTAGAGCCTCACAGTCTCGATTTCTCCTCCAGGAGCCTATCTCCCTAGCAGCATAAGCCAATGAAAGGCAGTGGTCAGGAGTCTGGTCATACCTGCACTGATTTTATTTGGCTGGGTCATTTGTTCCTTCCTTTTCACCTTGTTTAAAGATGGACTTTACATTCTGTGTGGTGAAGAATTAACCATTGCCAAGGAGAGGTCTAGCCTTTGCCCACAGCTATTGGGAGGTGACTGGAGAGGGCTGAGGTGGGGGGCTTGAACTTGACAGATAAGAGTGTTGTTGTTTGCCCAGTGGCCTTGGCCACCAGACAGCCCGACAGTATTATTTATGATGGAGATGTGTCATCCTTTATGATGATCAGTTCTACCTCCAGAGGGACAGGACACAGAGGTATCAGGCTAGCCTTTGGAAGAGCTGGTTACTAAAGTTCAGCCATGCAGGCAGTGTGTGATCCAGCCTCAATAACAGCTTCAAGGCTTGGGTGAACTCTTTTTTATAGACACATAATCAATAATTGCACATGTTTATGGGGTACAGTGTGGCACTTTGGTACATGTATATATCATACAATGACCAAACCAGGATAACTGGCATATCCTCCACCACCTCAAACCTTCATCCTTTCCAAATCCCATCTTCCTGGTTGGCAGCCCTCTGTGTATTGCCACACAAGGATGGCAGCAGAGCAATACTGCCCAACTCCATGGGAGAGGACAAGCTTGCTGCTTCTCTGGACTCCTAGGTGCTTCTTCCCTGGACCAACATAACCACAGTGCTTCCCAATCATAAACTGTATATAACAGCTTTCAGTGTGCTTTGTATTTCTAGCAAATTATTGAAATGGAAGGTAATTTTTGAAAAAGATTTATTTTATTTATTTGAAAGGCAGAGTTACAGAGAGAGAGGGAGACACAAACACACACACACATACACACAGGTCTTCCATCCGCTGGGTCATTCCCTAAATGGCCACAATGGCCAGAACTGGGCCAAGTTGAAGCCCAGGAGCCAAGAGCTTCTTCCAGTCCCCCACATGAATGCAAAGCCCCAAGCATTTGGACCATCTTCCATTGCTTTCCCAGGAATTTTGGGCTTCCTGTAGATTGATTGATTGATTGATTTGAAAGGCAGAGTGACAGAGAGGCAGAAGCAGAAAAAGAGAGAGGTCTTCCATCTGCTGGTTCACTCCCCAAATGGCTGCAACAGCTGTAGCTGGGCTGATCCGAAGCCAGGAGCCAAGAGCTTCTTCCAGGTCTCCCACATGGGTGCAGGGGCCCAATGACTTGGGCCATCTTTCATTGCTCCCCCAGGCCATAGCAGAAAGCTGGATCAGATGTGGAGCAGCTGGGACTCCAACCGGCACCCACATGGGATGCTGGCATTGCCTTACCCACTACACCACAGTGCTGGCCCCTAAATAAATCTTTAAAAAAAAGGAAACATACACACACACATAGAGCAACAAAGGATAAAAGTCCGCACTCCATTAGAAAAGTGAGATGGGATGGGAGTGATGTGGGCACATTGCAAAAGGAGAGTCACCGAAGTGATGACAGGACTGTGCCCATGCAAGTTCTGTCTGGGAACTCTGTCAGGCAGGATGCAGTGTTCGGGGGCCTGGCAGAAGAGCCACACTGCAGATAAACATAATCGAGTGCCAATACATTGTTGGATCTTAAATCAACTGCCTGGCCTCTACACCATGCTCCCCAGGCAGCCTGCCATTGAAAACTCCCCACTTGGACTATGTACAGGGCAGAAATATCATGGCAATGCTGTTGCAATGGTCCATTGGATCTGAGCACCCTACCCAGAGGAGACTCTTTGCATCCACCCTTCTTCATTCCTTTGTCCTGCTTGGTTTTCTTCCCAGGACTTTATTACTTGATATTATATATATGTTTGTTGCATATTGCTCATAGCTATCCCAGTGATAATGTAAGCTCCATATTTTCATGTTCACCGCTGTGTTCCACACCTAGAACAGTGCCTGGCATTGAACTGAAGCTTAGTAACTATTTATGTGATTAATGGCTAACTTTATCTGTCAGTTGGCGGTGACAGCTCTGATAATGCTGAGGCAGCACCCTAGATTCTGATCAGTGCTGAGACATCGAGGAGATAGTATTTGAGCCCATACTGCAGAATCAAACCCTGAACAACACTAAATTCATTGAGAAAACATTCATCACGTGCAGACCTGTCTGGGTGGCCAGCTGGCTTTGCTCAGGCCACGCCCCTCGATTTCTTTCATGATTGCTTTGTGAGTCTCTGGTCTCAAATGCAAATTAATAACAAGAAATAAATACGAATACATATTAGTAATGACACCACACACAACACCTCCTGAGCATTTTCTATGTGCCAGGACATTGCCAGATACCATTCTATTATATCCCAGATTTGTTTCATCAGTAAAATCCTGCCATCAAGCTACGAGGTGTACTGGTACTGTTAGTTTTTCATCACTTTAACAAGATGGCCTCTTAGTGTACGGTTAATTTTATGAGTATTAGTAAACTGAAGGGGCCAGCGCTATGGCATGGTGGGCTAAGCCTCCGCCTGTGGCGCCAGCATCCCATGTGGACACCGATTTCTATCCCGGCTGCTCCTCTTCCAATCCAGCTCTCTGTTATGGCCTGGGAAAGCAGTGGAAAATGGCCCAAGTGCTTGGGCCTTGTACCTGTGCAGGAGACCCAGCAGAAGCTCAGCTCTGGCCGTTGCAGCTATTTGCAGAATGACCCAGTGGATGAAAGATCTCTCTCTCTCTCTCTCTCTCTCTCTCTCTCTCTCCCTCTCCCTCTTTCTGTTTCTCCCTCTATCTGTCTGTAACTCTATCTCTCGAATAAATGAATAAATGTTAAAAAAAAACATTTAAAAACTGGAAGTAGATTTTTGTAAAAATTAAGAGTGGGAATAGAAGAGAGAGGAGTAAGGAGAGTGGGAGCATGGGTGGGTAGGAGGGAGGGTACGGTGGGAAGAATGACTATGTTCCTAAATCTGTATATATGAAATGCATTAAATTTGTATATCTTAAATAAAATTAAGGAAAAAAAAGGTGAGGATGGAAAAAGAATGAACAAAAACAAGACACCTGGAAAGCTGACTTTGTCAAGTTAACTTAGTCCACACTTGTGGAGATTTGAGGGCATGGTGCTGGCATCAGCTCAGCTCTGGGGAAGGCTGCCCTGACAGTGTCACACTGTAGCAGAAGAGAGGGCAGTGCAGGTGCAGGTGTGGAGCTAAGGATCACATCCCAAACAGGAAGCCAGGGAGAGCTGTGTGAGGCCAGGCTCAGGTGCTCACAACAAACCTCTTTTGAGAACTTCCTGGGGGCTGCAGGAAGACCACCTTAACCTCTTCCTTGGGCAGGGCCCCCAGTGACCGCCCACAGGGCCCCACCTCTTATAGTTGCCACCGCTTCTCAGCACTGCCACATTAAGAACCCAGCCTCTGACCCAAGGACCTTAGGGGAACAAACCTGGATCTAACCATGGCATTAGGAGCCTTGAGTTTTGACTTCAGATTTGCTATGAAACTCTGAGGCTCTGAAGAAGTCCTTCTATCACCTGGTTTTTTCTTTGCTTTTGTTTTTAACTTATAAAATAAGGGATTGAATAAAATCAGTAGGTTCCCAGGCTGGTGCTATGGAGTAGTAGGCTAAGCCTCTGCCTGCAGTGCCTGCATCCCATATGGGCGCCAGTTTGTGTCCTGGCTGCTCCTCTTCCAATCCAGCTCTCTGCTTACAGCCTAGGAAAGCAGTGAAAGATCGCCCAAGCCCTTGAACTCTTGCACCCATGTGGGAAGAAGCTCCTGGCTCCTGGCTTTGGTCTGGCCCAGCTCTAGTTGTTGTGGCCATTTGGGGAGTGAACCAGTGGATGAAAGACCTCTCACTCTGTCTCTCACTCATCTGTCTATAACTCCACCTCTCAAATAGATCAATAAATCTTTTTTTTAAATAACTGGTATAGATTCTAAACTTTCTTTTCCTTTTAGCAATGGCATCCTCTTAAAACAAGCTGTGCTTCAGAAGCTCCGTTTGGAAAGGGATTAAAGCAGAAGGTGTCAGGTGAAGCTCCCTGGTCTTCCACCTGCCTCCCTGCAGCAGTGCCTGAGCCTGCTCTTCAGAGCTCCCAGGAGAATGGATTCAAAACCCCAGCAGCCCCTCTTCTGTTCTGCAGAGCCCAGTCCAAAAAGGAAGCAGAGTGTATTTCATGGCTGTGCCCAGGGGAAAAGAAACCTTTTGTGATTGGAGACAAAGGACATGACTGGCTGGGGAACTTCCTCTCTGTGCCAACAGAACAGAAGAGGAGACTGGGTGTGTAGTTCTCAAACTCTGGCTTACAGTGGACCACCTGGGGAACCTGAGGAGCCTGTGGATGCCTCGGTCCCATCTCTCAAACCCCTTCATCTCCCATCCCAACTCAGCGGGTTCAGAGTGGGGCCACAGGAATAAGTGCTTTTACCGTCTCCCCATTGGCTCTGATGCAGATGTGCAAAACCTACACTTGAGGGCAAGAAGAATGGGCACTCGGAGAACATGCCACCTGGAGGAGCACAGGGCGGGTCCATGTTAGACCAACTGTACTGCAGAGATGAGCCGAGGGAAGTGTGAGAGAGAGAGAGAGAGACAGAGAGAGAGACCCACAATGGCATCTGTGACGCCTGAGAGACTAGCAATGAATTGTTCAGGCTGTGTGATTAGGGGGTCAGCCTAGCAAGTTACTTCTCTGTGTACATAAGGGGTTGGTCTGGTATGGAAACTGCAACCTTGACTGTACGTCCTGCAGCAATGCCCACTGACTTCACAGACCAGGGCTGATTGGTGCTAAGGTTCTCAAGTGAACCTGCCCATGTGTCTTGTGTTAGAGACTTCCTGCACATTCTCTTCAACAGTCACAGATCCTGACCAATTACCAAGGGGCCCCAGGTCTTCATAATGCCAAAGCCCATGACCTTTATGCTTCACCAGCCTTCAATAATAACCACAACTCACATTCACTGAGCCTCACACTAAGACAAGCTCTGTACTAAGTGCTTAATAGACATTATCTCATCTGATTATTACCACTATTCTATAAAGTGAGTATTGAGCATACCATTCTCCTGACAAAGGAACCCGAACGGTTTGGGTCAGGGGCCTGCTCTCATCCACTGCCCACTTACTGCCTCCTTCCAGATCTGCAGGGTTGACCAGAAAAGTCAAGAGAGGCCTTGAACTCTTTTTTTAAAGATTTATTTATTTATTTGAAAGACAGAGTATGGCCGGCGCCACAACTCACTAGGCTAGTCCTCTGCCTGTGGCGCCAGCACTCCGGGTTCTAGTCCCAGTCGGGGCGCCAGATTCTGTCCTGGTTGCTCCTCTTCCAGTCCAGCTCTCTGCAGTGGCCCGGGAGTGCAGTGGAGGATGGCCTAAGTGCTTGGGCCCTGCACCCACATGGGAGACCAGGAGAAGCATCTGGCTCCTGGCTTCAGATCAGCGCGGTACGCTGGCTGCAGCACGCTGGCTGCAGCACGCTGGCCACAGTGGCCATTGTGGGGGGTGAACCAAAGGAAAAGGAAGACCTTTCTCTCTGTCTCTCTCTCTCACTGTCCACTCTGCCTGTCAAAAAAAAAAAAAAAAAAAGAAAAGAAAAGAAAAAAGAAAGAAAGAAAGAGGGAGAGACAGAGAGAGAGAGAAGAGAGAGAGAGAGATCTATGATCACAATGGCCAGAGCTGAGCTGATCTGAAGCCAGGAACCAGGAGCTTCTTCAAGGTCTCCAGGTGGGTGCAGCCCAAGCACTTGGGCCATCTTCCACTGCTTTCTCAGGTGCATTAGCAGGTAGCTGGATTGGAAGTGGAGCAGCCTGGATTTGCACTGGTGCCTATAAGGGAAGACAGTGCCACAAGTTACCCACTATGCCACAGTACAGGCCTGAGGCCTTGAATTCTTTTTTCTGTTTTGTTAATTTATTAATTAAATTCTTATTTCCTAAGTACAACTTTAGGAATATAGTTATTCTTCCCACCAGATCTATCCTCCCACACTCACACTCCCACCCCTTCTCCTCCTCCCTCTCCCCTTCTCAGTCTCATTCTCCATTAAGATTTTCTTTAAAAAAAAAAAAAGATTTATTTTATTTATTTGAAAGACAGAGTTACAGAGAGAGGTAGACACAGAGAGAGGGGTCTTCCATCCACTGGTTCACTCTCCAGATGGCCGCAATGTCCGGAGTTACACCAATCCGAATCCAGGAGCCAGGAACTTCCTCTGGGTCTCCCACACGAGTGCAGGGGCCCAAGGACCTGGGCCATCCTCTACTGCTACCCCAGGCCATAGCAGAAAGCTGGATTGGAAAAGGAGCAGCTGGAACTGGAACCAGCACCCATATAGGATGCCGGCGCATCAGGCCAGGGCGCCACAGCAGTGGCCCCTAAGATTTATTTTCAATTAACTTTGTACACAGGAGACCAACTCTATACTAAGGAAAGATTTCAACAATTTGCACACACACATACACACACACACAAAACTGTTTGAGAACTAGTTTTAGCTTATTCTCATAATACAACTCATTGAGGACAGAGGTCCTGCATGGGGAGTTAGTGCACAGTGACTTCTGTTGTTAATTTAACAATTAACACTCTGAGGTATGACGTCAGTGATCACCTGAGGCTCTTGACATGAGCTGCCTAGGCTATGGAAGCCTTTTGAAACTACAAACTCCATCTGTATTTAGACAAAGCCATAAGCAAAGTGGAAGTTCTCTCATCCCTTCAGAGAAAAGTGCCTCCTTCTTTGATGGCCCCTTCTTTCCACTGGGGTCTCTCTCACAGAGATCCTTCATGTAGAACATTTTTTGCCATAGTGTCTTAGCTTTCCATGCCAGAAATGCTCTTACAGGCTTTTCAGCCAGATCAGGAAGCCTTAAGGACTGATTCTGAGGTCAGGGTGTTACTTAAAGCAATTGTCATTCTATGAGTCTGCTGTGTGGACTGCGTTCCAAGTTGGACTTTCTCTCCTTTTTAATTCCATCTATTATTATTACCAGATACTTGATCTTTTTTATATGATCCCTTTAACACTTAATCCTATCTCTATACCTTCACTTTAACATTTAATATGATCACTTTAACACTTAAGGTGGCATTTTTATCACCCAGCTTAATAGGATTTGGGGTCCCATGACAAGTTTTCAAAGAGTTCAACAAATAGTATGAAGAAAAAAATACACAAAATAAAAACTGTTTCTTGACAGTCAAGGCAATCTCACTGTTACCTCTTTAGTAATATTTTGCTCCTGTTCTTGGGTAACCATGCAATGTATCCTCCAATCCTCCATCTCTGAGAGTAAAAGGGAACACCATGAATAATAAGGCATTTAAATATGTTCTCTCATCATAAAGAAGCAAAAAAACCCGTTTGATTCCTTATGTCTCCCCCCCCAAATAATACATAAATAAATAAATAAATAAATAAATAAATCTGGTTTTAATGTGACCAGCATTGTAATGCAGTAGGTTAAGCCATCACTTGTGACTCTGGCATCCTGTATTTTGAATTCCAGCTCAAGTGTCAGCAACTGCAGCCAAAATGAATCTCTTCCCTAAGGCCCACCTTCAGACACTGTAATTCCATCAAACTTCCACCCTCTGAAGACTCTGGGGACCAGACCTTTAACAGACAGGTCTTTGAGGACATTCAGCACCCAAACCACAGCAAGAGGTTTACATTTTACTGGTGCAACTACTTTATCACATGTTATAACGCCCTAATGTGGTTTTCCTCCAAAGCATACCTTTAGATAAGAACTTGGGTGGAGGAAATTTTTCTGGGAGAAGATCCAAGAAGAAGGAATGAGGAAAATGAGACAGACAAGGGAGAGAAGCCAAGAGGGAATATGTTAGTAGCTGATTAATGCTGTGGACCTGGTTCCCTTCAAGGAGCTGTGGAGAACACACCCCAGAATTCTCTCACGGAAGTGAAGGAGGCTGGGCCATATGCCTACATTTATCTACCTCCTCGATGCTCCACTGGCCGCCGTATAACCCCTCTGTTTCCTGGCTGCACCTGCACTTGGTGAGTGGCCTTCTACTGCTTCAAAAAAAGTCCACAGGCAGGAAAGTGCAGGGATTTCCCAGGGTGAGAACTGCATGGAGAACTCAGTCATGAAACCACCTGCTGGGGTGGTGCTGTGGCGTAGCAGGTAAAGCCACTGCCTGCAGCCTTGGCATCTCATATGGGTGCTGGTTTGAGTCCTGGATGCCCCACTTCCGATCCAGCTGTCTGCCATGGCCTGGGAAAGCAGTAGAAGATGGCCCAAGTCCTTGGGCCCCTGCACCCACGTGGGAGACCTGGAGGAGGTTCCTGGCTCCTGGCTTCAGATCAGCACAGCTCCAATGGTTGCGGCCAACTGGGGAGTGAACCAGCATATGAAAGAACTTTCTCTCTCTCTCTCTCTCTCTCTCTCTCTTTGCCTCTCTTTCTCTCTCTGTGTAACTCTGGCTTTCAAATAAATAAATAAATCTTAAGGAAAAAAAAGAAAGAAAACTGCCTGCCACCGCAGTATAGAAATCAGGGGAGGGAACAGGCTGTGCTACAAGGAATCTTCAGGGTCTGCTATAAGTAAGATGTTAGAATGAATCTCTTCCTGCTTTGGCTATGTGAACTGACAATCTGACAGGTGTCAGGAACTGAAAGACAGAACAAGGGAGCTCTCCCCTTGTGGAGCCGACACTGAGTCTTGAGGAGAAACTGTGTCACTGCTCTCAGAACCAGCCCATCTGTGGATGGAGGGTGAGAGAGCAAGATTGGGCAAAAGACTTCTTTGCAACTAACTGGTACTTTACTGCGACTTCCCATCTCTTCTCCAAACAGGAGGTGATAGTGCCTGTGACATCAAGCCAGGAAGACGAGGACTTGGGCAGCACTGGGAGGCAGATGAGAGTCAGAGGGAGCAGGAGCCCAAGGCAGGCCTGGAAGAATTAAAGCTGATCACGCACTAAGAACTGACTCTCACTAGGGAGCCAGAACTGGGTGTCACAATGTAGAAGCTGGCATCTATCAGGAAAGGAACATTGAAGGTGGACAGCTGAGGGACACTCATGAGCCACAGCATGCTTGGTTGTCCTGGGTGCCACACAACAGGGACATTTGGAGGAGTGAGGAGAGAGGACTGGATATGTGTGGCCAGATGCCCAGGGGCCAAAGAAGGAGTTGCAAAGGACCATGCAGGATTGAGCTGGATCTGCCTAGGGCCAAGGGCAGGAGAAAGGGAACCAACGGGAGCTCTTAATTGGAAAAACTGCCCTTCAGGGGAAAATAGTTTCTTTCAACCGAGGGCCAGGCCTGCAGAGTGCAAAGCTGCTCAGACTCAGACAGTTTCTCACCTCTGCACCCTCTCCATCCTTCTGGGGAGAACAACCCTGAGCTGGGGACAGTCGGGGGAGCAGCGAGAAAGAGCTAAGCTCAAAGTGAGCAGAGAGGAAGCAGAAAGACCTCCGCCCCTGTCACCACAGGCGTGCAGCCTGAAACACATCCAAAGCCGGGGAAGGGGAGATGGATTGTCAGTTAAGTTGGGAATTCTGTACATTTCACAAGACAGGAAGTTCTCTCATTCTCGAACTGAGACCAGAAATCCAGGCCAGAGTTCTTACGGGGCAGAGAATTCTACACCAGGGAGTAACATGTACAGGGCAGTGAGAGAAATGGAGTCACTTTTGGAGCACAGTGCAGGCATGAGCTGGAAGGAGAATTAGATTTGAAAAAAGCAAAGAAAAGAAAAAAGAAAAGAAAAGCATGCTGTAAGCAGGGTCTTCCTCCACAGTGGACTGGGAGGGCTTAGTGAGGACGAGGGTTGGAAATGATTTCCCTCTCCTCAGTAGACACAATGGACTGATTATGCTGATTTATGGAGATAAGTTTAATACATCACCTTCTGGCCACAGCACACTCACTGAAGCAGCCACGCACGGATCCGCCCCCTGCTCTCCGGCTGCAAGGCAACAGACCCACAGCCTCCGGCTGCAACACCCTCGGCATCCACACTCTGCCAGGTGGCACCAGCAGGTGGCTGTGCACGGCGAGGGCAGCGGCACCTGGGCACTCTTGCCCAGAGAAGGTGGTCTCGCCGGGGCCTGGACATTGCCCCAAGATCCCGCTTCTGAAAGACTGTCTTGGCTCCAGAACTCCCTGCTGGGTTAGCTCAGGCTGTGGGATCTGCGTTCCACTCTGAGGCTCTCCTTCCTCAATCCTGCTTCCTTCCCCTTTTCTCTTCATGGGCTGTATTCCTGTTAACCCTCTGCATGTGCTTCTCAGGGAATCCGATATCCTCATTCTTTAAATTCTGAACGTTGCCCGCATGGCCTTGCTATCTTTTCCCCAATGCTTTAACTTTATTTATTTTAATATTAATTGACAAAACTTTGTGCCTATTTCTTGTGTGTAGCACATAGTTTTGAAATAATGTATACACTGTGGAATGACTCCAGAGCTAATTACGTGTTACCACATGTACTTCTCTTTTTTTTTTTTTTTGGTGGCAAGAACACTTAAAATTTATTCTCTTAGACATTTTCAAAGAATGGGTGTGGTACTTTTTTTTTTTTTAAAGATTTATCTATTTATTTGAAAGTCAGAGTTACACAGAGATAAGAGACAGAAAGAGAAAGAAAAGGATCTTCCATCCACTGGTTCATTCCCCAAATAGCAGCAATGGCTAGGGCTGGGCTAGGCCGAAGCTAGGAGTCTGGGGTTTCTTTCAGATCTTCCACATGGGTGACAGGTTCTCAAGGACTTGGGCCATGTTCCCCTGCTTTCCCAGGCGCATTAGCAGGGAGCTGGATTGGAAGTGGAGCAGCCAGGTCTTGAACCAACACCCATATGGGGTGCAGGTATCACAGACTGAGGCTTTACATTTTAATTAACTATTGTCATCCTGGTGTACAACAGACTTCTTCAACTTACTCTTCCTGTCTAGCTGAAATTTTGTTTCTTTTGACCAACATCTCTCCTGGCTGCACACTGATATCCACCATTCTACTCTCTACTTGCATTAGTTCATGTTTTTAGATTCCACATACAAAGAAGATCATGTGTTATTTGTCTTTCTGCACCTGCCCTATTTCACTTAACATAATGTCCCCTGAGTTCATCCCTGTTGTTACAAATCATGGAATTTCCTTCATGTTTAAAGCTGAATAATGTTTTATCATGTGTATATATCACATGTTCTTTTTCCATTCACCTAGCTTGACTGCATATTTTGGCTGTAATGATTAGTGCTGCAGTGAACATGGGAGTGCAGGTATGTCTTTGACATAGATTTCATTTCCTTTAGAAATATACCCAAGAGCTGCATTGCTGGGTGTAATTTTATTTTTTAAAATAAATGAGAAGGGGCTAACCCCGTGGCATAGAAAGTTAAGCCTCCACCTGCAGCACCAGCATTCCACATGGGGCCAGTTCGTGTCCTGGCTGCTCTTCTACCAATCCAGCTCCCTGCTTATGGCCTGCAAAGGCAGTGGAAAATGGCCCAAGTGCTTGGACCCCTGCACCAATGTGGGAGACCCAGAAAATGCTCCTGGCTCTTGGCTTTGGATGGCACAGCTCCATCTGTTGCAGCCAGCTGGAGAGTGAACCAGTGGATGGAAGACCTCTCTTTCTGTCTCTCCCTCTCTGTAACTCTGCTCTCAAATAAATAATCTTTTTTTGTCTTTTATTATGTATGTTTTTATTTTTCTCCAATATTTCCTCAATCTGTATACACAGGCAAAAGTATGCTGTTTGACATTAGACTGCAAACTTTATCACTGCCTGGAAAAGGAACAATTGGCCCTAACACATGCTTAACCAGGAGGCCAGTTCATCTGCCGACCCCCAAGAACGTGGAGATGAACATGATAGATGGACTGTCTGCCATCTGAGCCCTCGTTCACCACCATTCGGTAACCCTTCTTTAGGCCCAGGTCAGCAGCACATTTTTGCCAACAATCATTAAATGTCCAAGAAGACTTTCATCAGCATCCTCTGCTGCAGAAATCTGGGATATATGTTTCTTAGGTATCACCAGAAAATGTGTTGGTGCTTGGGGGGAAATATGGAAAGCAAGACACTGGTCATCCTCGAAAATGATTTTGGCTGGGATTTCCTTGCGGATGATCTTCCCGAAGATCGTGTCGCCACCAGGCTGGGCGACCTGAGCCTTGGCGATCTCATCTGCCATCTCGGGCTGCCTCCAGAGCAACGGCCACGGGAGAAGCGCAGAGGAGGGAGGAAGCCGCAGAGCTGGCAGAGGGCGGGAGCGCGCCTAAATAATCTTTTTTTTAAAATAAATATATATAAATATATATATATAAAAATTTAATAATTCAGACTGAAACCTGATTGTATCTTTTTAAAAAATCTTAATCCCAGAGGCTTTTAAAATTTAATTAATTTATTTATTTGAAAGAAAAATTACAGGGAGAGAAGGACAGACAGAAAGAAAGATTTTTTGGTTTACTTCCCAAATGGCCAGGGATGGTCCAGGTGGAAACCAGGAGCCAAGAGTTTCATCTGAGTCTCCCATGTGGTTGCAGGGGCTCAAGCACATGGGCCATCTCCCATTGCCTTCCCAGGTGCATTAGCAGGGAGCTGGATCGGAAGTAGAGCAGCCAGGACTTGAACCTGTACTCATATGGAATGCTGGCACTGCAGGCTGTGGCTTAACTCACTGCACCACAACACTATCCCCTCCCTGAGTCCTGATAAATAAATTAAATGTTCAGAGGTATCCATTTGAAAAAAGCAACAATACATAGGGAACTATTCATTTCATTCTCTTCTTCACTTAGCAGATCCTACTCATCCTTGGGAGTCTCAGCTTAAATATCATTTCTCTTTAACAGCTTTCCCCCAATGCTCCTGACTGTAACTTTGCTAAATCTCCTCACTATTATAGGCTCCCTCATTTTTCCCTTTAGAAAGATTCATCACACTTGGAGTTACTTGTCCAAGGTCAGTTATTAGCCTGGGAGCCCCATGAAGCCATAACCTAAAATTATTGACCACTGCTCATTGCCCAGCACTCAGGACAATAGGAGGGATCTTCAACAAGTTCATGGAAAGTGCATATTATGAAAAATGGGTTTCAGAATTTTTTGCAACAATTGGGTCGGTGTTGGCCACAGCTTGGGGATTTTATGTCTCATAAAAGAGCTGGTTTGAGTCTTGGTTACTCTGCTTGCCATTCGATCATTCCTGTTAATGCACGCTGGGAGGAAGTAGATGATAGTTTAGACCCCTGCCATCCATGTGGAAGACCCAGATGAAGCTCTTGGCACCTGGCTTTGGCCTGGCCCAGCCCTGGCTAATGTGGGCACTTGCATTTTGAACCAGCAGGTGGAAGCCCTCTCTCTCTCTCTCTCTCTCCTTCTCTCACTCTCACGCTCTCTCTCTCTCTCTTTCTCTTTCTCTCTCTGTGTGTGTGTGTGTGTGTGTGTGTGTGGTATTCCACTTGATCTGTTGCTCTGCCTTTCAAATAGATGAAAATAAACTTTAATAAAAACATTTAACTTTTTAAAAAGAGTTATTTATTTGTTTGAAGAGTTAGGGAAAGATGGAGAGAAAGAGATCTTCCATCCATTAAGGACTTCCCAGATGGTCACAAGGGCCAGGACTAGGCCAGACTGAAGCTGGGAGCCAGGAGTTTATTCCAGGTCTCCCACGTGAGTAGCAGAGAATCAAGTACTTAGGCCATCTTCCACTGCTTTTCCCAGGCCATTTGCAGGGAGCTGGATCAGAAGTGGAGCATCCTTGAACCGGCACCCATATAAGATGGCAGCATTGCAGGCAGCAGCTTACCCACTATACCACAATGCAAGCTCTATTTAAAAATGTTTAAAAACATATATTTTCATTTCTTTTTTTCCACAAATTTCTTGAAGTACCCTTCAATGCGGACCATAGAAGCTACTTCGTACTCATTTAATTGAGTGCTGGACTTGCTGACCCAAGGATAGTTAATGTTAGCACAGAGTCAGAGTTCACCACATCTGCCTCCATTGTGCACTTGACCCTGAGATGCACTATTTTAGACTCATTGGAATTGAATATTGGAATAAACTAAAGATTATCTAGGGGGCTGGTGTTGTGGTGCACTGAGTTAAGCTGCTGCCTATGACGCCAGCATCCTGTATGAGCACTGGTTTGAATCCTAACTGTTCCACTTTTGATCCAGTTCCACGCTAATGTGCCTGGGAAAGCAGCAGAAAATGGCCCCTGCCACCCATATGGGAGACGTGGATGGAGTTCCAGACTCCTGGCTTCTGCCTGGCCCAACCTGGGCCATTGCAGCCATTTGGGGAGTGAACCAGCAGATGGAAGATCAAGCCCTCTCTCCCCTCTCTCTCTGGCTAGCAAATAAATAAATAATAAAATCTTTATTTAAATGAAAAGATTATCCAGCTAGGGGATCCATCTGGTACCAGAGCATCTCAGCAAATCGTTGTCCAGTCTATGCTTGAATATCAGGAACAGAAACTGCCTCCTGTGGTAGCCATGACAGAGCTCTGTCAGAAAGTCTTTTCTTACACTGATCTCCAGCAGTCTCCTCCTGAACCTGATTTCCTGTAGCTTTCACCAAATTGTATTTGCACAGAATGATTTCCATAATTTCAACAACCTACATCAACTCTCTTGTTCAAACTGCTTTTTAAGAGTATCACATTTCTCCCCTCTGGATTGTTTCTCAAATGGAACATAACTAGCTTTACATAGAAAGATTTCATTCATTCATCTATTCTAAAGCGATCAGTTGAGTGCTAACACATGTCCGGCATGGAGGCCAGCAATAGTGGGACCCACAGAAGAAACAAGAGAAGGAGTCCATCTGGGGAGATAAAAATACTCATCAGATTGGACGATGACAGCCACATAGGATCCGCAGAGAGAGAGCTGGAGCAGAGTATGCTGAGATCAAAATGATGGGTTGGGAGCATTCTAAGGGTTCCAAGCAGATGGTACATCTGAGGGTCTGGGAATACAGAGAGTAGGGAGTCCAGGGAGGCTCCCCTAGGAAGTGAGATTTGAGATGAGCTTAGAGAATGGCAACATAAGCCCCTGGTCAAACCACCCTGATAAGCAGGCTCTGAGAGAGGACTCGACCAAGCCGCTAGGGAGGGGCTTAGTGAGGCTGGAGGAAGTTGGAGGGTGGCCACTTAGGGTGAGAATTATTTCCCTCTCCTCAGGACTGCCAGTCAGTCACTCTTGCCAGGAGCCTCCTCACAGCTTGTCCTAACCTCACTCTTGGGGACTGACCCGCTGACGCCTCCTGGGGCACGTGCTGCTGACATGGCGGTCCTTCTCTGGCTGCTCCCTCTCCTGCTGCTCCTTGAAGGTGAGTGACCCCCAGCTCCTTTCCAGGACTGGCTCCTCTCCTCCTGTTCTCCTGTCCTGCTAGATTCTGGGCTGGCAAGATCCTTTGGAGTTGAATGTGTAAGTTCTCCTGGAGCGACAAGGAATAGGATGTGGCTTCAGTATAGGACACGGTGATGTGGACAGCTGGGGATGTGGAAAGCAGAGAGCAGCCTCAGGGTGGCAAAGTGGATGGTGAAAGTTGGAGGCTGAACGACCAACTGGAAGGCAACACTGGTTCTCAAAATCAGGTGCAGTGGAAATCTAGGGCCAGAAGAGGCAGGTGGAGGAGGCAGTGTGTAGACCACAGAAACAAAAACTGAGATTGAACCACAGCTCCTGCTGCCAGGTTCAGCAGCCCAGACTCCAGCTGGGATGTTTCTCCCTCTTCTTTTCCTTGATCTGCAGCCAAAGGGGACTCTGGAGATGATGTGAATCCTGAGGAAGTAGCAGCGGTCCTCCAGGGACCTGTTAGCCTCTCCCTGGAAATACCGTCTGATGAAGATGTTGAGCGCATCATCTGGTACTTTCACAAGCCACTTGCTACCGTGGTGCCAGGGAAAGACGGACATCCAGCTACCATCAGAGTGACCAACCCACAGTTTGAGAACCGACTGAGCTGGCTGGACACCAGCCACACCCTGCTCATCAGGAATCTGAGCTGGGCGGACTCCGGCCTTTACCAAGCTCAAGTCTACCTGGGAACATCACAGCTCTCTACCATGCAGTACTACAATCTACGTATCTACCGTGAGTTTAGGCTGGGAACTGTAAAACTTCTTTGTGCTAATCTCCTGAACTTCCCACCGTGGAGTAGGAGTCTCAGTACTTGGGATCATGGCTTGAGGGACTGGAACCAGAAGAAGACGGTCTCCAGAGTGCCCAGCCCCAGTATCTGAGCTGCAGCAAATGCAGCTGCAGTGACCTAGAGCAAGGAGGCGCTGGGCACTGAGGCTGATCCATGTGGGTGCCCAATGCAGAGCAAAGGCTTAGGGGCTTTGTTTATAGACCCTCTAGGGTTTCCTAAGGATGAACACCTGATCCATACTTGAGACTTTTACCCCTGTGGGATTTAAGGGCTACTAATCACTGTCTTCTCTCTACTTCTCAGTGTCTGTCATCACATTGAATCTACCCTGAATCTTGAAGGGAATTGATTAAAATATAAATGCCCCTCGGAGGGATGGTTATATCTTATGGGATCAAGGAGGCAGAGCAGATATTGGGGGAAGGCGGAGTACAAAAGTGAGAGGGAGGAGGCATTTAAGGCAGAAGACGCCAAAGGCAGCATTGCCTACCTTAGCAGTTGCCCGGAGACCCTGGAACCACAGGCTTGGTGGAGGCTGGGTTTTGTTTTTGCTTATTTGTTGTTTGGGTGAAGGAGCTCTCAGAGGACAGCACTAATTCCTCTGTGTTGGGGGGTGGTGGTGGTGGGGTCTTTGTGTCTCCTCTCATCCAGAATGGCTGTCGGAGCCCCAAATCACAGTGAACTTTGAGATCTCCAGGGAAGGTCCCTGTAACATGTCCCTGACATGCTTCGTAAAGGCAGACATGGACGTGACCTACAGCTGGTTTTCCTCGGGGGACAGCACCGATACAAACCATGAGGGCCCCGTCCTTAGAACATCCTGGAGGCCCGGGGACAGCGCCCTCTTGTACACCTGCAGGGCCAGCAACCCCATCAGCAGCATCAGGTCCCGTCCTATCTCTGCAGGACACTTCTGTGCAGGTACCAGAATCTGGAGACAACCCCTAAGCTCACGCGAAGCCCGTGCCCCAGAGCACCAATTCCTTCCCCAGTCCTTCTTTCTCAGGGAGCTGGAAGCCAGAGCCCAGCCCCGCTCCACAGAGGCTTGACACTGGCACTGGGGAGGGGCCCTTCCCCTTCTCTAGTGCTCCCAACTGCCGAAGGTCACTCAGCTTGGGAATGCCCCCCAGACCCCAGTCCCTGAGTCTCTGTGCATAAAATAGACACGTATAGTTCCCAAGGGGCATCCGCCGATCGTGAGCTTGAGATCCACCGTGGGATCTGGGGAGGTGTCCCCACTGATTCCCACCACTCCCTCTGATGGGGCCTCTCCCCGGCTTCTTCCATCGCAGATCCTGGCTATTCTGAGAAGCCCTCAACACCCTTCTGCCTCCTGGCCAAGGGACTTCTCCTCCTCTTGCTCTTGGTAATTCTGGCTGTGGGACTCTGGGTCGTCCGGGTCGTCCGAGTCCAGAAAAAAAAACAAATGCCCAAGATGAAGAAACTCAAGAGGAACAGAATGGAACTGAGGAAGAGGGAGAAGCCTGGCCTCAGCCTACCCTGACTGTCCCTCGGGGACTCCTGTCCTGAACTTTGTTTCTTTCCAGCTCTCAGGAAAGTGTGCCTCATCTCTCCTCCTCCCAGGGACTCAGTTAGGGGGTGGGGGGCCGGGTCGTCCACAGGGCCATACTCCGCGAGGGAAGACTGTCAGGAAATAAAGTCAAATTAAGCGACTGCTACTCTAGCAAAGCTGTGTCTGGACCTTCTGCCCTTGCCGGTCAGCTCTGAGAAAACAGCTCCCTACCTTCTCACTCCTTTCTGGCTGCCTTTCTCCAAGCTCACCTGCTTTTCTTGGCCCACTGTGGAGGAAAGTCAGTATAAAAGACACCTTACTATCATCTATCCCGCTCCCAAGCAACGCACATGCTGTTTATGCTTTAAGTAAGGAGAAGGAGGGATTCCTTTCAACCTGACTATACCTGTGGGAGCATGTCAGACACTCAGGATCCTGCCCAAAGGGGCACCACTGCTGCCAGATTCCTCTGCTCTCCTGTCTCCTGACAGATCTCTCTCTCTCTCAGATTTATTTTATTTATTTGAAAGAGTTACAGAAAGAGAGAAGGAGAAAACATACAGAGAGAAAGAAAGTTCTTCCATTCGCTAGTTTACTCCCCAGATGGCTGCAACACCCAGGCTGTGCTAGACTGAAGTCAGGAGCCAGGAGCTTCTTCCAGGTCTCCCACGTGGGTGCAGGGGCCCAAAGACTTGGGCCATCTTCTGCTGCTTTCCCAGGGAGCTGGATAGGAAGTGGAGTAGACAGGTCTCTAACTGGCACCCATATGGGATGCTGGCATCTCAGGTGGCAGCTTGATCTGCTGTGCCACAGTGCTGGCCCCTGCCCTCACTCTCATCCTGCAGGTAAGTTTACTGCACCAGCCCATCCAACCACACTGGCTTAGAAGCTGTTCCACACAGGAGAGGGAAGGACCCTCGTTCTGTCCTACTGGGTCCTGGTCAAGCCATCTGACTCTTAATCATCTTTCCAAAGCCATCGATCTGGCCATTGGTCCCCCAGAAGGATGACAACACTGCTGTTTTAACAGCTGAGATCTTGAACCCTTAACTTCTGTCTGTTGGTATTACTGTCCTGTCACTTCCCTGTAGATTTCTTGTCTCAGTCCTCTCTGGAAACTTGTCTTGGGTTAACATGCACTCCTCACCACCTGACAAAGGCCCTTATGTTTGAGTTCTTGCTCTTTCATTAGCCTAACAACAAGTCTGAATTCCTTCCCCACGCCTCATGTGCCACTGTCCAAGTCTCCAGCATTCTCCCAAAGTTGGACCTTGATGCTATGGGGTTGGGGAAGGGAGCTCCACAGGGGAGAACTGGAAGCCACTCAGCCACAAGAGAGGAGTAGGAGGTGAGTGAAGGTGTTGTAGGCTATGGTGGGGACCCAGGTGGAGGTCTCAGAAGACCTGGACTTTGCTCTGCCACTTGCCTGTAGCCTGAGACACTGCTCATTGAGCTTCCATTGAGCCACATCCCTTTCCATAAGGAAGGCACATTGGGAAGGAGAGGCAGGCATATAGGTACAGCTGCTGGGAGTGCTTCCAAAGACACAGCAAAGCAAGCACCTTGACTCCTGAGGAGGGAGGATGGACTGGGAACCCTGGGGACTTTAGAGGAGGTGCCTGACAATAGGGAGAGGGCCTGCGGCAGGAGTCGTGCTCGGTATGTCTTTGGATCTCACCTTCCCTTTCCCCTCTGCCTTTGAGTGAGTTTCAAGAAAAGGACTAAGAAAAAGGGAGCAGGACACTGTGGGACTGTGAACTGGAAAAATAACTTGCTTTTAGGAAAACAGGACACATGGACCAGGCACTGAGTCAAGAAAGCTCTGAGAGCAGTAAGGGACAGGGCCAGAAGCCAAAAGGCAGGGTTCCCCTAGGATTTTGTGCAGGAGACACAGTCCCTTGGGACTTGGAAAGGAAGTGATGAAGTTGGAAAACCAGTCCCCAAAGAGCTACTAGGTCTGGCAAGTGGTTCCACCATGGCCTGAGCCCTTGTCTTTTGGGAAGGCAGTCCCTGGCCTGAGGCTGATCTCCGTGCCCCATTTAGGCTTCAGCAATCCCACCTCCAGAAAGACTGAAGCCAAAGCTGCTCTAACTCCTTTCATACGTCTCCTCGGAAGCCCCACTCCAATGCTGGAGGTTGCTTGTTAAAGTCCACCTGGTGTAGCCGGCGCCGCGGCTCACTAGGCTAATCCTCTGCCTTGCGGCGCCGGCACACCAGGTTCTAGTCCTGGTCGGGGCGCCGGATTCTGTCCCGGTTGCCCCTCTTCCAGGCCAGCTCTCTGCTGTGGCCTGGGAGTGCAGTGGAGGATGGCCCAAGTGCTTGGGCCCTGCACCCCATGGGAGACCAGGAAAAGCACCTGGCTCCTGGCTCCTGCCATCGGATCAGCATGGTGCACCGGCTGTGGCAGCCATTGGAGGGTGAACCAACAGCAAAGGAAGACCTTTCTCTCTGTCTCTCTCTCACTGTCCACTCTGCCTGTCAAAAAATAAAAAATAAAAAGTCCACCTGAGCCTGTCTTGCATGCATAGGGGCAGCTGGTTACTCATATATTTCTGAGTCTGGTACACAGGAAGTGAATGATGGGATGAATGGGCTCTGTATGACTGGCCAGGGGATCTTCCTGGAAGTTGATAAAGTCCACTTTTCTCACACCCTGTCTCTGGAACAGAGAAAGACTGAGGCCCCCACACAGCCAGAGAACCTGGAAAAGAAAAACTGAGACCCTAAATCATATTGAGCATAAGCCCAGAGAGGCCCAGCCCTCTTCCTCTGCAGGAAATTAAGGGAACAATCAGCTGATGAACAGATTTCAAAAATTTTTGCACCCAAAGAAACCTATTTTGTAATTCCATTTTTTTCATGAAGTTTTTTAAGTACCTGCATGCAATTACAAGATGTGGCAAGGGCTACAGGTGGAAATGAGAGTGTGTGGGAGGACCTAGGGAACGGTTCCTGGATAGGTGAACAGAGTTTTGACCTGCAACCAGCAGTGCATCCCTGGAATGCAGGATTGGGCGTTTCAACCAGACGGGAAGTGAGTGCTGAGACACTTATCTAAAGGGCAGCGTAGGTTCTAAGCCCTGCAAGGCCATACACACACTGTGATAAGGTTGGAGGTGAGAAACCAGGCTGGAGAGGTAGGCAAGAATCTTCCTAAGAGACTCAGGACTGTGGGAGATTTCAAGGACACCAAGATCCACTCCCTTAAATCTTAGTGTTCTGTGGGGATAGAAGATAGGCACAGGACAAGTGCAATGACAACATATAAGAAACTATACTGGGCAGCACTTCAAGTCTCAGCTGCTCCACTTCTGATCCAGCTCCCTGCTAATATGCCTGAGAAAGCAGCAGCAGATGGGCCAAGTACTTGGGTCTCTGCCACCCATGCAGGGGACTCAAATGGAGTTCCAGGCTCCTGGCTTCAACTTGGCCCATCCCCAAGTATTGCAGCTATTTGGGGAGTGAGATCTCTCCCTCTCTGTAACCCTGCCTTTCAAATAAATAACTCTTTTTAAAAAAAAAAGAAAGAAGGAAACAAAGAAAGAAAAAAGAAAGAAAGCATACCTCTTTTCTGATCCAAGGATGGCATGTAGTCAACAGGTCCCTGGAGTTGAGAACATATTCTAATACCTGGGTTAGCAAGTTGAAAATATGTGGGCTGGCTGCTGGTACTTGGGCAAAATGGGATCCTTGTTCATTGCATAAATTTTCCCACAGAATAATGACTATGGACCAAGGACAACATATAGGAAAAGCTTTTTTTAAAAAATAAGTATTTTATTTATTTGAAAGTCAGAATTACAGAGAGATGTAGAGCCAGGGAGATAGAGAGAGGTCCTCCATTCTGTTGGTTCACTCTCCAAATGACTGCAACAGCCAGAGCTGAGCTGGTCTGAAGTCAGGAACCAGGAGTTTCTTCCGGGTCTCCCAAGTGGGTGCAGGAGCCTAAGGACTTGGGCCATCTTATACTGCTTTCTCAGGCCATAGCAGAGAGCTGGATTGGAAAAGGAGCAGCCAGGACTCGAACCAGGGCCCATATGGGATGCCGGCACTGCAGGACGGGGCTTTAACCCGCTGTACCACAGTGCCAGCCTCAGAGAGGAAAATTTTTAGTCTTGAGTCTTGGGGATTATTTTTTATCAACTTTCACTTCTGGCACAGTGAAGGGAAAAGTTACAGGGCTAAGTTCCTTTTCTTACCAAAACCCTGCAAGATACAGCTGAATTAAATGGAAATGACAATGATAAGATTCAGGGTAGATATCTGTTGCAGTGTTTGAGATGCCACTTGGAATGTCTGCATCCCATATTGGAGTGCCTGGATTTGCGTCCCATTCCACTCCCAATGCCAAATCCAGCTAGCATATCCCCTGGGAGACAGCAGTCAATGGCTCAGGTGGATGGGCTTGCCACCCACGTGGGAGACCTATATTGAGTTCTCAGCTCCTGACTTTGGCCTCATCCTGTCCTGGCTGCTGAGGACATTTGAGGAGTGAAGCAGGTGATGGGAGATCTATGTGTCTGTCTGCATCTCTTTCTCCCTCTCACATAAACAGAAATTTAAAAACCAATAAAACTCACAAAATAAGTTTCCAGGGGAAGGGGGGCCATATCATACACTTCTAAAAATTGGAAGCAGTAAAATGTTTTTACAAAAAAAAAGTTATTTTAACGTTCACATGAGATTAGCTTATCCTCAAGGAGCCACTGAAGGTAGCAGCAATGGAGCATTTGGACCAGATGTGTGGCTGATACTAACAGAAGGGATGGAGGGAGAGCTTTCCTGTTGGTTTAGTGAAGGGCTAAGAAGTCAAGAAGGGCTTCACTCTGTGGTCCTTTTTTCTAGCCTTGCTTTCATACTGTTCACTAACATGTTTTCATAACAGTCTGAACAACTGTTGGGTCAGTCGATCACACTGTAAAGTGGCGTTGAAACGCTGCTACTTTGGGAGCCTGTGCTGGAGAGATTTGGGAGAGACCATGCTCACTGCTCCAGCTATGCTTCCATCTCAGTCTGTGGCAACATGCTCCCAGGCATTTACACCCAAAAAAACTTCCCAGCAGTCAAAGCTCACTAAAGATGAAGTGCATGTCACAGGGTGTGATCAGATAGGAGCTGGACAGGATGGATGTCATCCTGGAGGGAGGATACAGCAGGGATTCCGGGATTCTGAGATCTGGAGGGTCCCCCCTGACTTTGGGTGATTGTCCCAGGAAGCCAAAAGCTGATGCACTCAGTTTGATGCATCACAGCTCTGGTGTGGTGAGATCATAGCCTGGTTTTCAGGGAAGGCTCCTGGAAAAGCCAGCTGCATGGACAGGTGGGAAGGCCAGCAGCCACCCTACACGGGCTCCTGCAGCACTAAGCTGAGGAAGCGGATCTGCAAGGCATCTTTGCTTCCGAGGCTGAGGGCTCCATGGGAGTGGGCTTCTTGAGGTCTTGACTGGGTCTAGAGGCAGCTCTGCATGTCCTAGACGGTAAGGCTTGGGCCAGCTACTTCATCTGGTTGAGTTTCAGCGATCTCATCAGTCAACTGGAGTTCTTCGTGCTTCGCAGTGTTTATGCGCAGACTGTGCGCGCTACGAAGCATCTCTCCCGGGCCCGGGCTCGGGCCCCCCGCAGCCAAGGATTCGTCAGTGCACTCCTCCCCTTTCAGTCTCCGGTGTCAGGACGTCCCTCATGTCTACCCCCTGGGCCCGTTTTCTCCGGGTTGTTGGTGCTGGGAGCTGCCTCGGGAGCCGACTTGGCTCAGAGCGCAGTCTTCCCCAATTGCACACCGTGGGAGGCGCCCGGGCAGGATCTGGGAGCTTGCCAGTGTAGACAGGTATTTCCAGTCCGGCGAGGGAAAAAAATGGGTAGAGGTGGGGATGGCGCTGGGGGGAGGAGAGCGGATGGGCCGGAGCCCGGGGTGGATCCCCTGGGAGGAGGGCGGAGAGTCGCGCCTGGCTCCCGGGCCCCAGGCTCAGATTTCAGGCGTCGCGGCTCGTCAGTTAGGACAGAGAGGGTCGGAGGCAGGTTACTAACGAAGACGGGCGCGCTCGGAGTCTGCTCAGGGGCCGGCCCCCGCGACCCCCGGAGCACCGCCTGACCCGGCAGCCCCACTTGGCAGGCGGCGGGAAGCGGCCCTCTCGCCTTTGCCAGCTTGATTGGACAGAGCTCCACGAGGGGGCGACCAGGAACCACGTGCCGCCGAGTCCTCTCCCGAAACTACAACTCCCAGGCGGCGCAGGGTCCCGCCCGCCTCGCCTCGCCCTCTGTCGGCGCCCATTGGCCGCCGCGGGAGGGGGCTAGGCGGTCTCCAGGGCGACGGGAGGCGCTCGGGGCATCCGAGGCGGGGAGGCGGGTCCGCCCCCTATTGTGTGGCTGCGGGAGTGGAACCGAGCGGTGCAGAGCAGGTGAGGGCGGGGGCGTCCTGGGGGCATAGAAGTGGGGGTACTGGCGGGGGCGAGAAGAGCGGTGTAGAGTTGTGGGGGACCGCAGAAGGCGGGGAGCTCTGGAGAGAAGTGGGATTCTATGGGGAGTAGAACTAGGGGAGTTCCGGGGAGTGAGGTGGAATCGTTGGTGGGCGAGCGGGGGTCCTGGGGAACTGGAGGCCGTCTGGCGGTACTACGGAGCAGTTCCCGGTGGGCTCTGAAGGCGCGAGGAGTTCCAAGGGGCCAGAGGATGCGGGGAAGAGGTGATTGCTGAGGTGGGCATCAGAAGTGTATTGTGGGCTGAGGCAGGGATTCCGGGAGGGGAATTCCCGGGAGGAGAGGATGGGGAGAAGGGGGGGAGGGTGCATTTTCAGGAGGAGACCGGGAGGGGTCCTGCCGCAGTTGGAGATCGGGTGTGAGAGGGTTGAGAAGTGGGGATAACTGGGCAGGGAGTCCTGGGAGAATGGGGAGACTGGAAAGAGGAGGAGTGGGGTGGAAATGGTGGGGGTTCGGGTGTTGGAAAGATCTTAGGAAATGCATCCCATTCTGGGGATGCCTGGGTCTCACACAGTCGGCTCAGGAAAGAATTGGGGATTTCTACACTTGGAAAAAAGGGTTTTCAGGAAAGTATGGGATAGCCGGCTGAGGCAGCAGGAAGCAGGGGGAATGCCTGGGGGGGAATTGCCAGGAGTGAGTGAGATGTACCAGCCCTAAGTAGAGGCAGGGATCTGACTGGCATGTGGTGGATGTTTTATGGCCTGTGCTGAGCTGTGAGGTCAGGTGGAGGCCCCAGCACATTCCAGCCCGCCTTGCCTGGCCCAGGCTGCCCTAGGACCTGGTGGGTAAGACTTTCAGAAGTTCCTGCCCGCCATGCCCAGGGCTCATTGTGTGCAACTGAGCGCCCACGGGCACTTCAACCACTCATGAAGCATGCCCCCAGGGTTGTGGAGGGGAGGGCTGGGCAAACTCAGCACCCTGAGGATGTTGGAGGGAAGGAGTGGGTGGAGTTGGGCTCAGGCACCTGGGCCTGGTACCTGGTGGAGGGAGAGCTGCCTGGCGGCATGAGGGAGAGGGTGGGCCAGCTGCCAACCCTAGGACTTGCCCAGACCTGGGGGATGCTGCCTGGGCCCCAGACCAGCAGTTGAGGGAGGCAGCTCCTCCTCTCTGCTGTGCCTGGCTCACTCACTGCCAAAGCAGAATTGGGGAGGCTGAGTGGAGAAAGAGGCCACAGGGTCCCCAGCTTCTAGCAGTCTTCATAGAGGATGGGAAATAGAGCAAATGGTTGTGGGGGGTGCCCTAGGGGCCATTTTGGGGGGCGAGAGCACTGAGGGGCCTGGATTCTAATGCCTTAGACTGGCCCCTGCTGCCTGAGCAGAGATCCTCAGGGTCTTGTTGGTCACAGTAGGGTGGAGATGAGAGGATGGGTTCCATCTTGCTGTCTGTGACCTTGTTAGCATCAGGAGTAAGGAAAGAGAAGAGACAGCCTGGGCCATGGGGGGGGGGGTGTCTTAATATTCCATGCTTCCCTGAAAAATCTTCTTCCAAGTGTGGAAGCAGCCCCAACTTTCTCCCAGCTGTTTTCCAAGGCTCTTAGAAAATGCTTAGCACCCCCAGAATCCCTCTGCTTTCCTTAAGATCTTCCCAACTCCCCTCTCCCCCTTACCTTGCTCCCAGTGCTGCCATGCTAGCTCTGATGTCTTTTGGTATGTCTTCTGGGCTCCAGGATTGACCAGCCCTGTGTGTTGCCTTGCCCTTGCTTCTAGATCTGGTGGTTCTTCAGAGAACAGCGTCTGGAGGGGTTGCATGAGCCAAACCCTTAGAGTTTGGACGAGTGGGAGCGGAAAGCTGCTACTGAGGCCCATCAGCAGAAGCGACCCCAGCGTGCTGGGCAGAAGACCTCACTCGGCCCCTCCAACTGAGCTCCTGTGGCTAGGAGGGGCCGGGTAAGCGGGAGAGCTGGGCTATGGTTTGGTGCCTCAGTCTGGCCATCCTCAGCCTGATCATCAGCCAGGGGGCTGACGGTGAGCTGCGTCCCTGTGGTTCAAGAACTCCCAACGGGTAGCTGGTGTCCCCCAAGAGGTTCTTTGTTAACACGGGAGGGGAGGGGAGGACTGGGACTGGTCCTGGAGAAGTTGGGGGATCCTACTGTCCCCCAGAGTCCTGGGGAGCCTACAGAGGTACGGATGGAGCCTCTTGTCCCAGCCCTGACTCCAGCCCCCCACTATGCCCTGCTGCCAACCCACCTTGCAGGTCGAGGGAAGCCTGAGGTGGTCTCTGTGGTGGGCCGGGCTGGGGAGAGTGTTGTGCTGGGCTGCGACCTGCTGCCCCCGGCCGGCCGGCCGCCCCTGCACGTCATCGAGTGGCTGCGCTTTGGATTCCTGCTTCCCATCTTCATCCAGTTTGGCCTCTACTCCCCGCGCATCGACCCTGATTACGTGGGTAAGACTTCTGCTTAGGAGGGAGGTAGAGTGGGGCCGAGGCCGCATATCAACTGCTCTGTCGCTGCCCCACTCTCATCCCCAGCTCCACTGCCTTGACCCTGTTTAACAGGCCCAGTTCTGTCCCAGGCAGTGTTAATTCGCTTTAGGATCCTTTCATTTACACATGCTTGCGTGCATGCGCTTGCACAAGGTGATGGCTGTGCTGTTGGGAGCTCCAGGTAGTCTGTTCCAGAGGGGATCTGCAGCCCTGATCTGAGTAGGCACCCTAATTCGCTAACCGCTCTTTCCAGGTCTCATCTTGAAACCTCCCAGATGGCAGGCCCCTCTTCCACTGTCTCCCCTACTTGGCCCTATCTGCTCACTCCGTGTCCTCTCCTGTCCACTGTCTTCAGTCCTAGCTCAGTCTTCTAAGGGTGGGCGGATGGGCCACAGGGTGAATGGGGCTGCAGCCTCTCTGCTGCTCAGTGGAGGCTCAGCCTGATTCTTACTGCAGAAGGGCAGGTGCACATTGCGGGTGGGTGGGTGGCCTCACTCCCGGAAAGTCAGCGCCTGAATGGCACAGGGCTGGGGTGCTGCCTCGGGGTGGGGTGGGCTCCTGTGCAGACTTGGCCCCCCTGCAGCCTTCTGCTGTGCCCCAGCTGGCTCCCTCGAGTGGCTCAGCCTCTTTCCAATCCCAGATGGAGCCTTAATCTGAGCGGTTTAGCTCCACTGCTCAGAGGGCCTTGTGGGAGGTCCAAGGATGGGCCTGGGCTGCTGGGCCAGAGAGAGCCCTGTTGCCCCCTCCTTGGAGGGGAGGCCCAGGGAAGGCCACCTGGGTGTGGATGGTGGGCTCCCGCCTTTTGCCTCTTTGGTTTGAATCCTGAGGGAAGCCCTGGGATTGGCTGAGCTCTTGCCACGGGGTGGGCCGAGCAGAGAGGGGAGGAGGCGCGGGCAGGTGCATCGGAAGGGAAGAGTTTATTTTCGAGTGGGGGCAGTTATTGGCAAACAGCCTGGTGGGAGTGTGTGTGTGTGTGTCTACACAAGGCCTGTGGGAACGGGTGAGAGCCGACCCCAATTAGTGCAGTGGAGAAAATCGGCTTGTGCCCGCCAGCCCCCTCCCTCCCTGCCTCTGGCTGCACCAGCCTGGGAGGGGTTTGGGGCTACCCTGGGAGGGGCTGAGGCTGGACAGATTGACAGCGCCCCCAGCCTTGGGGAGAAGGAGGGGGCAAGGCAAGCGGGAGGTGCAGGAGAGGTGGGAGAAGGGCTTTTCCTGGGACCCCACCAGGGAGATGTGAAACTTTTCCTTTGCTCCAGCTTCTGTCTTGTCATGAAGTGCCTCAGGCCGACAAGCCACTGGGCGGCTGGCGACTTCATGACCAGTGGGTTTTCCTTTGGTCCCTGTGTCGTTCCTTGAGCCGCAAGGGCTGTAAGCAGCAACCTGTGGGGCTTTCTTGCCGCCCCTACCCTCTGTTCCCACCCCTGCTGGCCTGGAGCTCCTGGTCAGGTCTGAATTGGTCTAGGGGAGTCAGGACCCCCGCAGGGAGGCCCCTGAGCCCATTAACCCTTTGACTGCCTCACAGTGTGGAAGGGGCCTCTCAGCCTTTGTGTAGGGGACTCCGGACTGCAGTTGCTAAGCAACAGGAGGTGGAGGTTGCTAAGGACAATGCCATTCTGTCATAAACTCTCTGGCCAGTGGAGGGGAGATGGGCTTGGGACTGTGCGTGAGACTGGTGGCCTAGAATGTGTGGGGAGCCACGGGAACGGCGACGGCTGTTGAGCACTGTGGGAAAGCTTCCAGTCTTTGAGGATTCTAGAAGGCATCCAGCAGAGGAGACTGGGTCGACAAACTAATGCAAAAGTAGCAAAAAGCAGCATAAAGCAAGCGAGAGCAAAAGGTTAGGATTCAGTTAGCTGCAGGGTGTCGGGTGCTCAGCTTGGTGTGAAACTGTCACTGGCACCCTGGTCCCAGTCTTCCCCATCTCTCCTGGGAGGGCTCTCCAACCAAGTCTTTGCATCCCTGGGACAGGCCTTAAACCTTTGGCTTTGGTGCTCCATTTTGGGGGGTGTTATTAAGATGCCGCCTGCATTTTCTCAGTGGCCTGAGTTACTCGATAAAATCTGGTTATCTCATTCTCCATCAAGAACTCCCACAGTCACTCTACTGACTTCCCCTTATTCCCTTTTATCCTCCCAAATCCTCTCCTCTGCCTAATGCAAGTCTCCCAGAAGCCTTCCTTACTCCCCTGGCTGCATGGTGCAATGTCTAGGCACGGCTAGCACCACTGAATTTCTGAGAGTATAGAGGGTATACACCTGCTTGTGTACCTGAGTACGGGTTCCCTGGCTCCTGAAAGCTTGAGATAGAGACAAGACTCTGGTTTCCTACATATACCCCGGAACTGGGAAGATCCAAAGTCCACTGGGAAAGACAGACTTCTGGGAAGTGGGTGCAGGAATCAGGGGAACTTGGGAATGCTGCCCCTGGACACCTCCCTGCTCTTCTGCAACATCCAGGTCCAGCAGCCCACGTCTCACAGAGCAGTTGGGGCACAGAGTATGCTCCACTGCATATCCTGAGAAGTAGACATTTGAGACTGTTACCCATGGGCTCCCAGCATCTCTGGAGTGAGAATACACAGATGATGCTTGGTGCCTTGAACGTCACTGGATCTTACCCGCAGAGCTGTGTGGAGAGAGCACACTGCATGTGGGAACTGGCCTGGTTTTGTTACTTACCACCCATGGACAGAAACTTAACATTAGTTCCTTCATCTATAATGGAATTCTTGAGAATATTAGTAACAATGCCTAATACTTACTATGTGGCCTATACTCAGTCTCTTTCCTTCCTTCTCTGTAGTGCTAGGTCAACATAATGAAGTGCTACTATCCTGTGGGACATAGAAGAGGTGGCAATCATACGGCTATGGGCATAGAAGAGATCCTCAGGGCTAAGTGGGCAGGCAGCTTGGGGTTCCTGAGGAGTCCTACGGGGGGTGGGTGGTGGTGGAGGGTATGGTTATGTTAAATATTTACCTGCTGGGCCTAGTCTTATCTCAGGGAGGGAAGTTAAACATCCAGCCCTGTAAGCAGGTCCACCCATACCAGAGACTCCACACCCCTGGAACACATTCTTGGGGGGGGGACAAAAAGACCCAAGTCAGCCTCAGCTTGGTCACTCTCTTCACTCAGTTCTCTTTCGGCAAAGTCACTCAGGAGGCAGAACAGAAGCAGATTGGAGGGGTGAATGTACCAGCAGCTCCAAGGAGGGCTGAGGTGGGTGCAGGGCTAAAGGACTTTTCCTACCCCACAGGCTGTAGCAAGTGTCATCTGTCCATCTCAGAGGCCAAGGTCAGGGTGGGCAACAAGGGAGGAGGTTGTGGGCAGGAAGACCTGCTAGTTATCTGTCGGAGTAGCCCAGGTGAGAGATCCTACAGGTGTCAAGGTGAATACATAAATAAGGAAATGGACATATTTAGGAGGTGGGATTGAGCAAGTATGTAGCTGTGGGGTAATAGAGGAATCCAGGTGATAGCAAGTTTCTGGTCAGCTGACTCGGGGTGGGTGGTGCGGTCCACTGATGCAGGGAGAGATGTGTTACCAGATAAGGGACAGGGCCAGTCTTGGGTATAGCCCTCTGATCTCAAACCTTGAGCCCATTCATTTGTTCAAAAGCCTCTATCCGAGCACTCACGGATGCCAGGCACTGTGCTGCCTTCCTTCCCTACCCTCTCTCTCCCCTCCACACCTCCCCAGGGGTTTTCTGTTCTCTCACTGTTCTAGACGAGGAAACTGAGTTAGATAGCTCACCCAGCGGGGTACACAGAAGATCTGGGCTCGTGCCTAGGTCCATCTGGCTCCCAAGGGGCGCCTTTCTCACCAGGCTGCACTGCCAGGGGCCTGAGAAGCTGTCTGGGATGTGTGCTCCCATCAGAGGAGGGTGCTGAGGGTGCCCTCAGCCTGAGCCTGGTGGCATGGTATGGGTGCTGAGGGTGGAGAGGAGCTGTCTGCCTGGGCTGTGGTTGTGTGGCTTTGTGGAGCTGTTCAGTCAGCTGGGACTGGAGTGCCCTGGGGCGCGGAGGGGCTGGGCAGAGAGGCTGCTGACTTTGCTGCCTGGCTGGGCTGGACTCTGGCCACCCTAAGGCGCTTAGGCTGCTGATAATAGCCCTAGGGGATTAGGGGCTTTGGCAGGCGGGGTCTGGGGCCCTGCTAGGGCCCCAGACACTGCTGAGGCTTCCGGAGACAGGGTCCTCTGGGAGTCCCTGTGTTGCTTTCCCAAAAACAGCCCCCTTTGTAGGTGGACTGAGTAAGATTCCCTGGGGGTGGGGGGTGGTGTAGGGGAGCAAGTGCTTGGCCCTCCCCTCCCTAGAACAGCTCAGGAAGCGTTCATCGGAGCAGTTCATCCACCTGCTGCCTCCTGGGTGTCTGTCTATTCGAAGTCAGACCTGACGTGGTCAGAAGAGCTGAACGCAGGGCGCTGCCCTCGGTGATCCCAACCCCATCTGTGCCTCTGCAGACCCTGCTCTCAGCACACCTGGGCAGACTGAGACTGCTCTGAACATTGTGCCCAGGGGTTTGAGGCTCCCATGGGGTCCCTTCAGCACCTTTGATTCAGGGCCCTTTCCTCAGGACGAGTCCGGCTGCAAAGGGGGGCGTCGCTGCAGATCGAGGGGCTGCGGGTGGAAGACCAGGGCTGGTACGAGTGCCGCGTGCTCTTCCTGGACCAGCACAGCCCCGAAGAGGACTTTGCCAACGGCTCCTGGGTCCACTTGACAGTCAACTGTATGAAGCTGGGGAGAAAGGGAGGGGAGGGCCACTGTGGGGACCCCTGGCTGGAGGGAGAAAGGGGAAGAGGGAGTTCTCTTTCCATCCCACAAGCAGTTCCAGGACCCCCTCCCTTCCGGACACACCCTGTTTGCTCAGTGGTTGTGTTTTCCCCCTCCCCCCCACTCCCACCCTTTTTCAGTTCTTCAAATCTGAATCAGAGCAGCCTTCTGGGTCTCTGTCAGGAATTTCCTCCTCCTCTCCCCTCCTGCCTCCCTGACCCAGGAGATAGGTTGGTGCGTGGGGAGCCCCTTGGTCTGTGAGTGAAATACAACACTGTGTTTTTAAAACACCTTGTTACATTAATTCTGTCTCACCCCTAAGGAGGGAGGGCACAGTCACTCTTCCTGTTCCACAGGTGGGAGGGAGTGGGGCTCCCAGGGGCTTGGTTGTTCCCCTCATTAGCAGCATCAGAGACCTGGCTTCCTGACTCCCAGAACAGTGCAGCCTGTGCTCACTGGCACAAGTCAGTGCATGGAAATGGGCTGCTGCCTGCCTTACGTGGCCCAGAGCTAGACAGTGATGGCTGCAGCCCTGAGTGGTCCCCTGGCCCTTGCACAATGCTCTTCCAGCTGTGAGCCCCTCTGGCAACCCCTGATGCCTCTCTCCCCCGCAGCACCCCCTCAATTCCAGGAGACGCCTCCCCTGGTGCTGGAAGTACAGGAACTGGAGCCTGTCACCCTGCGCTGTGTGGCCCGCGGCAGCCCCCAGCCTCACGTGACTTGGAAACTCCGAGGACAGGACCTTGGCCAGGGCCAGGGTCAAGTGCAAGTGAGTCTTGGGGCGTAGGCAGAGTGGGCCAGCTAGAGTGTGAAGGGAGTATGGGGGCCTGGGAGTAGAGCTGGAGGACTGAGTGGGTCCAGGCCTGGGAAGAGGTGGGATGGAGGAGGGGCTTTGCATCAGCTGCCCAGAGCCTGGGGTGCTGCCTCCCTCTGCTGGCCAGCCTTGGAAGTACAGGATCTGAGGCTGTGACTAGAGGGACCTGCCTTACCCAACTCCTTCCCCAGGTGCAGAACGGGACGCTGTGGATCCGGCGGGTGCAGCGTGGCAGCTCTGGGGTCTACACCTGCCAGGCCTCCAGCACCGAGGGCAGCGCCACCCATGCCACCCAGCTGCTGGTGCTAGGTTCTCTGCGGGGAGGGCTGGAACCAGGGCTTCCTGTGTGGGAGGATTGGGACCTGTGGCTCGGGAGGCACACAGCAGGGTGGGCAGACTTGTGCCATGGGAGGTGAGGGGGCTGTGGCATAAGCTGTTTCCTGAAACCAGCATGTTCACTTAGTTTTTTTTTTAAGATTATTTATTTATTTGAAAGGCAATGTGACAGAAGACGGGGGTGGGGGGTAAGGAGGGAGGAAAACAGATATCAAAGGGGAGAGAGAGAGTTTTCTCTCTGCTGGTTCACTCCCCAAATGGCCACAACAGCTGTGGCTGGGCCAGGCTGAAGCCAGGAGCCAGAAGCCTCTTCCAGGTCTCCTTCATGGGTGTGGGGGTCCACGCACATGGGCCATCTTGTGCTGCTTTCCCAGGTGCATTAGCAGGGAGCTGGATTGGAAGCAGAGAAAACAGGACTTGAATTAGCACCCCGATATGGGATGCCACGGTTGCAAGCTGTGGCTTAACCTGCACCACAATGCCAGCCCTGGCACATCTTAAAAGAAAGAATCAATAGTCAAATAACCACTTAGTACTCAACAATGTTACAATGAAAAGGGGGCATGCATGTTGGTGTGAGGCTGTGAACCTCCTGACACCACGGAGCCCTATTCTCATCTACATCAACGACTGTTACTGGAATTCAGTTGGGCTCAGCTGAGCACAGCTAACCTGGCTGAGACCTTCCCTTTAGAAGGGATGCGTTGGCCTCACTGTATCCCTGAGTTCCACATACATGCATTCCAGCAGGCATGGATTGAAAATATTTGGGGGGGCTGGCACTGTGGCTCAGCGGGTTAACGCCCTGGCCTAAAGCACTGGCATCCCATATAGGCACCGGTTCTAGTCCCGGCTGCTCCACTTCTGATACAGCTCTCTGCTAAGGCCTGGGAAAGCAGTACAGGATGGCCGAAGTGCTTGGGTCCCTGCACGCACATAGGAGACCCAGAGGAGGCTCCTGGCTCCTGGCTTCAGATCAGCACAGCTCCGGCTGTTGCGGCTAATTGGGAAGTGAACCAGTGGATGGAAGAGCTCTCTCCTCTCCTCTCCTCTCCTCTCCTCTCCTCTCCTCTCCTCTCCTCTCCTCTCCTCTCTCTGTGTAACCCTGACTTTCAAATAAATAAATACATCTTTAAAAAAAATAGAAAATATTTGAGGGGGAAAAGCCTGCACTGATACTGAACATATACAGGCCTTTTTTTCTTGTCGTTATTTCCTTAACAGTATAACAACTGTTTACATGGCATTTATGGAGTCTTGGGTATTGTAAATAAGCAGGAGATGATTTAAAGCATCCGGGCTGCTGGTGTAGGTTCTGTGCACACACAGTTGTATGTAAGGGACTTGAGCACCCACAGATCTTTGTAGCCATGGGTGGGGGTGTGCTGGAACCAATTCCCAAGGGCACCAAGGGATGACTGTGTGAGGCCTGCATTCTACCTTCACTGGGGCCTGTCCTCTATACAGCCACGTGTTGCTCTCCATGGTGCTGTAAGGAGGGCAGTGCCTGGTCATTAAGGGCACAATGCCTGGTGTCAGGAGCAGCAAGCAGTCACAGGCATTTTGCAGGAGGTGTGTGGCTTGGCCAGGCCCTCAGGAAAGACATTCCAGACTGAGAGGTTTAGAGAGCAAAGGGTGTGAGCATGGCGGGAGGACAGCCAGCTGCCCTCTGAGAGGACTCCCGAGGCACAAGTGGACAGGTGGTCGTCCAGGCAGGGGGACTGGGTCACAGGGCTCCAGAAGACCGAGTAAAAAAAATAAGTGTGAGCTTAATGTGGTAGGAGCCAGGGGCTGGCTGCAGGTTCTTGAGCAGACTTCTGTGGCCAAAGGGGACAGTTCTGGCATAAGGGAGCCTGGAGTTGGGTTGCTGCAGCACCTGGGGGCAGCTGGGTGGGGGTGGAGGCACTGAGGTGACTTAGGGTGTGACAGGCAGGATAGGGGCTGATAGCAGGGAATTTCATCCCGTGGGTGGGAGAACTTGGGAAGGGGAATGAGTGTGGGGAGAGAAGGGATCTGTTCCATGGAGAGCAAGTTTCCCCCAGGCCCTGCGAGAGCCAGCCCTATGTTTCAGATGTAGAAGTGGCCTGAGGGTCTGGGGAGCCCTCTGGCTGAAGCCACCTCCCTCCTCTCGTGCTCCCCACAGGAGCCCCCATCATCGTGGTGCCCCCCAGGAACAGCACGGTCAATGCCTCCCAGGATGTGTCTCTGGCCTGTCAGGCTGAGGCGTACCCCACCAACCTCACCTACAGCTGGTTCCAGGACGGCACCAATGTCTTCCATATTAGGTATGGCTGCCCACATCGGGAGCACGGGAGGCAAGGACTTGGTGCACAGTCTTGGGGAGCCCCTTGACTGGGCCCAGCCTGGCCTCTCCTCACACATGCCACGTTGCAGCCGCCTGCAGTCCCGAGTGCGGATCCTGGTGGATGGGAGCCTGCGGCTACAGTCGGCCCAGCCTGATGACGCTGGCCGCTATACCTGTGTGCCCAGCAACGGCCTCCTGCACCCGCCCTCTGCCTCTGCCTACCTCACTGTGCTCTGTAAGCCTGACTGAGGCCCCTTCCCTGCCTGCCGCCCTCCCCTGGGCCTGTCCCCTCATTTGCCACTGTTTTCTCCAGACCCAGCCCAGGTGATAGCAATGCCTCCTGAGACACCCCTGCCCGTGGGCATGCCAGGGGTGATCCGGTGTCCGGTTCGTGCCAATCCCCCACTGCTCTTTGTCAGTTGGACCAAGGATGGACAGGCCCTGCAGCTGGACAAGGTATAGACTTGGGGTAGAGGGTAGGGAGGTCTTAGCTTGACGTTATGCTGGTCAGAAGGACAGCTGGGGTGGAGTTGGCTCAGTTTAATTCAGTTCACTGACATGGGAACATACATTTCTCACAAGATATTGTGCTGGGGCCAACAGGCATCCATCCTTAGGGTCAAGGGGAGGGAAAGCGATGTAGACATTTTGCTAGGTGACCACAGATGGACAAGTGCCCGCCTCTTTGGCCTGGCTGAGGATAGATCAGTGACAAGTTCTGGGACTTCTAGAGGAGACCTGGAATGCTGGATGTCAGTCCATGCAGAAAGCAGGCCCAGAGGCATGACAAAGTGTAGTACATGTCTGGACGAAGGAATTGTACATTTGGTGGGAGCCACAGTGCTTGCAGGGACATGAATGGTACAGAGAAGGCTGGAAAGACAGGCTGGGGCCAAATGGAGGAGCTGTCGACACTGGGCTAATATTACCTCATTCCAAGGTGATTGGGATCTTTTGCTTGTCTGAAGAAACTCTAAATTCCTTGAGGCCTGGCATTGCATCTCTTAATTGTAGTGTCCTCTGGGCTTCCACAGTTGTAGTACTCAATACATTTTTGTTGGATGTTTAGAAAAAAAAAAAAAAGTCTAAAGACAGCCGGAGCCAGTGAAGCCTCTTTCAGCAATGGTAAGACAGCACCAGAGACATGATTAGAAGCTGAGTTTGGGGCTGTTTCTGGGGCTGTTGAAATGGCCCAGGAGAGAGGGCAGGAAGTCGGGGTTAGCAAGGAGACCGTGAGGACTTTCTGGGATGACTTGCTTGGGAAGGGAGAGTGAAGGAGTGGGAGGGGTCCTCTAGCAAGGGGGGCAGAGGAGATTTTCATATAGGAAAGGAGCTGGTTTAGGATGAAAATGGAGGATTTATCATGGATCACTGGCTGGACAGTCAGGCGAGGCCCCAGCAGGCAGGGAGCCCCCCCCACACACACACCATGTGTGCCATTCACACTGTCATTTTCTGAGTGACACCCCTGGAGCTGTGCAGTCACGGCCTCACCCGTGGGAAGTGGCCTCTCTGGAGGAATGGGATGCAGTGGGTGGTGCACCTGGACTAGAGGTGTGGGTTTCCAGCACCACCTCCTCCTGTTGCTTGGCCTGTCTCTGTCCCTGTCCCTGTCACGCCTTGCTGAGTTCCTGTCTCCAGTGCTCTTCTCCTCTGCTCTCCAGTTCCCAGGCTGGTCCCAGGGCACGGAAGGCTCGCTGCTCATTGCCCTGGGAAATGAGGATGCCCTGGGAGAGTACTCCTGCACCCCCTACAACAGTCTGGGTACTGCCGGGCCCTCCCCCGTGACCCGTGTACTGCTCAAGGTGAGGCCCCGGGGCGGAAGAGATGTGTTAAGTCTGGGCTGACGTGCGGGGGTAGTGTTGGGGGGAACAAGACACATCTAGGGAGGGGCTTCCTTCCAAGTCTGTGTTAACCATAGAGACCATAGCAATTGGTAGATGCCATTCCAGGATTCTGCAAGAATGGTGCTAGGGAGGTGAGCCATCAATCACAACGCATCCGTGGAGTGGGCTGGCCTGTCCTCCCCAGCTCGCACTGACCAGGGCTGTGCTTCTTCCCTTGGGAACTCTAAGGAAGGGAGCAAAGGGGCGGGAGGAGGGGTGTTGTGCAGAGGGGTGTGCGTCTCCTGAGAGTCCTGCCCTGGCCCATCGCTGCTTTATCTGCCCCAGTATTTCCCTCCAGCCTATGTGCTGGGCAACGGAGACACAGAGCAGAGAGAAGTTGAGAGGTGGAGAAAGCGAGGTTGAGACCAGGGATAGGATGTGACAGACATCCTATCCCAGAGAGGGGGCGGCCTTTGAGAGGGATGGGAAACAGGACCCTCCCAATGCCACATCTGGCCCGCAGGCTCCCCCAGCGTTTGTAGAACGGCCCAAGGAAGAATATTTCCAAGAAGTAGGGCGGGAGCTACTCATTCCCTGCTCCGCCCAGGGAGACCCCCCTCCTACAGTCTCCTGGGCCAAGGTAAGGCTTCTGACCCTGCTCAGCTTCCATCCATGCCTGCTGCACCCCTGCCTCTTCATACCTCAGGGCATTTGTGGGAAGGAGGAGGATGGGGGGAGGAGAGGACTGCAGGGGCAGGGAGGGGAGGAAAGCAGAGTTGCCCGGAGAGATGCGTGGCACCCTTGGTGAGGGGTGGCCGCGTGTGTCCTCAGGCCTGACCAGTGGTTCTGTAGGTGGGCCGGGGGCTGCGGGGCCAGGCCCAGGTGGACAGCAACAGCAGCCTCGTCCTGCGACCACTGACCAAGGAGGCCCACGGGCGCTGGGAATGCAGTGCCAGCAATGCGGTGGCCCGAGTGGCCACCTCCACAAACATCTACGTGCTGGGTTAGTGCCTGGTGTGGCCCAGGGCTTGGGGGAGACTGTGTGGGACAGGACACAGGTCCTGATGATGAGTGGGGGCCAGGGGTATGTGACAAGCATCCCTCCTTCCACTCCCCCTACCCAGGCACCAGCCCCCATGTGGTCACCAATGTGTCCGTGGTGCCTTTGCCCAAGGGTGCCAACGTCTCCTGGGAGCCTGGCTTTGATGGTGGCTATCTGCAGAGATTCAGCGTCT
This sequence comes from Oryctolagus cuniculus, assembly GCF_964237555.1. Taxonomy (NCBI): domain Eukaryota; kingdom Metazoa; phylum Chordata; class Mammalia; order Lagomorpha; family Leporidae; genus Oryctolagus; species Oryctolagus cuniculus. The sequence continues at coordinate 39,014,832 of NC_091438.1, forward strand.
GGTACACCCCACTGTGAGTGGCGTGCCCTGCCATCCCCCAGGCCAGCCTCACCTCTCCACCCTGAATCCCCCTGGCCCTCTGTCCTTCCTCCCTCCCCTCTATCTCTGCCTTGTTCAGATGTTCAGAGCCCAGGTCCTGAAACCTTTGATGGCTGAGTGGAAGGGAGAGGCCAGCTCCATGGACCCCACGCCTTCTCGGTCTTCCCAGTTCATGACGTGCTCTCCCCATTTCTCCATGCCCCCTCAGGGCCAAGCGTCCTGACCGAGCCCACCACGATTGGCTCTCCCTGGCAGTGCCTGTGGGCGCTGCTCACCTCCTGGTGCCAGGGCTGCAGCCCCACACCCAGTACCAGTTCAGCGTCCTGGCTCAGAACAAGCTGGGGAGTGGGCCCTTCAGCGAGATCGTCTTGTCTGCCCCTGAAGGTGAGCGCACCCTCTCGTCCCAGAGCTTCTGAGACAAGGTAGGGAAAGCCAGGATATGGGAAGCCCCGTGGGATGGGGCACAGGTGTGTGGAAGGACTGGGGTGGGGGAGCACGATGAGGGGCACTGGGCGTCCCTGGTCTCACCTGCCTCTCTGTCCATTCAGGGCTTCCTACTACACCACCTGCCCCCCGGCCACCCCCAACAGAGATGCCGCCTCCTTTGTCCCCTCCCCGAGGTCTGGTGGCAGTGAGGACACCCAAGGGTGTCCTCCTGCATTGGGATCCCCCGGAACTGGTCCCTCAGAGACTGGATGGCTATGTCCTAGAGGGACGACAAGGCTCCCAGGGCTGGGAGGTGCTGGACCGGGCTGTGGCGGGCACGGACGTACAGCTGCTGGTGCCAGGCCTCATCAAGGTATGCGCGGGAGGCTCGGCTCTGGTTCCCCAAATCCTACTTTCTCACCCTGCCACTCCCTCTCACGTCCTGCTCACTCTTACCTCCCAACTGCAATGACTGGGGCCCGGGTGGGCGGTACCAGGCGCTGACCCCATTCCTGGAAACCCATCCCCAGGATGTTCTCTACGAGTTCCGCCTCGTGGCCTTTGCGGGGAGCTATGTCAGCGATCCCAGCAACTCCGCCAACGTCTCCACCACCGGTGAGAACCTGGCGGGAGGGACCGGAGCGGGGCCGCAAGGGTCCGGAACCGGCCAAGCGCTCTGACCCCACAATGTTCCCGCACTGCCAGGCCTGGAGGTCTACCCATCGCGCACCCAGCTCCCGGGCCTCCTGCCCCAGCCCGTGCTGGCCGGCGTGGTGGGCGGGGTCTGCTTCCTGGGCGTGGCCGTCCTCGTGAGCATCCTGGCCGCTTGCCTCATGAACCGGCGCAGGGCCGCCCGCCGCCGCCGCAAGCGCCTGCGCCAAGGTAAGGCGGCGCCGCTGTGGACCCTGTCCTGAGCTCTTGTCCCCCAGAGGTTCAGCTCCGCTCCTGCGCGGTCCGCGTGCGCTCATACAGTCCTGCATCTGGGCTTGCCGAGCCGGTACCCCAGCGCTGTGGGGGTTGCACGCCTGGTATGCGGCAGGGGGTCTGCACCGCGGGCCTGGCGGTTCTGCCTGTGTCACCTTGTGTGTGCATGCTCTTGCAGATCCACCCCTCCTCTTCTCTCCACCGGGGAAGTCAGCTCCGCGGTAAGTTGCCCCATTCCTGTGGCTTGCTTCTGCTCTCACAGTGGCTGTCCCGGGATCCTCTGCTGCTTTTTGGGCACCTTTAGAAGAGAAGGGAGGGCCGAATGGAAGGCAGTGCAGGGGGCCCAGCTCAGGCCGTCCCGTGTTGCCTGTGCCCTCACCTCTCGCCGTGCCCTGTGCTGGTCCTGTCCACATCTGCTCTCCCTAGCCCTGTCCTGTGCTCCAGACCTGACCCTGGCTCCTGAGAGGCGGGCGAGCGCCCTCCTACAGACCTGGATCTCCTGTCCTCCCTAGCTCTGCTCCCGGCTCTGGCAGCCCCGACAGCGTGGCGAAGCTGAAGCTCCAGGGATCCCCAGTCCCCAGCCTGCGCCAGAGTCTACTCTGGGGAGAGCCCGCCCGCCCCGCCAGCCCCCACCCAGACCCGCCACCTAGCCGGGGACCCTTACCTCTGGAGCCCATTAGCCGGGGTCCAGATGGGCGCTTTGTGATGGGACCCACCGGGGTGCCCCCACAAGAAAAGCCGGGCGCAGAGCGGGCAGAACCTCGGACGCCAGCCCGGCGGCTGGTCCGGTCCTTTGACTGTAGCAGCAGCAGCCCCAGTGGGGCACCCCAGCCCCTCTGCATTGCAGACATCAGCCCCGTGGGGCCCCCTCCGGCAGCCCCGCCCAGTCCCGTGCCGGGCCCCGGACCCCTGCTCCAGTACCTGAGCCTGCCCTTCTTCCGAGAAATGAATGTGGATGGAGACTGGCCCCCCCTTGAGGAGCCCCGCCCTGCTCCGCCTCCGGATTACATGGATACCCGGCCCTGCCCCATGTCATCGTTCCTTCGCCCTCCAGATTCCCCCTCCAGAACAGGTCTTCCTGGGGCTCTAGTGGGGGCTGGGGTCGCCTCCGAACCCCCCTACACAGCCCTGGCTGACTGGACTCTCAGGGAGCGGTTGCTGCCAGGCCTTTTCCCCGCTGCCCCTCGGGGCAGCCTTACCAGCCAGAGCAGCGGGCGAGGCAGTGCCTCCTTCCTGCGGCCCCCATCCACAGCGCCCTCTGCTGGAGGCAGCTACCTCAGTCCTGCTCCAGGGGACACCAGCAGCTGGGCCAGCGGTCCTGAGAGGTGGACCCGAAGGGAACATGTGATGACAGTCAGCAAGAGGTGAGGGCGGTCCCTGCCCACCCCTGCCCTTACTGCAGCCCTGCTCCATGGTCCCAGACATCCCCAATACCCTGTGCCTCTGGCTCCAGTCCCACCCTGGACTTTTGCTGAGGTCCAGGGATTTTCACGGGGGAGCCCTTGGCCCAACCCGAGTGTGATGATCCCCTCTTCCTTCGCCCACACTGTTAACAGGAGGAACACATCTGTGGATGAGAACTACGAATGGGACTCAGAATTCCCTGGGGACATGGAATTGCTGGAGACCCTGCACCTGGGCCTGGCACGGAGACCTGAACCAGAGCCCGAGCTAGGTGTGTGAGCCCTTTCGGAAAGGCAGGCACTCCTGGCTGCGTGTCCCCCTGCAGGACCCGGCCATCCTATCTGTGCCTGTGCCCCAGTTCCTCTGCTCCGAACTGTCTTGTTCCTTGGCTCACGCAGGCTGGAAGGTCCCAGGGAGCTTCATGGCTGAGCACCCTGGGGGATCTTGAAGCTCCTTCCCTCACTGTCCTGCCTTCTTCTTGCAGGCATAAAAAGTCCAGAGGAGGGCTGCTTGCTGGATGCAGCCCGTGCATCTGGCCCCGAGGCCCGCTGTGCTGCCCTTCGGGAGGAATTCTTGGCTTTCCGCCGCCGCCGAGACGCCTCCAGGGCCCGGCTGCCAGTCTACCGGCAGCCAGCCCCCCACCCTGAACAGGCCACTCTGCTGTGAACACCCCTAACACGAGCCTGGACAAAGGCTTGTGGACCTGCAAAGGAGGGCCCCAGTAAGACTTCGCTCCCTCCTGCCCCAGTGGTGCCCAACAGAACCTGACTGGGCTGGGGTGAGCTTGGTGTGAGATGTACACACTTCCGTGCTGGTGCCCTGGGTGACTGTGGGGATTGGAATAGGGATCCTAGATCTGCCCCTTGTGTGTGTGTGTTTGTGTGTGTGTGCGCACACACACGTGTGTGTGGTGCTGGTGGTGCGGGTGAAGTTTTTTACAGGTAAATAAAGAAAGTGAAAAATGTTTCTGTGTGTTACCTGGTTTTGAATCTGAGGGAGAGGTGGGAAAATCATTACAGAGGAGGAGAATCGTCCTGAACAAGTACGGGTGCGTGCAGCGGCATTCCAGAAGCATTTACTGGGGCAGGCACCTGATAGAGCAGCTAAGGTGCCACAGGGGACTCCCGCAGCCTTTATCAAGCCTGGGTTCAAATCCTGGCCCTGCTTCCTGCTAATGTGCACAGTGGGAGGCAGTGCTAATGGCTCAGGTACTTGGGTCCCTGCCACCCGCTGGGAGATCAGAGTTGAGTTTCAGGCTCCTGGTTACAGCCTGGCCCAACCCTGGCTGATGTGGGCATTTGGGGAGTGAACAAGCAGTTAGAAATTCTGTCTCTCTACCTTTCAAATAAAGTAACAATAAATACATGAATATTTTTAAAAAGCATTTATTGAGTGCCTAATGAGGCCAGTTAATAAAGACCAGCCACTAAAACAAAGTTTAGCAAAAAGACAAAGTTCACTGAGACTTGCCTTAGCCCTTAGGGAGTTCTTGTCAGGCCAAAAATAAAGAAATAGTTACTGTGTGATACGATAAGTTCTGTGATAAAGCTGTGTGTTGGTTATTATCATAGCACAAAGGAAGGAGTTCAGCTCAAGTAAACATGCAGTGAATCGTGTGCTAAGGCACGTGCTACAAAGGAGGCTCCTCAAAGGGAGGTGGTGGTGATAATGACAGCATTCACCATGTGCCAGCCACCACTCTCAGCTCTTCCCCTGTGCAGGTGCACTCTCCCAAGCCGAGTTACGTGGTCCTATTAGCTCTGTTTTACAGGCTAGGGAACTGAAACCTAGCGTGCTTCGGGAATCTGCCCAAAAGTCACACAGCAGCTCAGGTTGAACAGGAGAAGCGAATCAAGAAAGGAAAACATCCCAGGCACAGGAAGAGCTCTTACGAAGGCACAGGGTGGGAGGGATACAGGACTAGGTGGGACTTGGGGAATGACAGAATGGGAAGGCTGGAGGGGACTGGTTGTTCACGTCCTTGAATATCACGTACAGTGCGGAGGCTCCTATACACCAGCTCCACTAATAGGCGTAAATGGGGACTCCACCCTGGGGACTGCTGAGGGGATATCACCCTAAACTCCGCTGCCCTCCCCCCACCTGCCACCCTTCTCCTGCTCTGAGCCCCCCCTTGCTGATCCTCCTAGGACTTAAGACTGACTCCAGGTCACACAGGGGATGGCAGGGGAACAGGAGTCAGCTGTGAACCCTGGATACCAAGACCAACCACGCCCTTTGGATGGGGGTGGGGAGGGCAAGGAGTGACCTCACTGTTAGCACCTGTCCTAGCTTGAAGGAGGTGGAGGGCAAGACCACGTGGGGATGCTGTCCTGGCCTGCAAACCCCAATTCTGTCACACCCTAGTGGGGTGGGGGGAGGCTGCCTTCCTGTGGCTCCATTTACCTTGCTAACCTAGACACGCCCACAGTCTTGAGCTAACCTTGTAGGCAGAAAATTTCTTACTGGGGCACAAGTCTATGGATGGAGACCACTGCAGCTGCGGTTGTAGGCAGACTTCTCACATCCTTTAGCCTTCATTCCTACCCACCCTGCCCCTCTTAAGTTTATAGGCGCGGCGCCTTTAAACTTTCTCGGCCCTTGCCCCGCCCCTGGTCCGCCCTGTCTGAGGCGGGACCCTCCAGAAAACCCCTGGCCCCGGCTGGGCGCTACGCTTGTTGCTGAAGCCCCTGCCTGGAGTGAGCAACAGTCCAGCCCGCTTGAACGGTGAGCAGTAGCGTGGGTCCGGGCGGGAGACTGGGGGCAGGGGGATGTGCGTGGTCTTCAGAAAGCACGAAGCCAGAGCCTGAGACTTGCTCAGGGAGCTTGGGGGTCAAAGGGCTGGTTCCTGCAGGGATCCGATGACTGCTCCGCCCCAGCCCATGCTGTCAGCTCCTGTCCCCCAAAGCTGAACTTTGCCGGACAATGGGGTTCCACGAGGTTTGCGGGTGCATAGACGGACCGCCCGTCAGGAACAGAGGCTCCAGAGCCGGTCCCCATGGGGCCAAGGAAAGGAGGGCGTCGGACGTAGGTCCAGGGTCCCCGTGCGCGCCTTGGGCAGGCTCCACGCTCTCGGGGTTCTTGTGCGACCCTCCACTTCCTGGTCCTTGGAGCACGTGTGGGCACTGCCTGCGCTCTGAGTCTCCGAGGCCGCCTTTCCAGCTCGCTTTGATGTACCCGAGGTCACGGGCGGAGGCTAGGAGGTCTCCGTGCGCTGCGCCCAAGGCGGCCTCGCCGTCTCCAAGGCAGCGGTGGTCGCCAGGAGAGCCCCCGACCTCAGAAGTCTGAGGCTGCTGCCCGACCGCTCGCCAGGGTGCCCCTGTCTTCGAGGTGGGAGGGCGACTGCTCTCCAAGAACCCTTATCCCTGCCCGGGCCCCGCTGTCCCCCACGCGTGCCCCCTGCTGCTGGGAAAGCCCGTGGTGGCCGCGGGCGGGCGGGCTGCCCAAACCACTGCGTCACCCCAGCGGCGGGCCGTCGGGCGGGGGTGAGTCATCCGCAGTAACGGCCCAGGGCGTGGCGGTGGGGGTGGGGGGCGGAGGAGCGGCCTTGGGGCCAGACCTGCGGGCCGGAAGTGGACTGCAGCCTCCCCCCGCCCCGCAGGCTTCCTGGAGCCTCCTGGAGCCTGTATGGGGAGGCTCTGGGGGCGCCTGGTATCGGCGGCGCAGGAGGAAACCGGGTGGGACTGGGGATGGAATGTGGAGGTTCGGTGTGGGAGGAGACCTGTGGCCTGGACGGGCTCCCCAGCAGTTCTCTTTGACTCCAGAGCACCAGACGGGGCCAGCTCCCCCATCTCCAACCCCTCCCAATTTCTCTCTCCTGTTGCACGGGCAGACCTGACGGTAGAGCTGGCCAAGATGGGGCTGGACCCGCAGGGCCCTACCGCTCCTGAGCGACTAGTCTTTGTCCAGCTGCAGCACCAGCCCCGCCCCACCTCCAGCCCTCAGCCTCGTCCCTGCCCCTGCCCCCCCCCAGGCATTGGTCTCTAATCCTTTCCTCACTCAATTCCGTCACCCTCCAGGATTTCCAGGTATGAGCGCTTCAGTTTAGAACTCACCTTCCCCGCCCAGGGCGTTCCTTCTCCTGAATTACTTGAGTCTGCTTCTCTACACCCAGACTAACTTCCCACCTCCTCCAGTCGCTCTGCAAATCCACTGAGGCTGCCGCCTACAGAAATCCCATGCACCTGGCTCTTCCCGAGGGCGGCCCCTGGGCTCCCAGCCTCCCCTAACCAGGACTGTGTGCAGTGGGCGGTTCTGCCCGGTGCCCCCACCCTGTCTCTGTTCTTGTGTTTGGTACACAGAAGCCATGGCAACGGCCCCCACCTCGGCCCCTCCTGCTGCCCAAGCCTTGTGGCTTCCTGTTTGTGTAGCCTCTGCGTTCTTTTCTGCTCCCCACTCTTGGTGACCAGTGGGCTGCCCCTGGGGAGCTGCGCTGAGGTGGGCCCTTGGTGGGCTCCTAACCCAACGTCTTGCCTGCGTGCTGGCTTCTACCTGCTCCCTGTGGCAACTCACTTTGTGGGCTAGTGCCCTCATCATGCCCTTTTAAGATAGTTCCAACCCCAAGTCTTAGCTGGGAAGTTCCCAGGTGTTAATCTGCGCAGTGAATGGAGAGTCCCCTTGTTTTCCCAGTTAAAGCTCCGCCCTGGGTCAGCATTGGCCCCTGGATGGGGCAGATGGGGTGAGGTAAGCTTTCAGCCCAGGGTCTGGGTGGGGCCGAGGGCTGCCTTGTCTTTCCCTACTATTGCAGCCCTGTGAGCAGGGCTTGTTCCCACAGCTGTAGTCCGCTAGTCAGCTGTGCAGTTGAGGTCACTCCCTGCCAACTCACCCCCCCCCCCCAATCTTGTTCAGCTGTTGTCTTCCTTGGGCTCCATCTGTAGTGCTGGGCGTCTCCCATACCTGTCTTCCAACTGGGAAGGTCTCTGGCCTCAGCCCACAGGACTTGCAGTTCTCTCTTGTTTGAGGGGAGAGGGCAGGGTGTGTCCCCTGGGGATGGGAGGGTGGGTTGGGGGTCGGGGTGGGGGTGTGGAGCTCTCCAGATCCAGCAGCCTCAGCCCATCAGCTGCCGCCTGCACGTGGGGGTGGGACGGAGGAACAGCTGCTGGCCAGGCTGGGCCCAGCTGGGCCTGCCCCTTCCAAGAACTTCGCCCTGTGGCTCTGGCACCTCAGGGATCCAGGGCAGTGGCCCCAGAGTGGAACAGATACGCTGCAGCTGGAGGCCAGGGCCCTGCCAGCTGTGCCCACGCCTCTGGGGGAGGGAGGGTCACTCAGCAGCTACCCTCAGCCCAGAGGTGGGTCTGGCAGGTGAAATCTGTCCTGCCGGGGCAGTTCCGGTAGGGGACAGTGGAAGAGTCTGGCTTTGAGCTCTTCCTCCCCTGTGAGCCCTGGTGACTGGGTTAACCATTCCCCTGCCCGTCCTTTACTTGGGCCGTGGTGATCCCTAGGCATGGCACCTCTTGGGCCCTAGAAACAAAACCCTGAGACCCAGGTGGCCATAATGAAGCTGCTCCCAGGAGGGAGGGCTGGAAATCAGGCTGGGAAAAGGAGCTCATTGGGGCCGGCATGGTGGCACAGCAAGTAAAGCCACCGCCTGCAGCGCCGGCATCCCATATGGGTGCCAGTTCAAGGCTCGGCTGCTCCAACTCTGATCCAGCTCTCTGCTATGGCCTGGGAAAGCAGTAGAGGGTGGCCCAAGTCCTTGGCCCCCTGCACCCACGTAGGAGACCCAGAGGAGGCTCCTGGTTCCTAGCTTCGCCTTGGCACAGCTCCAGCCACTGTGGCCAACTGGGGAGTGAACCGGTGGATGGAAGATCTCTCTCTCTGCCTCTCCTTCTCTTTCTGTGTAACTCTGACTTTCAAGTAAAATAAATAAATCTTAGGAAAAGAAAAGAAAAGGGGCTCCCTGGGACAGCAGCAGCCGGTGCCCTTGCCTCCTCCTGCCTAGTCTTCCTGTCTTGAGTTTCCTGGACTGAGTGGCGGCTGGGCTGGGTTGGGCTGGGGAGGGAAGCTGTCTCCTTCCTCCCAGGCCTCAGTCACTGGATCCCGCCCGCCCTCCTGCTGATTGTGTGGGTCAGGACCCTGACTGACATTTATCTGGCCCAGCTTTCCAGGCTAGGGGAAGTGGAGGGAGTGGCTTGGTCTTAATGAGATTTAAAAATAACTTTTTAATGGGAGGATCTTTAGCGGAACTCTGCAGCTCCATAAGCCTGTGTAGAAAGGGGCGGCCATGTTCCAGGGTTGAGGGGGCTGGCCCAAGGCTCACAACCTCTGGGGGACTTTGAGGCAGCCTGGCTCCTGGTACCCCAGCAGAGCTACCTGAGGCTCATAGTGGGGCTGGTGGGATTGTGAGCCTGGGTGCATGGGAGAGAGGGAGCCAGAGTGAGTTCATTCCTGATGTCTGTCATGGCTCAGAGCCAGCTGCGGGGAGAAGAGGGGGCTCCTATTCTTGTCCTTAAAGGCAGCTACGTGTCCTGGAGATCGCCTTCTGTGGGTACCCAGACAGCTGGCTGTGTTTCATAGCAGGGAGAAGAGTCTCTGGGGAGGGGGCGGGGCATGGGGGGCTGCACCCCTCGGAGTGCCTGGCTCGCTGTGCTTAGCAGGCTCCTCTGTGTAATGTGGTGGGACCCAAGTGGTGAGGCGGTGGGTGGGGTCAGGGTGCCACAGGGAGGAGCTGCTGGCTCAGGCCAGCAGTCAGGAAACCACCCAGTTCTTAGTAACCAAGGTCTTCGAATTAAGAAAAACCCCTCCTGTGTATTTTCTCATCCTTCCCTTTCTTCCAGGTTTCCCTAAAATACCAGGCCCAGCTCCTGTATCAGCCTCCAGTCTCTGCTATCACATGCTGCTGCCAACTTAGTGACTTAGACCACACAAGTGCAGTGTCTCATAGCTCCAGAGGGCCCATCTCACTGGCTGAAGTCCAGGTGTCACAGAGCTGCCTTCCTGCCGGGGGCTTCGGGGACAGTGTCTTCTTGCCCCTCCCTGCTGCTGGAGGTCACCTGCATTGCTTGGCTTGTGACCCTGTGTGATTTGATCTCTGCTTCCTCCCTCACTTCTCCCATTCTGACTCACCTGCCTCCACCTTCCCACTTAGCAAGGGCCCACTTGGATGATGAGGCTACCGTTCCCATCTCAAGAGCCTTAGCCAGGAAGTCCCTTTTTGCCATATAAGGTTAACATAGCCACGGGTTCTGGGAATTAGGACAGGGACACCTTTAGGGAGCCTTTATTCTGCCTACCACAGCTCCTAGAGGGGAAGCAGAATTTGTTTTATTATCTGTTTTCTCTTGAGAAATTCCTATTGCTTGCTGAAATCTGACAAGAGCCTGCTCGGGGACTGCCATTGTGGTGCAGCAGGTTAAGCCGCTGCCTAGAACACTGGCAACCCATAGGGTGCCAGTTCATGTCCTGACTGCTCCACTTCCGATCCAGTGCCCTGCTAATGTGCCTGGGAAAGTGGTGAATCATGGCCCTTACATGCCCGTGGGAGACTTGGATGAAGTTCCTGGAACCAGCCTGGTTGGTTGCAGCCATTTGGGAAGTGAACCAGAGGATAGATCTCCCTCTGTCTCTAACTACCTTTCAAATAGATAAATAAATCTCTTTTTTTATTTACTTATTGAAAGGCACAGTTAGAGAGAGACAGAGAGAGAAGTCTTCCATCTGCTGGTTCACTCCCCCACATGGCTGCAATGTGGGCCAGGGCCAGACTGAGGCCAGGAGTCAGGAGCTTCATCTGGATCTCCCACATGGGTGCAGGGGCACAGGCCCTTGGGCCATCTTCTGCTGCTCTCCCAGGCACATTAACTGGGGGCTGGATGGAAAGTGGAGCAGCCAAAACTTGAACTGGTGCTCACATGGGATGGCGGCTCTGCAGACAGCGGTTTAACCCACTACACCACAGCACTGGCCCCCGATAAACAAATCTAAAAAAAAAAAAAAAAAGAGTTTATTCACCCTACTTCCAGGAAGCCTTCCCGGGCTGCTTGCGCCCATTGTGTGCAATCCTTACCCTTTCATATGCATTCATCTTGGCTCCCTGATGGCATTGTAGGCACTTTGGACTTCGTGACTTCATAACCTTTAGCAGAAATAACAAGTGCTCAACTACAACACAGTTGTTGACTGACAGGACATCTAGCCTGTCCTCCAGCTCGCCATAGATTTCCCAGACTGCTTCCTCATCTTGTTCCTCTCCCTGCTTCACTCCCTTTCCCAGGGCTGTTAAGACTGGGGTTTAGTTGGAATGACCAGTTTGCCTTTGCTAAAGCCAGTGACCCCAGATGAAGAACTCATTTACCCAGGACTCTATTCCAGTGGGCTAATGCTTCACTCTCGTAGTGGAGCCGTTTGTTCATATGCAGTCTCTAATGAGGAACCTCTGTGTAAGGCACAAGCTACTTGTCGGGGTACAGGACCTGAGATAGCCTGTGGTCCCGCGTTGCCTCCCAGAGTCCAGAGCAGTACTGCCCGACTACTTCAGAAAGTTTCTGCAGGGGTGGGCATTTGGCTCTTTGGTTAAGATGTCACTTGAGAAACACAAATCTCAAATCAGGGTGCCTGGGTTTGGGTCCCAGGTCTGCTTCTGATTCCAGCTTCCTGCTAATGCACACCTAAGGAGACAGTAGGTGATGGCTTACGGACTTTGGTCCCTGCCACTCACGTGGGAGGCTCCAGTTGTGTTCTGGGCTCCTAGGTTCCCTGGCTGTTGTGGGTGTTTGTTGAGTGAACTAGCAGATGGAAGATTTCTGTCTTTGTCTCGCTGCATTTCAAATCAATGAAAACAAATTAAAAAAAAAAAAACTTTTGTGAAGTTTGTGGAACAAGGGATTAAAAGATAAGTTTGTTTTGATGCAAGTTTTTTGAAATCACTGTGCACAAGATGTTCAAAAAAGTTTACTAAGAACGTATGTTATGAAAAAATTATGCATGGGTTTCTAAACTGTGATGCACCAAAATATACTTCTCTGAGTTTTGTCTTTCCATGAACTTTTTAGAAGTCCTCTGGTATTCTCCAAGTGAGATTTCCTTCACTTTGGGACCTGCCCTGGAGGATATGGTGTGTGTCCCCACAGGCAGAGTCCCTTGTCTCACGGGCTGCAGACTGCTGACCACAGGCGTGGGTGTGTCCTCTCCCCAGCTCCCCACAGCCGTCAGTCACCGTCCTTCAGAATGGCCAACCGCGGACCCGCCTACGGCCTGAGCCGGGAGGTGCAGCAGAAGATCGAGAAACAGTACGACGCAGACCTGGAGCAGATCCTGATCCAGTGGATCACCACCCAGTGCCGCAAGGATGTGGGCCGGCCTCAGCCCGGACGCGAGAACTTCCAGAACTGGCTCAAGGACGGCACGGTGAGAGCTGCCCCCCCCCCCCCCCCCCCCCCCGCCGAGAAGGGAAGACGGGGGGAACCCAGTTCTGACTTCTTCCTCAGCCTTGGTGTCTTTATTGAGGATATGAGAGGCCCTGTACTTTCTTTCCTCCTCATCAAGTGAACACGTGCCCCAGGCAGGAAAGAACTGTGGGAGAGCCTGCCCTAGACAGTGAACTGGAATAGCAAGGAAAGACTAAAACCTGGCTTTTCTCTCTGGGCCCAGAGGCAGGGATGGGGCGAGAGGGGCCCTGGGGCTCAGACCCGGTGAAGGATTCTGGGCTGTCTCTGTCTGGCAGGAGAGGAACCTCTCAGGTTCACTGCCTCTGGCGTTGTGGGTGCATGCCGATCTGCAGTATACACATCCTCACCTCTGCACACCTGCTGTCCTTACCCAGGTGCTGTGTGAGCTCATTAATGGACTGTACCCCGAGGGGCAGGCCCCAGTAAAGAAGATCCAGGCTTCTGCCATGGCTTTCAAGCAGATGGAGCAAATCTCTCAGTTCCTGCAAGCAGCCGAACGCTATGGCATCAACACCACTGACATCTTCCAAACTGTGGACCTCTGGGAAGGTGGGCCAGGGCCAGGGGCTGTCCGGAAACCAGAGATTGAGCTGGGCCATCTTGAACAGGAAGGGACAGGTTTCTGGCTCCCTGAGGACTTAGAGTGTGTGTGTGTGTGTGTGTGTGTGTGTGTTGTTTCATGCAGAAGTTAGCCCTGGGGGGTTGGGATGGAGAAAGGACAGGGATTAAAAGGAAGCCAGGCCTGCTATCTAGGCCATAGTGGAACCCTGACATCTAGGATCCCAGCCCTGCTGAGGCCAACACCACCCCTCCTCTTCTGCTTCTCAGGAAAGAACATGGCCTGTGTGCAGCGGACGCTGATGAACCTGGGTGGGCTGGCAGTAGCCCGGAATGATGGGCTCTTCTCTGGGGACCCCAATTGGTTTCCTAAGTAAGTATTCCTGGAGCAGCCACTGGCCAGGCAGGTGCAACATTGCTGCACATTCCTGTCCCTGGGATATAGCAGCTGGTCCTTTGCAAAGTGCTTTCACACTCTGACTCAATCCTCACAGCTCTCCATGGGTGGCAAGTGACTATCCCTTCGGAGAGATGAGGAGGAGCTCAAGGCTTTCAAGGGAAGAGCTGGCACCAACACCCTTGAACCCATGGCAAAGCCTGTGCTGTGCCAGGAGGGGAATGTTTTGTTTTGTTTTTTGTTTTTTACTGGAGCCACCTCTGACTCCTCCTAACCAGAGCTCCCTTCCCTCCCAGGAAATCCAAGGAGAACCCCCGGAACTTCTCGGACAACCAGCTGCAGGAGGGCAAGAACGTGATTGGGCTACAGATGGGCACCAACCGCGGGGCGTCCCAGGCGGGCATGACTGGCTACGGGATGCCACGCCAGATCCTCTGATGCTGCCCTGCCCTGCCCCGCCCTCCCACGGATGGTTAATATATATGTGTGTATATATTTCAGCAGTGACATTCCCTGAGAGCCCTCCAGCTCTCCTCTGCCAGGGTGGGGCTCCAGCTTGCCCTGTCCCCTCTAGGGGTGCCTGATGGTGGCCTCTCTCCCTGTGCTTACTAATACATTCCTTTCCCTACACCCACCAGAAACTGGACCAACTGGCCTCTTCTTTTCCCTTGGGACCAAAATTTGGGGGCACCAACTCCTCTCCCCTTTCCCTCTGGTCTCTCCTGCCCCTGGGCTGGTACTCTTCTTCCATTCCTTGGCTAGGAGTCAGCTGCCTTCCGATGCTGGACTGGCCTCTCTTCCACAAGAATGCCCCTCCTCCAGCCCTGGCTGCAGGGACTTAATTTATAGGGAGGGGCTTGTGGCAGCTGCCACCCTGGCCACAGCTGGACTGCACTCACCGCACATCTGGTGCTGCCTTCCCTGGCAGAAGGCCTCCTGGCTTCTCATTTTCCATTCCCCTCACTGTGGCTAAGGGGTGGGGGTGAGACAGAGGAGGGAGGGCTGCCCACCCTGGGGCTTGAGGAGGAAGGGTTTGCTGATTTAAATAAAGAATCCCAGTCTTTTTTGGATGGACTGTGTTTGTGTGCCCGGAGGGGAGGAGAAGAATACGGGGAGGAGTGTGGCGAGTGGCACAGGGAAGAGGGCAGAGGTGAGAGGTTGCAGTGCTAAGCCCCTTCTTCAGTTCCTTCCGCAGCCTCTCTCTCGCTTGGTTTGGGAGAGAGTAGGCTGGGGTTGAGAAGGGACAGGGCCTCACTGTTGCCCTCAGATGAGGAACCACAATGAAGAATCTTTGGGAGTGCCCGCAGGGAGGTCCCTCTGTACCCAGTGAACTGGGCAGTGCTGCCTGGTGCTCCTGGCTGGACCTGCCCCTCCAGCCAAGACAGCTTCTCAGGCCCCTGCGGGAGGTGGCGCTTGCTGCCCACACAGGGCCAAGTTGGGCAGGCTTGGAGCCAGGTGGCCTGTGTTGGTGTTGGAGAGACCTGCTTGAGGGCTGTGGTGGAGATGGGCTGGAAAGCTGGGGGTACTGGGGGAGAACCTGGCAGCAGCACTACCCTTTCATTGTATTATTATTTTTTTTAAGTTTATGTATTTTATTTGAAAAGCAGAATTAGGGACAGAAATCTTCCATCCACTGGTTCATTCCCCAGATGGCTACAATGGCCAAGGCTGAGCCAGAGCAGAGCCAGGAACCAGGAGCTTCTTACAGGTCTCCCGTGTGAGTGCAGGGGCCCAAGTGCTTGGGCCATCTCCCACGACTTTCCCAGGCATATCAGCAGGAAGCCGGATGGGAAGTGGAGCAGCCAGAACTCATATGGGATACCAGCATCACATGCAGTGGTTTCACGCACTTTGCCACAGCACCAGCCCCCACAACTTTTTTTTGGTGGGTGGACTTGGACCAAGATTGTGGGGTCAAGTTGTCTGCCACCCCTAGTGCTTAGCCCTGACCCAGGCGTGACTTAAATCCATGGTTTTTAACCCCTTGACACCATACGTACTCCAAGACTTTCAGACACCTCTGTCTTCCCAGGGAGAACTTGAGGGTGTCCAGTCTCACAAGTTAGGTCCTAGGTCCCATCAGCCAGCCCCCGAGTCCTGGTCTCCATTGCCTTTCTCCGTTGTTTTTATTTTTATTTTTTTAAAGATTTATTTATTTATTTGAAAGTCAGAGTTACAGAGAGAGGTAGAGGCAGAGAGAGAGAGGTCTTCCATCCACTGGTTCACTCCCCAGTTGGCCACCACAGCCAGAGCTGCATTGATATGAGGCAGGAGCTTCTTTCAGGTCTCCCAAGTGGGTGCAGGGGCCCAAGTCCTTGGGCCATCTTCTACTGCTTTCCCAGCCCAAAGCAGAGAGCTGGATCAGAAGTGGATCAGCCGGGACTTGAACTGGCACCCAAATGGGATGCCAGCACTGGAGGTGGCGGCTTTACCTGCTATGCCACAGCGCTGGCCATTGTTTTTCTACTCGAGGAATTTGTTTCCTGAGAAGGAGGAAACCCCAACGTTGTGCTTGGGGTGAGAGATCCTGCAGCAGTTCATAAGCAGAGAGCTTGCCCTGCCCTCCCCCTCCCCCCCCGCCTCAATATGGCTCCCTCCTCCTGGAAGCACCTACTGTGTGCCAGGTGCCAGTCTCCATGCAGTGATAGTGCTCAGCTTATCCCAACAGCTAACCGTGGGAGACATGGGATTTGCTTGCCCGCTGCACTCCCCCGGGCTGTGGCACAGATAAGATAGGCTGTAGCCTATGTGCAAATTCCCAAGGCATTAGCTGTCACTCCACCCCTTTGTCTCCCATTCAGGAAGGCTTTGTGGAATGCCAGTGAGGGAGAGTGATGTCATTGCAGAGAAAACATTGAATGCACTGATACTGATACTAAAAAAACAAGCCTTTGCAACCTTCCCCGATTTAACCATTTATAGCCACAGATCAGATCACAGCCTTCTGGGGCAGCAGGAGGCCCCACAGCTTCCTCCGAGCAGATTCTCACAGATGTCCCTGGGGGCAGATGTCACTATTATTTTTCCTATTTTGTCCCCAGAGGAAGACACTGGTTATGAGGAATTTGCCCAACACCATGTAACCATTCAGTAGAGGGGCAGAGATTCGAGCGCTGGTCGATCTGGCCATAAGTCCAGCTGAGTGTTCCAGGCTCAAGCAGAAGTGAGGTTGAGGAGGACTTGGGCACAAAAGGTGCTGGTGGACGGTGGGGTGGTGCTGGTGGACAGTGGGGTGGTGCTGGTGGACGGTGGGGTGGTGTGGTGGACGGCGGGGTGGTGCTGGTGGACGGCGGGGTGGTGCTGGTGGACGGTGGGGTGGTGTGGTGGTCGGTGGGGTGGTGCTGGTGGACGGTGGGGTGGTGCTGGTGGACGGCGGGGTGGTGTGGTGGACGGTGGGGTGGTGCTGATGGACGGTGGGGTGGTGCTGGTGGACGGTGGGGTGGTGCTGGTCATGTGTCATCTGAGGTTGCTCTGAGGGACCCTTGTGGAAAGCATTTGCATAGCGAATGTGGGATCACACTAAATGCTTAAGACACAGACAGGTGAGGAACGAAAGGTGAGGTTTGTGTGAGCAGCAGCTCCACGACCCTTCACCACTGCCCTGCTGAACGTGGCCAGAGACACTTGGCATGGGCTCATCCCCCACACCCTGTGATAACTGGCTTTCAAGGCAGACACTGACAAGATCTGAGAGGTGCTCAGAGTCTGGCCGTCACCACCAGCCACCAAGCTCTGTGACGCACCTTGCTGCCCTGCCCCAGTCCAACGCAGGTTCAGCTCTTTCCTTTGGGCATTGGCCTTTGCTGGCATCTCAACTTTGGGTTTTCTGTTCATTGACTTTTTTGCGTTTCGGCCCCCTGAGGTCACAGTTTCATCTCTAGAGTGGCTTCTCTCTTGGGCTCTGGAGCCCAGCGGGAAGAGCTCCTCCCCCCGTTGCCGTGTCGGAGTACCCATCCTCTGTGGCTCTCCAGCCTGGTGTCTGCAGCACTCTGTACTTGCAGAACTACTCCTGCTGCCTGGAACAGTCTCCAGGTGTCTCCATGCCTCACTCCTTTATCTCTTTCAGTCTGTTCCAAAGTCACCTTCCCTGACTGTTTGATTTAAAACTGCACACTCCACCCCTCCTCCTCCTCTGCTTCATTTATCACCTCCTGACACCCAGTGTGTGTTCCTTATTTTCTGTCTCCACCCATAGAATGTACAATACATGGAGGTAGGTTTTTGTTGGTTTTGTCTGCATAAGGTAGTGATTGGCATGTTGTAGGCATTGGATACATATTTGCAGAATGAATGAATGAGTGTCATATTGCCATCAATGTCCTGAATATCCTGGCCTGATAACACAGTGACCAGCCAGCCCAGGGTCCAAATCATCCAGCCTGTCATGGATCCGAGATAGGACCAGCCCATCTGTCAGCTTCCAATGCTTCCCCAGGGTTCACTTCCAAGAGGTAAAAACCCAAGAACCTGTGTTCCCTCCAGCCAGAGGAGAGGAGGGCAGGGAGTGGGAGGAGGACACTGTGTTCTGGGCAGATGGAAAGTACGTTGAGCATTTGGGTAGGAAGCATGGGAGGAGGGCAGGAGGACCTGGTCAGAGCCGACTTTGGCCTTACCCCTCACCTTCCGCCTTGAAATGGAAAATCACTGTGGGGTGGAGGGAAAGTAAGTAGACGTGGCCTGTGCTGGCCAATGGAAGGAGAGCTGTGGAAGGGAGGCTGGGAGGAGGAGAAAGAGGACCTCAGATGCCCCGCCCAGCTTGGCTCACCTGTGCAACCTACTCATACGTGTGTGAGCGAGGATCCAGGTGTGTGAGAAATCACGGGCTGGGGGTGCAGGTGTGAGGGGCTGAAGCTGTGTGTGTGGAGTCTGCCTGTGAGTGTGTTTCCTGAGGACGGAGGACAATGGGTGCAGAGAGGTGTGCATTCCCTTGTGAAGGCATCTGTGTTTGTACATGGCTCCGCAGAGAACAATACGTCCCATTCCTGCCCCGACAGCTGAAGGAGGCCTTTGAGAGTTTGGCAAAAGGCCCAAGGAGCGGTGGAACAAGAAAAGGGCTGGACGATGGGACCCCAGGGAGGGGCCAGCCGTGGGCCTGGGATTAAGTCTGCAGAAGAACAGACTGAAACGGCCAATTAGTAACTGTCTCCTTGCAAACAAAGGGGTTTCAGTGCCAGCAGCCGGGGAGGCAGATTAGAGGAAAACGTACTGAAGTTGCATCTGGAGAAATTCAGGTTAGACAAGGACAAATGATCCTCTGGACTCTGAGGGCTCTGAGCCCCCGGAAGCTCCACGGCTCAGGAGGAGGGGCTTCTATAATGGGACAAATCACATGTTCTCACGGAGGAGGAAAACTGGCTTCTGCCTGGGAACGCTGTTACACACACCCAGGTTCCCATTCGCAGATTCACTGTTTTGCTCAACAGCGGCTGGAGTTCACTCTGCTGGGCCTTGTGGGGTCACAGGTTATTGGTGCACGCTCTTCTTGCTCATGTGGGGGAGAGGACAGCCGGATAAGAGCCACGGTAATACAGGAAGCTCGTGTGCCTTTGGAAAAAGGCACAGGGAGCTGCGTGGGGGGAATCGGTGCCCACCTCTCAAGGCCCTGGATGGATTCCTGAATGGTGACTGGTAGGGGGACGTCATGTGGAACTGAGGCTCCGTGTCTCCGGGGTCACTTCCCCTGATGCACCCATGGGGGTGGGGGAGCCTGCTGGGGGGCTCCTCTGGAAGCCTGATAATCACTGGTTCTCTGGTCAGAGGTCAAGTACCAGTGGCAGGTAAGGGACTGTTCCTTTCCCTCGTGGGGTGGAGTGGGTCGAGAGGCCTGAGTCAGGGTGAGAACCAGAGATGGGGGCAGGGGCAGATGCACAACACTGGGCCTGAGGAGGACAGCAGGGGTTGTACCAACGCCTCCCAGAACTGGGGCTGTCACACCATTTCACCCCACTGTTGGCAGGACCTGAACCTTGAATTGGGTTTTTGTCAGATCCATGCCTCCATGTGGGATGGAACCGTAATGGCAATGATGCTGTCTACCAGTTTTCTGTTAGTCATGGTGCCAGGAGGGTTACTTGTATTTTGAGATTATTCTTTCATAGTTCAAAGAATTGGTTTTTTAAACTTAGTTATTTATTTGAAAGGCAGAGTGACTGAGAGAGAGAGAGAGAGTTCATACTCTGGTTCACTCCCCAAATGGTGAAGACAAAGCCAGGAACCTGGAACTTCATCTGAGTCTCCCACATGGGTGGCAGGAGTCCAAGCACTTGGGATATCTTTACTGCCTTCCCAGGTACATTAGTAGAAAGCTGGATTGGAAGCAGAGCAGCTGGGACTTGAACCAGTGCTCCACTATGGGGTGCAGGTATTGGAAGTGGTGGCTTAACCTGTTGTACCACCAAGCCAGCTCCCAAAGAATATATATATTTATAATATATATATAATATAATACATACTATATATATATATATATTTAAGAATTGGAAAGTCAGAGTTACAGCAAGAGGGAGACACAGAGAGATCTTCCATTAGCAAATCACTTCCCAGATGGCCTCAATGGCCAGCACTGGGCCAGGCCAAAGCCCGGAGCTTCTTCTAGGTCTCCCATGTGGGTGGCAGTGGCCCAAACACTTGGGCCATCTTCTGCTGCTTTTCTAGGCCATTAGCAGAGAGCTGGATCGGAAGTGGAGCAGCCGGGCCTAGAACTGGGCCCATATGAGATGCCAGCCCAAGGTGGCAGCTACACCTGCTATGCTATAGCACCGCCCCCCCCCATGGAATTTTTTTCAGCACCCATCCCGGGTGAGGCATGTGCTGCATGCTGGGAGATCCAGCAATTAGCAGGACAGTCTCTACTCTCCTGGGAGCAGCCAATTATAATGCAAAGTGATATTGTCAGGGTTAAGGGTTAAGGGTCTAGGGGTGCTGTGAGAACCCACTGGAGGGACACCCACCCAGCCTTGTGTGGAGGGGTGTCAGTGAGGGTTTCTGGAAGATGGTGATGTCCACGAACTGAAAACTTGAGGATAATCAGTACCACGAAAGGAGTACTGGAGGAGGAGAGTGACCTAGGCAGGGGTGTGGCATGGATGCCGGCCAGAGGTGAGCCGGTACAGAATGGGACTGTAGAGGTTTGTGTTTAGAGACACGGGGGTGGGGTGCTGAGAACTGCGACTGTGCAGGGAAGTCAGGGCCAGATCATCAAAAGAACTTCAAAGTCAAGTAAAAAGTTTTGGACATTTCTATTTTATTTTTTTAAGATTTTTATTTATTTAATTATTTGACAGGTAGAGTTATAGACAGTGAGAGAGAGAGAGACAGAGAGAAAGGTCCTCCCTCCATTGGTTCACTCCCCAAATGGCCACAACGGCTGGAACTGCGCCAATCCAAAGCCAGGAGCCAGCAGCTTCCTCCTGGTCTCCCACATGGGTGCAGGGCCCCAAGCACTTGGGCCATTTTCCACTGCTATCCCAGGCCACAGTAGAGAGCTGGACTGGAAGAGGAGCAACTGGGACTAGAACTGTGCCCACATGGGATGCCGGCGCTGCAGGCAGAGGATTAATCTAGTGCGCCACAGCACCAGCCTCTCTATTTTATTTTTAAACAGCATTACAGAGGGAGAGAGAGAGAGAGAGAGAAATCTTCCATCCACTGGTTCACTTCCCAGTGGCTTCAACAGCTAGGGCTGGGCCAGGCTGAAACCAAGGAGCCTGGAACTCCATCCAGGTCTCCGAAGTAGGATGCAGGAGCCCAGGTATTTGGAACATCTTCCCTTGCTTTCCTAGGTGCATTTGCAGGGAGCTGGATTGGAAGTGGAGCTTCCAGGACTCAAACTGGCACTCTGATACAAGATGCCAGCATTGTAGGTGGCGGCCTAACCCGCTGTGCCACAACATTGACCGCCAGGTTTTGGACATTTAGTTGAGGGCATGCGGAGCTGCTGAAAGATTTTTTTAACCAGGAGAAGAAAGAGTTGAGAATTGTGTTTTAATTTAGAAAATTCCCTGAGGCTGCAAGGGAGAGAATGGCCTAGGATTGGGGCAGTCTGAGGTGGGCAGATTTAGGAAGATATTGAGTAGTCCAGGCTGAACTGATGGTGGCCTGAGTTCAGGGAGGGGTGGTGGGAACCCAAAAGAAGACAATGACTATTTTTTAAAGATTTATTTATTTTACTTGAAAGTCAGTTACACAGAGAGAGGAGAGGCAAAAAGAGAGAGAGAGAGAGAGAGAGAGAGAGAGAGGTCTTCCATCCCATGGCTCACTCCCCAAATGGCCACCATGGCCGGAGCTGTGCCGATCCGAAGCCAGGAGCCAGGACTTCTTCCGGGTTTCCCACGTGGGTGCAGGGGTCCAAGCACTTGGGCCATCTTCCACTGCTTTCCCAGGCCACAGCAGAAAGCTGGATTGGAAGAGGAGCAGCCAGGACTGGAGCTGGCGCCCATATGGGATGCCAGCGTTTCAGGCCAGGGCCTTAACCCACTGCGCCACAGCACGGGCCCGAAGGGAATGAATTTCAACTTTGCTTAGTACCTTCAGAATGACTGGAGAGTGGGAAGGACCAAGACATCCTTCTGGCATCAGCAACTGAGTGGATGGTGGTATGGGCCGCTGGCGCAGGAAATTCAGGAGGAGGAGCTGGACACCACCACGAGGCCTTGTTCTCTCCGTTTGATGGGTGAGGAGACTGGGGCCGGAACAGTAACTCGCTGGACGAGGCCAGTGGCAGCACTGAGATTACAGGGGTGCAAGCTGCTTCTCGACCCAGCACGGGGCTCCCCTGCCACGGGGCTGACCTTGGGGCAGGGTTCAGCCTGCAGCTGGCTTGAGCTGTGGTTTGTCTGCAGAGCTCATGGCCACAGTGGAGGAAGGGAGAGGTCAGGCCTAGGAAGAGGTTCAGGAAGTTCAGCTCTGAAGCAGCCACCTCTCCTGGGCAAATGAGGATCTGGCAGCTTTAGATAGGAACCAGAGCAGCTGAGGCTCAGTCCCTGGCTCTCACAACTCTTCCTGGGGCTCTCTGGCCCATGGGACCACCTGGGGCAGCCCAGTGTTAACCTTCAGCAGTGAACACCACCACCTGGCCAGGACAGACTTAACAGTTAACTTCTTTCAAAACACTTGCTTGTCTACTAATTCGAGAGGCTTCTCAGCTCAGAGTAAAGCTTTAGCATTTGTGTGCCCTTTGGAGAGAAGAGAAAAGTGGATGTCTGATATGGCCATAAGTGATATGCCCATGGTCCCAGTGTTATTGGGAGTAGAAAGCATGCCTTGTGCTTGTTCACGTGGCTCCTGGTTCTCAGGATAGGTAGTGCTGGCCCAGGGCCCAGAAGGAGCTCAGTTCAAGTTCACGGTTTTTGAATTGGTTTTCATGTACTAGAATGCAGATCTCTGATTCCAGCTTGCTCATTTAAAGTTGAACATGCCTGAAGTCAAGCACCCCTAGAGCAGGGGCTGGCTGTGCACTCCAGGCGACACAGAGTGCTGGGGATACCCCAGGCCCCATCCTGCTACAAGGAGTCCCAACGTTTTGCAATATATTCTGTTCTCTAAGCAAAGTCCTCAGACTGCCAGCCTTGGAATCACTTGGGATGCTGATGAGAAATGCAGGTTCCAGTTAGACCATTAGACCCAGACAGAGAGTCTGGGATGGAGGCGGTGGGGGCGGTGTCTTGGGTTTTCATTTTAAGCCGGCTTCCCCCATAATTCTTAGGCAGCGCCGTCCACAGAGGTTTGGAGAGGTTTCTCCAACAAGAAAATTGAGGTCTGAGAGGGCCCTGGCTGGAGGCCTTGCTCAGGAGCTGTCCCTACCCCCAACCCTGCACTGTTTGGTAACTGTGGCTGGGTTGCCAGGGGAACCAGGCTATGCAACTTCCTGGCTTTGGCGGTTTTCCCCCTCCTTGGCCTTATCTCAGCATCCGCCACCCAGTCCAGGGACCGTGCTGGTCACGTAGGAGGGGAAGCTGGTGCCAGGCATGTGGAGGCGTGTCTCGGGCGCCAAGCAACATGGCCCAAGGCCCTGGGTAGGCAGGAGGGTGGAGATGTGGCTTTTAGGAAGGTGAGGAGGCCACAGGCTCATTAATGTCTTTCTCTGTGGCCTGGGCAAGATCTGCCCAGTGTGATGTGGGGAAGGGGGTGGTGACCAGCCCAGGGCTCTCTGTCATTACTCTGGCATGTCAGCTCCTCATTCATTACCCCGTTGCCCCCTGCCCAGGAGCGGGGACACCAGGATCCTTGTGTCCCCTCCTCTCTTCCTTCTGCCCTCCAGACCCGGGGCCTCCACCCATAAGCACCCCTACTTACAACTCCTGCACTAACGCCTCTCACCTGCTCATGCACCTCTCCACTTTCTCCTTGGCTCCTGATTTCTTCCTGTCCATCAGACTCTCTCCCTCCTCCCTGCCCGCATCAGACTCGCAGGCTGGAGCCGGAAGGC
Organism: Oryctolagus cuniculus; assembly: GCF_964237555.1. Taxonomy (NCBI): domain Eukaryota; kingdom Metazoa; phylum Chordata; class Mammalia; order Lagomorpha; family Leporidae; genus Oryctolagus; species Oryctolagus cuniculus. The sequence goes on from NC_091438.1 coordinate 39,038,392, forward strand.
TCATGCTCTTTAAAGAATGGGAAGAGAGTTTTGAGGAAAGAGGGAGGGCAGCAAATAGTTTGAGTAAAATAATTCATGTGTTAGAGCGTCTGTATTTATGCTCCAGGCCCTGCTTTGACTCCGAGAGACTTTCAGGCAGCCTTCAGAGTTCCAGTGTTCCAGGAAGAAGGGGGATAGCGCAAAGTCTCCCAGGCCTCCTGCAACTTCCAGGATTTATGATCTGATTCCTGGTGGTGTTTATCCTTCTCTGAAGACAAAGATCCCCCCACCCCCACCCCCTTCCCTTGCTCTTGGGGAAGGAAACAGCCAGGCCTTGTGCAAAGTGGTTTTCAGGCCTGGCCTGGTCTGTACAACATCTCTCTTTGGGGCCGTTACCCATCTTGCAGATGGGGCAAGTTGCCCAAGTTCTCTCAGCTCTGAGCAGCCGAGTGAGGGTTCAAATCCTGCTTCTGCTGCTTCCAGAATCCATCACTGCTGGCTTTCCTCTCTGTGCTCCTGAGGGAACAGAAGCCAGGGACCAGGCCCAGAAGCAATGGTGCTTTCCTGGGGGGCTAAATGGGCATCCCAGAATTCCTCTTATGGGCTGCCGGGCACCCCTCAAGTGGGAGCAGAGGCTGTGCAAGGCCATGGGGACAGCTCCACAGGAGGAAGGCGACCCTTATCCTGGGAAACCCCCAGAAGCTAGCTAAGGCATTCAGAGAGATAGACCATCACTAATGAAGAGAGACACACACTTAACACAAATCCTGCATGGGAGTGTGGAAATCTCATCTCCGTGGAACACCGTGCCACCCCAGCCTGTGCCCTCCGCCCCCCCCCCCCCCCCCCCCGCCCCACGCAGCCGTCAGCATCTCTACCCTCTCTGCTGCGGAAGGGCAGTTTTCTGAGTGCATTTCAGAGGCTGGGTGAAGGGGCGCGGGAGAGAGAAGCAGGGAGCCAGTCTCCCTTCTCCTTGCTCTTAGGCAGGAGACACGCTTAAGTGAGAGGCCAGACTTCACATTTGAACCAAATGGCTCTGCTGGACCCCCGCTCCCAGGCTCCTCCCATCCCAAAGTACTCATTCATCATGGAGTCAAGATTCCCAGGCCTCTTGCCTCAGCCGGGCCTGACTGACCCTGTACCCAGGAAGGCGCCCAGGCCCTGTGGGGGTGAGCAGCCAGGGCCAGGACCCAGTCCAGCCCAGGATTTCTGGGCTCTGCTCCCAGGTCCTCTTCCGGCTCACTCCTCTCTGGTCTCCAGCCCCTGGCCCCTGGCCCCTAGCCCCTGGCCCCTGGCCCCTGGCTCCTGGCCCCTGGCTCCTGGCTGGTGGTCTGGGCTTTCTTCTGAGAATGGTCTGGGAGTGGTCTGGCCTTGGAAGGAAGGGTCAGGCCTCCGGAGGTGCAGCTGGGGTAGGGAAGAAACTGTGGACCAGCCCTTTTCCTCAGTCTTCAGCCTCTTAAATCTCCCCCATTGTTCTTACCCTTGGCTTTCGGGGGCAGGGAGAAAGGAGCACCAAAGGGGACAGAGCACCCCCCCCATGGGGGGGGGTGAGGGGTAGGGGGGAGGGTGACATGACAGCCTGGGAATCAAGGCGAAGGCAAAGGACTTCACGGATGCACAAGCCAAAAGGAGCAGGAGAAAGGCAGGAGCAGAGGGCAGGGGAGGAGTGGGCAGAGCTTGGCTGAGGGTAGGAGGTGAGAGCAAGGGCACCCAGCCCTGCTCTGCCGGATGTGGCTGAGCACTGGAGCCAATTCTGCTGACAAGGGAGAGGCTGCCTCCCTCCTTATCAGGGTGGAACCTGGCTTTGGGAGGCCTGAAGCAGACACAGTTTTGGAAGCCCGAGTTGAGAACAACGCTGAAAAATTATTAACACAAAATTAATGATAGGAGTCAGCAATTATTTAGCATAATGTCACAACAAATTCTAGATTGTAAAAAACTTGGCAAATACTAACAATATCATAACAGCTAGAGAGCAAGTAAGATTTGTATGGATTGATTGCCTAAGCAGCTCTAAAGAAGTCTTTACTTTTTTGGTTGCGTATTCTTTGTATCTTCATGTGACAGTGATTTGATAATATCATTTTCTATGAAGGGAGTAGGAAGATAATTCAGTCTTTTCTCTGTCATGGATTGATCAAGGTTTTTATTATTCTTGATGGATTAAAATGTTTCTTCATCTCAGTTTTTATTGGTAAAATCATGTCATTTTTTGGGACTGTTGTCAAATTTGGTAAAATCTATGCTAAATTTCCTCTTATATGAAGTGTAGGATTTCAGAGCATTGTTCAGCAGTTCATCCTAACTGTGCTATGAATTGGCAGCACTCATCACCCATTTTTCACAAGTTCTCATTGTAGTGCAGTAATAGTTTTATGCAGCCTCCATCAATGTCAAAGTTTGATGTTGAATCAATAAGGTAGTTAATATTTCCCTAATATGTTTATGGGAGTTTCTTCTCCTTGTTAATTAGACTATCAAACATATTCTATATATTCTATTAAAAACCAATCTCTTTCTCTTAGTGAATTATTGTTTTTGAATCTGAATCTGGAGATTTTGCTACAATTTGCTCTTCAATTTTAGAATAATTTCTACTGATCCTGTGGCTTTTTTTTTAAACACTTTTGTTTCCTAAGCCACTAATTTAAGCCAATTGTCTGTTCTTTAACACAAAAATCTAAAGGTGACAAAACAAGAAACATTATTAAAATATGTTAATCAGCAATCTGTTAACTTTTACTTGTATTATTGAGACAGAGACTTTCCAAAATGCAATTTAGAATGGCATACTTCAGGGGCCAGCACTACGGTTTATCAGATGAAGCCTGAGATGCTGGCATCCCATATGCATGCTGGTTTGAGTCTTGGCTGCTCCACTTCCGGTCCAGCTCCCTGCTAATGCCCCTAGGAAAGCAGCCGAGGACTGCCCAAGTGCTTGGGCCCCTGCACCCAGGTGGGAGACCCAGAGGAAGCTTCTGCCTACTGGCTTCGGGTGCGTCCAGCTCTAGCCATTGTGACCATCTGGGGAGTGAATCAGCAGATGGAAGATTTCTCTTTCTGTCTCTGCCTCTCTCTCTCTCTGTCTCTGTTACTAACTCTGCCTTTCCATGCGGGGCGGTGGGGGGGGAAGTATACTCTAGTTATGTCAACTTTTTGAATAAATTGTTTACAATTTGTGTTTCTCTCCCAAGTCTTTGGAAATATAGTCCTTAAAATATCATTGTTATGTTGCAAGGTGTGGACAGAAGAATAAAGTATCCCTTTACACACTTGACTGTTCAGTGTTTCTCCTCAGAACCTGTGAATACTTAGTTTACAAAGCAAAAAGGGCTTTGCAGATAGGATTAGACTGATGACCCTGAGATGGGGGGTTTATTCTGGGTTGTCTGTTTGAGCTCAAATTCATCACAAGGATTTTTTTTTAAACTTTTTTTAGATTATTTTTTAAAAATTGTATTTATTTATTTTCATTGTATTTGAAAGGCAAATGTGCATACAATCTCCCCACCACCATCACCACCACCACTACCCGCCCCAACACACACAGAGGAACACACAGATAAAGAGATCTTCTATGTGTTGGTTTACTCCCCAAATGCCCACAACAATGAGGGCTAGGCCAGGCAGAAGCCAGGAGCCTGGAACTCAATCTTGGTCTCCCATATGGGTGGCAGGAACCTAAGTCCATGAACCATTTACCTGCTTCCTCCCAGGATCTGCATGAGCAGGAAGCTGGATTCAGAAGTGGAGCTGAGACTTAAACCCAGTCACTCTGATGTGGGGTACGCACCAAATGCCCATCCTGTGTGGGTTCTCAAAGTCCCAGGAGCTTGCCCAGTAGAGACAGGCGCTATTAGTGGCTCTGAACATGGAAGAAGGATTTGTCTTAGAGCCTACTGACACCTTGATTTTAACCCAGTGAGACCTGTGTCAAACTTGAGACTGTAATGAATTTTCTGCGATTTATCACAACAGTAGTAGAAAACTAACATACGATGCCTGAATAGTTTTAAAACAGAATGACCGGACTGGCACCGCGGCTCACTAGGCTAATCCTCCGCCTTGTGGTGCCGGCACACCGGGTTCTAGTCCTGGTCAGGGCACCGGATCCTGTCCCGGTTGCCCCTCTTCCAGGCCAGCTCTCTGTTGTGGCTAGAGAGTGCAGTGGAGGATGGCCCAAGTACTTAGGCCCTGCACCCCATGGGAGACCAGGATAAGTACCTGGCTCCTGCCTTCGGATCAGCGCGGTGCGCCGGCTGCAGTGTGCCGGCCGCGGCGGCCATTGGAGGGTGAATCAATGGCAAAGGAAGACCTTTCTCTCTGTCTCTCTCTCTCACTGTCCACTCTGCCTGTAAACAAACAAACAAACAAAAAAACCAGAATGACCACTTTATACTTAGAAACATTTGAGGAGATATATGTGTTTAAAATACTCTAGAGAGGAGTGAAAAAAAAAAAGAAGAAGAAAGAAAGAAACCCATAATGCTGGAAAACTGGAAGTCGTCAAGAGTTCAGGCACTCTCGAGGCAGCTCTTCCCCTGGTGAGCTGTATAATATGTTTACAGTTCTGTTTGCCACATCACCATGTCTCTTCTCGGCTGGAGAGAACTTTCGTTTTGACTACGCATCAAAAAGAACAGAATACTTGCTTGCGATTTTACACACCAAATGGTAGAATTTCTTTGTGCTTTTCAAATCTTGTTTTCCTTCCATTTCATAGACCCTTTTGGTGCACGTGTTCATATAAAGAATACAGCCAGTACTTAGCTGCCCAGACATCAAGTGAGTTGACACAGGAGACTGGTGGAAACAGTGTCCAAGAAGTCATTCACACGGAGACAGCAAGCAGAGACTTAACTACACATGCAAGCGATGGAAGCCACATAAATGGGCTTCACTAATAAGAAAAAGAAAAAACAAAACAAAACAAAAAACCAAAAAAACCAAACCTGGACATTGTAGTACTGCAGGTTAAGCTTCTGCTCGGGAACCCAGCAACCCTTATCAGTGCCCATTGCAGTCCCACCCCCTTTGTTGAAGATCCAGCTCCCTGCTACTGCATCCTGGATGGAGGGTGGACCAAGTGCTCCCAAGTTTTAATGTGGGAGACTAGGCTGCAGTTCTGGGCTCATGCCCAGCTTTGGCTGTTGCAAGCATTTATGAAGTGGACCAGAGAATGCAAGATTTTTTTCTTCTTCCCCTTTTCCCTCTCTTTCTCTTCCTTCTCCTTCTCTCTCTCTGTCTCACTCTGCCTTCCAAGAAGATGAGAAATAAAGTTTCCCTAACTCAACTTGCTTTTGCAAATTTACACAAGTGCATGACCAAATGGCTACACTGCCTAGGGCCCTACTATGAGCCTGGAGAGGTGCTCAAGCAAGTGGGATGACTGAAGCTTAGGCGTTGTGAACTTTGAGAGAAATTCAAACACCTCCCCCAGGAGGTGGTTCCCCTACTCTGGACACTGCCACCTGGTCCTTCCTGCTTCCGCATTTTTTTTAAAGATTTATTTATTGATTTGAAAGGCAGAGTTACAGAGAGGCAGAGGCAGAAAGAGAGAGAGAGAAGTCTTCCATCCGCTGGTTCACTCCCTAAATGTCTGCAACAGCCAGAGCTGTGCCAATTTCAAGCTAGGAGCCAGAAGCTTCTTACGGGTCTCCCACGCTGGTGCAGGGGCCCAAGGACTTGGGTTATATTCCATTGCTGTCCTAGGCCATAGCAGAGAGCTGGATCGAAATTGGAGTAGTTGAGACTCGAACCGGCAGCCCTATGGGATGCTGGCACTGCAGGTGGCCTGTCCCAACTTTTCACCTTCCCTACACACAGTCACCTTGGCTTGAGAAAAGGACACATGCGACCTTTGAGTTTGGAGAATTATCTCTCCTGGCTCCAACTTCCTCTTTGGTTATGGGGATAACTGTCCCAGAGACTTGTGGCTGTGAAAACATCCTGGGAGGCATCTGATCCACACAGGACTGGTGGCTTCTTCTTCCCTATTCTCTAGGCTACAGGGTGGGCCGGGTAAGGAGGGGGCTGGGAACAGATAAGCCCCTCTCTTCCATCACTCCCAAGCCACCCAAGGACTGCACTGCCACTTGTGGGCTGCCCCCACCCCCGCCCCCCGCCCTCCCACATTCTGCTTCCAACACTGGAGCTGGGGGCTGGGGGTACATGCTTGTCCTCTTAAGGACCCCAACGGAGATCAGGACTGGCAAGTTTTGGGAGGGAAGAAAGGTGAAGCCTGCTGGAAGAAGTCCTTTTAGATTCAGCAGCAGGTGGCTCTGTCTCCCTTCCTGCATTCCTGAGCTTGTGAACAGCCTCAGTGCCCCAGTTGGAGCCGGCTGTGAGGACTCCAGAGAGGTTTCTGAGTGGGAAAGCAGCTCACAGAATCGTGGAGTCACCAAGCACTCAGCCAATCCACACAGGAGGCAGCAGGGGCACTTTGGGAGGCCTGCAGGCCAAGGGGCCAAACCAACCTGGGAAAATCCTAAATGCTGAAAAACTCTCTGGGGCCGGTGCTGTAGCACAGCGGGTGAAGCTGCTGCCTGCGGTGCCGGCATCCCGTATGGGCACCGGTTCAAGACCTGGCTGCTCCACTTCAGATCCAGCTCTCTGCTGTGGCCTGGGAAGGCAGTAGAAGATGGCCCAGGTCCTTGGGCTCCTGCACCCACGTGGAAGACCTGGAAGAAGCTCCTGGCTCCTGGCTTCGGATCAGCTCAGCTCCAGCTGTTGTAAGCAATTGAGGAGTGAACCAGTGGATGGAAGACTTCTCTCTCTGTGTAACTCTTTTAAATAAATCAATCACTTTTTTTCTAATAAATATTTTTTTAAAAGAAAAACTCTCCGGAAGCGGCCATACAAACTAGGAGGTGTAAAACACAGGTCCCCCCAAAGCCAGTCCCGTGGGTTTGGGTTTAGTTAGTCCAGTGTCGGACCTACAGTTTTTTACTGTAGCAAGCTCTCCCAGGTGTTTCTGAGCTGGGTTCTGGGGACCACAAGATTGCATACACACCTGGCTGCTATAAATTCTTTCTTTGGTCTACCCGGACATTCTCCTGTTGTGAAACTAGTTTGGTCTGATGCTGCTTGCTTTTCTGCAGACTAAAGTGGCATCAGGGTTTGGTTTGGCACCCATGGGCACTGGGGCAACGGTAACCACGGTTACCTAGGTAGAGTGTCGGGGAAAACCCTGGAACTGGCTCTTGGACCTCTCCTGGACCTATGATAGGGTCCTCTAGGGTTCAGGTTCCCTCCCAAAGCCGCCGCGAAGAGCAGGGTGGACCAGGGCGGGTCCATCTTTCGGTTCCCGCTCGGGCGAGCGCCAGGAGCCGCTGCCTAACGGGAGGGGTTCCGGTTCCCAAAGCACAAGCTGGCGGCAACCGCACCCCCCGAGCTGAGGGGCGGGGCCGGGGGCGGGGCCGCGGCCCGGTTCGCGGACTCCTGGTGGCCATGGTAACGCGTCAACACCCAGGGCCTGGGTGCCGGCGGCAGAAGCGGCGGCTGAGATGGTGAGGCGACGCAGCGCTTCGTGTGGGGGCCACACGCGTTCTGAGTTGGGTTGTGTCTCTGAGCGGGGAAACTGAAGGGCTGTGGCAGGGAAAAACCAGAGTCTGAGTTTGGGGGGGTCAGGAAGACCCGGAAGTGGAGAGAGCAACCCTAGGAGAAGAGCGGGAACTCGTGAGCCCCCAGTTTTTCCAAAAAAAAAGGTATTAGGAGTGGGATCGACAGCGGTTGGAAGCAGAGTGGTGCTGAGCTGGGAAGCTGGGGAGAAAGGCATGGCTCAACCCCCGCCCCTCCATCCCATCAGGCTGGGGTCCCCCTGGGCTGGGTTTGTGGGATGTGATGTGGAGAAAGACACGGGTGAGGACGACAGAGCAGGTTTCTGGACCCATTGTGCCACTGACTGGCAGGATGACCATGGCTGAGCCACCTAATGTCCCTGTGCTCCAGGTGCGTCTGTGGTTAGTAGGGCTTTGGGTACTCAACAGACATTTGAGACTGACAGACGAGGGTGCCAGGATCTCAAGGCCCGGGAGAGAGATTGGGATGGGTATGGTGAGGACCACGGGAGTCATGGAGACTGAAAAGTCAGCAGGGCCTGGGAGCAGCTTTGCAGGGCGTACCTGAGGGGAGGAGAGGCAGAGGATAGGTATCAGAGCCTTGGGTCATTGGAGCCAACCTTAGAATGTCTGGGCACAGAGGGGGCAGATGTGGCTGCTTGGATGTACTGGGGACACACTTCCGGCCCAGAGGCTGCACTCACAGATTCCAGGAGAACTTGGCTGATTATGAAATAAACGTGCCTCCAACTTTGAGGACTTGTACTGGGCTGCAATGGGAGTCCCCTTTGGCTTGTGCATTTTATTTGATCTGTGTCTCACCTCAGTGCTTTACAAATGGTGGATGTATGTGTGTGAGGGCCTAGCATCACATCTGGCATCAAAGGGCATAAGGCGAATGTTAATTTTCTGTTTCTCCCGTTTCAAACAGTTCGGATTTCCAGGCCTGCATTCATCAGACTTGTGAGCTGTAGGGCACCTAGGTCAGGAATTTCCTACCCAAAGGCCACCACTCACAGCAGGGGTTTGGTCAGTGACTGAGCCCTTCTGACAGCACACCTTGGAGAGGCAGTGGGGCTGAGAGTGAGCTCTGGCAGGCCAGGGGTGTGTGTGTGTGTGTGTGCACGCGTGTGTGTGCTGAGATGCTACTCACTGGCTTTTGAGAGTGTTTGGAGGAGCGAGGAGAGTTGGTGGGGGTAGAGGGGCTCACAATTGGGCAGACTTCCAGGACTCTTACCAAAAAAATTCATTAATCCCGTCCACCAGAGGGAGGAACAGGGACATCGGTACCGGCTAGGACGTCATCATCAGCTAGCATCCCACAGATGGCCAGCCCGGTCTTATTTGAAGAAAGAGGATACTGGAGAAGATCCTTAGAGTAAAAGGCAGTGGTCCTGGTCTTTGGGAAACCTGCTCCCATCCCTTCTTAGGAACCAAAGTCTACAGAAAAGGAAGCAGGACATGGCCGATTTTTGAGGCTAGGATTTATCAGCCTGTGGTGACTCTATGCAAAAGAGGAAGCAGATCCCTGGGTGGGGAGGACATCTGGAAAGGATAAGTCTTTGTTCAGTTGACAGGTGTTGAGTGACGTCAGGGAAACTCTGCACCGATCATTCCAGCCCTGCTCCGGCTTTGTCTTTGCTGGATTTGACCCAAGGGCTGCTGACATAGATGGTGCTGAGGGTTTTTACTGGTTGCATTCTCCCGCCTTCAGAGTGGGGCACTAGGGCCCTTGTTATGGTTGGTTTTCAACTAAAAATAGTTTTATTATTTTTCCTGGTCATAAAAATAGTTACCTGCTCATTGCAGAAAATTATTCAGTCCAAGAAACATCTAAAGCACACCTGAAATTACTGTTAAACATTTTTGTTCACATTCTTTCAGTAAAGCATTCTCGGCATATACCCTTGCCACACAAACATTTTTACAGGAATACTTACATATTCCTTTTCTTTTTTAAAAAAAGATTTATTTATTCATTTGTAAGACAGAGTTACATAGAGAGAGGGAGAGATAGAGAGAGATTTTCCATCTACTAATTCGCTCCTAATATGGCTGCAATGGCCAGGGCTGAACCAGACCAAAGCCAAGATCTTGGAACTCCATCCAGGTCTCCCACATAGGTTGCAGGTGCCCAAGCACTTGGGCCATCTTCTGCTGCTTTCCCAGGTGTGTTAGCAGTGGAGCAGCCGGGTGTCGAACCGGCACCCTTGTGGGATGCCATTGTCATAGGCATAGATTTACCTGCTGTGCCACAAGGCTGGCCCGTAAATATTCCTTATGATTTTTTTTTAAGATTTATATATTTATTTGAAAGACAGAGTTAAAGAGACAGAGAGAGAGAGATATTCCATCCACTGATTCACTTCTCAAATGGCTGCAATGGCTGAAGCTGGGCCGGTCTAAAGCCAGGAGCCAGGAGCCAGGAGCTTCCTCAAGGGCTCCCATGTGGGTGCAGGGGCCCAAACACTTGGGCCATCCGCTGCTGCTTTCCCAGGCACATTATCAGGGAGCTGGACTGGAAGTGGAGCAGCTGGGACTCGAACCAGCGCTTACATGGGGTGCTCGTGCTGCAGGCAGCAGCTTTACCTGCTAGGCCACAGTGCCAGCATTTTGTGATCTGTTTTCTTTTCTTTTTAAGATTTATTTATTTATTTGAAAGAGCTACAAAGGGAGAGGAGAGGCAAAGAGAGAGAGAGAGAGAGAGAGAGAGAGAGAGAGAGAGGTATTCCATCCGATGGTTCACTCCCCAATTGGACGCAATGGTTGGAGCTGTGCCAATCCGAAGCCAGAGCCAGGAGCCTCCTCCAGGTCTCCCACATGGATGCAGGGGCCCAAGGACTTGGGCCATCCTCCACTGCCCTCCCAGGCCACAGCAGAGAGCAGCCGGGTCTTGAACCGGCGCCCATATGGGATGCCGGCATTTCAGACCAGGGCGTTAACCCGCTGTGCCACAGCGCCGGCCCCCAGTGATCCTTTTTCTTTAAAACTCAATATGTTATGGAAATTTATCCCCTGGCTATTATTGACATCATCACTCGGTTGTCCAGCTAAGCCTTCTGTAGCAGAGTCTCTCAGAAGGCCCCTGGCTGTGGCTGGATTCTCGTGCTCTTGGGGGCAGGATGGGTTTTAAGAACAGAAGGGGGAATAAAAAAAGAACAGAGGGAAATCAGCTGGGTCACCAAGATGAGAACCTCAAAGCAGGCCTGGCATCTTTGCTGTCCCTAATCCTCATCTTCCGCAGCCCTCTTAACTAGCAGGAGCTGAGAGCTGCTTTCCCTTGGAGACTGCCTGAGTGTGCTCCTCTCCAGGCAGTGTGCTTGACGTCTTGGGGTATTTATTTGGTCATGCAAGAAGTAAAACCAGCCCTTCATCTCCTCAAAGAACCTCTTGGCTGCTGCCTCTGCCCAGAGGGATGCAGCTTTCCATTTCTGCTTGCTTCTTCATATTTCTGGTGTGTTTACACAGTGACCTCCCTAATCCTTCTTGTTACTCTTGGCATAGCTGGTTACTCTAACCCTGGGGTAAGGCTTGTGGCTTCAAAGTCAGCATTTCCCAAGTGAGGCTTTCTCAGCTACCCAACCTCGGAGCTCAGAGCTTCCCTCTGTCCTGCCCGGTGGTCACTATTCTGTGGTCATCTGCTTGCCTTCCTCTCTTCTGACTTCGAGGTTCAGGCAGTTGAGTATCTTGGTGGTGACTTCCCCTTGACCTGGGTACCAAGGGCACAGGAAAGAGGACACTCAATCTCAGCCCTGGGGGAACCTGCAGTTTGGAGGACACTCGAGCATAAGGGAAGCCTATAGGGGTCCTTGGAAAGAAACAGGAAGACAAATGCAAAACAATAATAATACTTTCCATCTGTATTCCAGAGCCCTTGCACATGCGTTATCTTGCACAGTGCAGGCCACGTATGTGATCTGGAAAACGTGGAAGGGTGGAGTGACTGGGAGTCAGGCAGGCAGATTCCCGAAACACGGCCACATGACCGCCTCCATCTGCTCTGCGGTTCTCTAGAGGTGCTCTTGCTCAGTTTCATTCACTCGTTATTCATCAAGGGCAGAATGAGCTCCTACTACGCTCCCTTTCCTTAGCTACATAGAGAACTCACACTACCCCTCAAGAGCCAAAGCCTTCCACCTTTTCCAGTTAGTCCCAATGCTTAGCCTTAATCCCACCTACTGCAGTTTCTGTTCGTTTGCTCCTGTTCTATTTTTGGAGCAGAAGGGATCCATTGCTCACCACCCACCATGTAATAACCCTTCAGAGGCTGTTATTAGGCATCCTTGGGGCTGCTATATTTACCTTTTAATAAATCCAAGCTTTTCTGTTCTTCTATACTGGGGCTAACTGAGGATGTAAAGGGAGACTCCCTCTGTAAGCCCCTTGCTGGCTGTGCCAGGCACGAGGCAGAGGCACACGCAGCAGTGCTAACTGTACAGAACAGATCCAGCTGGAGAATAATTGCCCAATTTAGTGTGAAAACGTGATGCAGGTGGAACAGGTGCTGGGAGAGTCTGCTTGGTAATGGCAGATCAGAGAGAGCTTTAAAAAAAAGATTTATTTTATTTATTGGAAAGGCAGAGTTAAGAGAGACAGCTGCCCAGGCCCAGGGCTGGGCCAGGCCAAAGCCAGGAGCCAGGAGCCAGGAGCTTCATCCAGGTTTCTCACATGGGTGAGGGGCCAAAGGACTTGGGTCATCTACTGCTGCTTTCCTAGGCATACTAGCAGGGAGTTGGATTGGAAGCAGAGCAGCTAGGACTTGAACCAGTGCCCATATGAGATGCCGCTAAACCCACTATGCCACAACCCTGGCTCCAGAGAAAGCTTTCAAAACACTGTCCACTATTTAGGACCTGGAGTGCATGGTGCATTTCTCTGTCTTGATAGCTGCTGATTACTAGGCTTCGGAAGACCCAATGAATCTAGCCCATTCTCCTAAGGTAGCCCTGCTTGGAGAGCTGTGGAGGGCAGGGTCTGGGCTCCTTCAAAGTGAAGTTTTAATCAGCTTTAGAGTAAGTCTGAAGTCACCCTACCTAGACTTTTTTAAAATCTCTTGGGGCTGAGCTGAAGCTGGACTGTGGTTTGGGATTGGAAATCATGTTAATCAGGCTTCTTGGTTATAACCAACAGAGCCAGAGCTCTAAGCAGAAGGGAATGCGCTGCGCGTGTTTTGGAGACCTCACAGATTTCATCCGCAGACTGGGACACTAGGCTTGGAAAGTAGAACCAAAGGTACCCTGCAGCCAGAATCAAAACCACCAATTTGGGGCCGGTGCTGTGGCACAGTGGGTTAAAGCCCCTGCCTGAAGCGCTGGCATCCCATATGGGCACCGGTTCTAGTCCCGGCTGCTCCTCTTCCGATCTAGCTCTCTGCTGTGGCCTGGGATAGCAATAGAAGATGGCCCAAGTCCTTGGGCCCTTGTACCCATGTGCAAGACCTAGAAGAAGCTCCTGGCTCCTGGCTTTGGATCGGCACAGCTCCAGCCATTGTAGCCATCTGGGGAGTGAGCCAGTGGATGGAAGACCTCTCGCTCTCTGTCTTTACCACACTCTGTAACTCTGTCTTTCAAATAAATAAAATAAATCTTTTAAAAAAACACCAACTTGTCTAGCAAGGGCCCTTGATACCCTGTTTCACCCCAAACATGGCCAGCTTTGGAGATGGGGTGCCCCTGCTGCTGTCCTTGTCATTGTCCTCCCGTCCCCACCTCGGGCATGGCTGCCACTGCTGCCTCTGTCAGAGTGACCTTTCTTGCTCTGCTTCTGCATCACGACATCCCTAGTCATTGTCAGGCTGGGGGATCGCATTGGCTAAGCCAAGGGCCCTTGTCCAAGCTGGGAAAGCAAATACTTGGTGTTTTCAGCCTACGTAGTTGGAGCTGAGCACTGTCTCCCACAACTCGTTAGATGCGGAAGTGGGCAAACTCAACGAAGCTACTGGAGAGAGAGCGGTTAAACAATGCTGCACACCAAAGGGTCCTGGGAGAGAAGGAGCCAAATAGTGGATTTTATGACAGCTGCTGGACTGTAATTGGTTATCATCCATCTTTCATCCATTGCCTAAGGTTCATTGGGCATCAGCCACATACTGAGCAATGGGCGAGGTGCTTTTCCACCCAGGGATGGCGAACATCCTTATAAGGCCAGCAGAATCATTTGGTCTGGCTGTGGCAAGGCAACTGCAGGCAGGACTCGAAATTCAATAAATCTACAGCAGGCTCATTTTTAAGTTGATCATTTTGTATGGCCCGCGGATGGTGTTATAAATATCCAACTGGCCCTTGACAGAACAAAAAAGCTTTGCTATCCCTGCACCCTGCAGTCCCTGCCCTAACTTTGAGGCCGTGGAGACAGGAAGGAGGTCCCACAGCAGTGTCATTTGTGGAGGGGGCGTGGAGCACAGGCTCCAGGGTGGGGGCGAGGCAAGCCCAAGTTGCCTCCCAAGAGGTTGTCCCTGTGGGAAACCAGAAGCGGTAGGACAATGAGATGAAACTGTTGCTCCTCTCCTCCTGCCGAGCCTGCTTCCTTCTGTGCCATGTGACCCACGCGCCCTTCGGTGCCTTCAGGGACCACAGAAATGCTGGTGTGCTTCGTGCCTGCGTCTGTGGCGATGTCAGCCACCTGCTGTTCTTTTCCTCCTGCGTTTCAGGGTTTACGTAGGTGCCTCTGCCCTCCCCCCAGCGTGGACTGGAGATGTATTTACTGTCCCGGATCTGCAGTGCCACTCGGAACCAATGACCTCAACTTTCTGCCTCTTCCTGCAGCCGTTAAGCACAGCTGGCCTCTTGAGCGCCTCTTCTGACACTTCGGAGCCGTCCAGGAATAGGGCTCGCTATCGGACCAAAGCTGTGAACTCTGAGGTGGACGAGAGCCTCTTCGGATGTATCAAGGTAACCGTCCAAAGCCTCAACAGGTAGCTGCCACCTGGAGGCAGTGGCCCAGACTGGTGTTGCTCAGAACACCGGGCAAGTCTCTGCTCACAGGTCGTCCTCAGCCCCAAGACAGAGGGGCGTTCTGAGACCCAAGTGGTAGAGCTGTGACCTCTAGGGAGGTCTGGGAGAACTCCTGCCACCCCTGACATCCTCGCATGATCATGACACGTTTAACTTCTATTGTTGTGTGAAAAGGGAGGCTCCGCTGCAGAGAACTCAGTGTTTGGGGGCCAATGGGCTGAGCCTGCAGACACAGAGCATCAGAGTGCAACCCCGAAACATGTTAGTTACAGGGGCTTAGCGCACAGGTGTCATCCATATGAAGAGCTTGACAACTTCTTTAGTCAGAAAAGGCAGGCTAGAGAATTGCTTTGAGGAATTTTGATAGACATGAAGTTCTGTAGGTGAGAAGGAAGGAGAAAAAGAGAATGAGATATGGCGGGAAAGGGGATGAGAGACTAAGAGATAGGGAGAGAGAGGAGAATGATTGCCTGTGTACCTCTGCCAGCAGGGCGGATGGGGGCGATGGGAGCTGATGTCTGTCCCTGGTCCTCATCCTCCTCACTGTGAATGGAAGAGGACTTTCTGGGGTTAAGGATGGGCACCTTTCCCATTGAGAAGACCTCTCCCCACCCCGTCTGCAGCAGTGTTTCTGTTGCTAAGGGAAAGAACCGAAGGAACACATTTTCCCTGACATTTGTTTTGGATCCACATGTAGTTTTCCAGTCAAGGCAAAGAGAGATGTGGCAACGTGCAGGGGCTCCAAGGGGAGTCACTCTGGCCAGCAACAAAGGGCGATCAGAAGCTCACTGCCCTTGGCCTTGCTGGTGGGGGAGAGAGTCCCGGGTGTCTCCTAGCCAGCAGTAGGGGGCAGGAGTGGCCTGTGGCATGGCTGAGTTGTGCCCACTTGGAAGCAGGGATGGGCACCAGGTGGCAGCAGCACTCCGGGGACTGTCTGTGCACGCGAAGTTCTCAGGACAGGTAAGGCCATCCACCTGCTTCCAGGCGGGTTCCCAGTTACTGCATTAAGGACAAACGAAATTTTCTCCTGTGTTTAGAAACTCCCTGAGATAAGTGACTTCATTTTCTTTTCATCTTAACTCCTTCTTGGTCAGAAAATTTTGAAGAAAATCGTACAGCTACTTTGTATTCTTCTTGCTGAATTCTAATTCACTGAGAGCCTCATCACATTAGATACATATTTTTAAAAGATTTATTTATGTATTTGAAAGACAGAGTTAGAGAGAGAGAGCGAGCTTCCATCGGCTGGTTTATTTCCCAAATGGCCGTGATAGCCAGGGCAGTGCCAGGAGCCAGGAGCTTTTTCTGGTTCCCCCATGTTGGTGGCAGGGACCCAAGCACCCAAAAATCCTCCGTCGCTTTCCCAGGAGCATTAGCAGGGATCTGGATGGGAAGTGGAGCAGCGGGGACTTGAACCTGTGCTCATATGGGATCCTGCTGTGCCATAACACTGGCCCCATAACGTTAGATTTGAAGGACAGGACTCTGTTGGGCTATTTATCTGTTTCTAACTCTCTCATTATGGCAGTTTTGGGAGGTTCAAGTAAGTTAATCATTAAAAATTAAAAATTACTAATATTGTAGATTGTGTGAGTCTATTACAGATTATATTGCTCCAAACTCAGTGTGGTCCAAGAGTCTCAGAGTATTC
Source organism: Oryctolagus cuniculus (assembly GCF_964237555.1). Classification (NCBI taxonomy): domain Eukaryota; kingdom Metazoa; phylum Chordata; class Mammalia; order Lagomorpha; family Leporidae; genus Oryctolagus; species Oryctolagus cuniculus. The sequence goes on from NC_091438.1 coordinate 39,054,534, forward strand.
ATTATTTCATGGAGAGAGGAGAACCTAGATACTCAAACTTTCCTTTGTACTCCTGGTGACTTAAGTGAGGATAGATACAGACAAGCAATGGCTCTCCTTTCCTCCCCTCCATCCCATAAAGAGTAGCTGCACAAGAACAAGAGGCCTTGCTCTTGGAAGAGCCCATCCAGAGTAGAGCCAGCCCTGCTCACATAAAGGGCACTGTGCTGCCTTCTCAGTCCCCGGCTCTTAGTGGTCCTGCAGTCTGGCCCCCAGCCAGCATGCCCTGCCAGTGGGTGGGGTGGAGGCCCCGGGAGAAGGGAAGGTGACAGATGAAGTAGAGACTGGCCAGCAGGAAGTGGGATGACCAGCTACTTAAGCCCTCCTTTCTGACCTCGTAGCCTCTGACCCAGGCAGAGAATGACAGCCCCATCGTGCTGCTCCGAGATAAGCACACCCTCCGGAAAACTCTCACTGCCATGGGCTTGGACCACAAGCCAGAGACCATTCAGCTCATCACCCGGGACATGGTCCGAGAGCTCATGTGAGTGCCCTGGGGTCCCCCGCTCAGCCTGCACTGCTGAGGATCTCTGCAGTGGGAGGGGAAGCCTGCCTGGTCTCCTATCAGTCCAGTCCGTCCTCACTGCCCTTTTCACAGTCTCCTTTTGTTTCCTGCCCTTTCTTTCTCCTCGGTTGCATCTGTTATCACCATTGCCCTCCAAACCCAGCTTCCTCCTCCCTCCTTTCTTCCGGCTGGCTGTGGAATCTAAGGAACTGGTGCGGGGGAAGAACTCAGTGGGTCCTCTCTGATCCCCCCAACCCCCCCAGCAAAGTTGGTAAAGGGAAGTGTTCCCGATGAGTCACTTCCTTTAGGCTGCATTCAGAATCTGAAGCAAAGGGAAACTGACCAGATGCCTAATTAGCCCTCTGGCTTCTTCCCAGACTCTGAGGCCATCTGAGGAAATTCACTGGGGCTCCTCGGGTTCCTTTGGGATTAGCTCACCCTTGCTTCCTGGCTGGAGCTGCCCTCTTTGCTCCGGTGGAACTCAGCAATGTTCCATGGGCCTACACTGTGCTTAGCGGTTTAGCTCCTGCATTACTGCTTCTCCTCTGTTACTTTTCTTTTTTTTTTCTTTTTTTTTATTTTTTGACAGGCAGAGTGGACAGTGAGAGAGAGAGAGACAGAGAGAAAGGTCTTCCTTTGCCGTTGGTTCACCCTCCAATGGCCGCCGCGGCCGCCGTGCCTGATCCGATGGCAGGAGCCAGGAGCCAGGTGCTTTTCCTGGTCTCCCATGGGGTGCAGGGCCCAAGCACCTGGGCCATCCTCCACTGCACTCCCGGGCCACAGCAGAGAGCTGGCCTGGAAGAGGGCCAACCGGGACAGAATCCGGCGCCCCAACCGGGACTAGAACCCGGTGTGCCGGTGCTGCTAGGCGGAGGATTAGCCTAGTGAGCCGCGGCGCCGGCCCCCTCTGTTACTTTTCTTCCATCATCTGAATCCACCCACTAAAAACTTGAATTCTCAGAAAATGCTGCCTGTGTCAGGAACTGGGGCATGGCTCACGAGCTGAGCTTCACAGTAGGTCCTGAGGTGGACATGGACCAGCCAGCCCCAGCATCAAATGGCCAGACGTTGTCAGTTCTGCCTAGGACCCGAGAAAGGGTTCCTTCTTGGAGTGGTCTTGATTGGAAACAAACTCACTGGCGGCCAAGTGGCTGGTTACTTTGCAGAGGTATTGAAAGCAGCCCTAGATTCAGATCCGTCCTTCCTGGTCACTGCAGACCCTCGGCTGTTTTGGGCCACATTGCTTGGTGAAGTACAAATCTTGGCTAAGCCCCAAATCCAGTCACTCACTGCATCTGCCCCATGGATCCCCGCCCCACCCCCACTGGTTTTATTAGGTGAGGTTCTGCTTCCTGTCTCAGACTGCGTTTACAGCCTTGTGCCTGTTAAATGGCCTCACCCAGAAGCAGCTTTATTCCAACCCCCCACTACCCCTCCCCCATCTTTTAATGTATGTCACTTGTTTGTAATCATCATAATTAGCTATTGGTTTGTTGCGTGCGTTGGGCAGCTGAAAAGGTCTATAGGCACAGCTCCTGCTGTTGTTGATCAGATATTTTAATTAATATTTAGGGTTCAAAGCTTCTCTCTAGGCTGGGTGAACAGGCATGTTTAGGTTTCTCGCTAGCATCCATTTCAACCTTGTATGGCACTCCCTTGCCCTTTTTATGTCATTGGGAATAATCTAATTTTAAAGTTCAGAACTCAAAACAGTTGAGTACTCGATGCCAAGCACCGTGCAGCAACTAGGCTCCCAATGTCGATAGGACAGAGTCTGCCTCCTGAAAGACCTGGTAAAGGAAACAGACCCTGCTATTGACTACAGTGTGGGCAGTCAGAACAGTGTGGTGGGGACTCGGGAGGAGGTGACCTGGGGCTTGGGCAGTGGGTGTGGGCAGATGTGAACACAGGGGAAGGTCTCGGACAGTTGCATGGAGAAAGTAACACTAAACTGGACCTTGTATAGAATGACTTAAAATGTCTTTTTTTTTTTTTAAAGATTTATTTATTTATTTGAAAGGCAGAGTTTATAGGGAGAAAGAGAGAGGCAAAGACAGAGAGAGAGAGAGAGAGAGAGAGAGGGAGATATCCTCCATTTGCTGGTTCACTTTCCAAGTGGCTGTGATGGCCAGAGCTGGGCCAATTTGAAGCTAGGAGCCAGGAGTCTCCTCTAGGCGCCTATGTGGGTGCAGGGGCCCAAGCACCGGCCCATCTTCTGCTGCTTTCCCAAGTACATTAGCAAGGAGCTGGATCAGAAGTGGAGTAGCTGGGACTTGAACCGGTGTCCATATGGGATGCTGGCATTGCAGGTGGCAGCTTTACTGGCTATGCCACAATGCCAGCCCCTAAAATGTCTTTTTAATATCTACAATACTACCTGATCCTTCTCTGGAACCCTTACTCCCCATGAATTTCCCAGTTGCATTGTCCCCTTCTGTTGGTTGAGTCTGGGCCCGAGGGTTGGGGCAGGGGAAGAGGGCAGGGGAAGAGGGCAGAGCATGGAGCCCGGGGCTTTCCGTCTCCCTCTCGCCTCCCTAAGTCTGCTCACTCCTGTGTCAGTGTTCCCACAGAGGATCCCTCAGGGCAGTCGCTAATCATCAGCCCAGAGGAGCTGGAGCGAATCAAATGGGCATCTCACGTCCTGACCAGGGAAGAGCTCGAGGCCAGGGAGCAGGCCTTCAGGAAGGAGAAGGAAGCCGTTTTGGTAGGTCCCCTCCCTAAGCTTCGACCTCTGCAGACGGGCGGCAGAAGAGAGCCGTGCTGGGCGAGAGACGAGCTTCTCAGGACGGTGGGGACTCAACTCTAGTTAGGAGGACTCCGAAGCCAGATGTGGATGCCTGCTTCACATTGCAGCGCCAAGACCAGTGAGAAATATTGGAGAAACAGGAGATCCTGGGGCCAAGAGGAGGATCGGGAACGAAGCCAGGCTGTGAAATGTCTTGGTTCTGACGGCGTGATGGGCTGAGGCCAAAACATACTGGGGATAGCTGTGGTGTCCAGGCTAGCCCTCAGGTGACAGAGCACGGGGACTATATCCCTCCTGACCCAGACTCGCCTCCCTTAGGACGCAGTGACCACGCGCAAGAAGATCATGAAGCAGAAGGAGATGGTGTGCAGGAACAACAAGAAGCTCAGTGACCTGGAGGAGGTGGCCAAGGAGCGGGCCCAGAACCTGCTGCAGAGAGCCAACAAGCTGCGGATGGAGCAGGAGGAGGAGCTCAAGCACATGAACAAGGTGGGTGTCCAGGTCTGTCCCTCCCCCTCGGGGACTCCCTGCCACCCCCCGCCTCAGGTGAGGGCTGGGTGGAGATGAGGTGGGGGGGGGAGCTGCACCTGCCGTGGCGGTGGCTGTGCTCAGAGAGAGGAGGAGCTTTGCTGCTTGCTTGCTGCGTGCTTTGAGCAGGCCCCTTGCCCGCCCTGGGCCTCCCCTCCTTCATTTATAAAATAAGGGTAGGTGGTACAACTGCTTAGCAGCAATATTGGCAGGAGTATAACATAAGGCATGAGAGAGCCTTTGTGAAGTGTGGATTGGTAAATGAATGTGAGGATGTTATCTTATTTTTATCCTGCTATATCAGTTCTGGCCACATAAGGTGATGGAGGCAATTGATTCTTTCTGAAGTGCCCAAAGTGCTTTCTTTCTTTCTTTTCTTTTCTTTTTTTTTTTTTTTTTTAAAGATTTATTTACTTATTTGAAAGTCAGAGTTACACAGAGAGAGGTCTTCCATCCACTGGTTCACTCCCTAATTGGCCGCAATGGCTGGAGCTGCACTGATCTGAAGCCAGGAGCCAGGAGCTTCCTCCCGGTCTTTCCATGTGGATGCAGGGGCCTGAAGACTTGAGCCATCATCCATTGCTTTCCCAGGCCATAGCAGAGAGCTGGATTGGAAGTGGAGCAGCCAGGACTCGAACCTGTGCCCATATGGGATGCCGGCACTGCAGGGGGTGGCTTTACCTTCTAAGCCACAGTGCCCAGCCCCCAGAGTGCTTTCTCTAGCCAAGAGCATAAAGGCTCATTTGAATTCTTTTGTGCAACTCATTTGCATATGATTCACTTCTTGATCAACAGAACAATGCAGACCTCCTAACCCCCTTATCTCTAATTTCTGTGTCTCAGGTAAATCTTCTCAAATTCCATGTGCGTATATTTAAGTGGGTTTTATGGAGGAGAGGGCCCATAACTTTCATCATATTCCCAAAAACTATGATGCAATACTTAGGAAGATGCCATGTAGGACCTTTCCTTGCACAGACCCTGGCACCCAGTAGGAGCCTGGCAGATGTTTGAGCTGAAGGGTACATGTTGGAGGGGAAGGGTGAGTGCCAGATGCTCTTGCTGCTCTGGACTTGTGAGAAGCCACTCAGTCATATTCTGCTCCCCTCTCTCCTCCCAACGCCCTCCATGGACTTCCACACGCCCACAGTGCATCCCTCCCTATTTTTGCCCCCAGGCATAGTGCCACAATTTCATCTCCACTCCCCAGATCATCCTCAATGCCAAGTGCCACGCCATCCGGGATGCCCAGGTCTTGGAGAAGCAGCAGATACAAAAAGAATTGGATGCAGAAGAGAAGCGATTGGATCAGATGATGGAAGTGGAGCGGCAGAAATCTATTCAAAGGCAGGAGGAACTGGACCGGAAGAGGAGAGAGGAACGAATCCGGTAAAGAGGTGGTTTGGGCATCTCCCTCCCTAAGTTGTTAACATGGGTCTCTCTCTCTCTCTCTCTTCCAAAGAAACCTTTTATTTAAGGAATACAGACTTCATGCATTTCATAAGTACAGCTTTAGGAATATAGTTATTCTTCCCACCATATCCGCCCTCCCACCCACTCTCCTACCCCTCCACCTCCTCCCTCTGCCATTTCCAGTCCCATTCTCCATTAAGATCCATTTTCGATTAACTTTATACACAGAAGACCAACTCTATACTAAGTAAAGAGTTCAACAATTTGCATGGTAAAACAAAACAAAACTATTCCTCAATAGTGGAGACAAGACTTGTTCAAAGCCATTGCATCTTGAAGTTAATTTCACTTTTTTTTTTTTTGAAACTTAATTAACAAAGCACCCAAGAATGATACATCTTTTGGGAGCCCTTAGACATAGTTATAATACAACTCTGAGGACAGAGGTCCTGCATGGGAAGTTAGTGCACAGTGACGCCTGTTGTTAATTTAATGATTAACACGCTTATGTATGACGTCAGTGGTCACCCGAGGCTCTTGACATGAACTGTCTAGGCAATGGAAGCCTTTTGAATCCACAAACTCCATCAATATTCAGACAAGGCCATAAGCAGAGTGGAAGTTCTCTCTTCCATGTATCTTGAGGTCCATGTAGCCTAGCAAAAGAATGTGGAGATGAGAAGTAGTCATCATCATGTGTTATTATCTCAAGGCCTGTGTGAAGCAGCACCCAGAATCCCAGAACTTTTTAAAGCTTCTTTTTCTTTTTTTTTTTTTAATAAAGATTTATTTATTTTATTTGAAAGACAAAGTTACAGAGAGGCAGAGGCAGAGAGAGAAAGGGATCTTCCATCCACTGGTTCACGCCCCAGTTGGCTGTTAACAGCTGGAGCTGCACCGATCCGAAGCCAGGAGCCAGGAGCTTCTTCCTGGTCTCTCATGTGGGTGCAGGGGCCCAAGCACTTGGACCATCTTCCACTGCTTTCCCAGGCTATGGCAGAGAGCTGGATCAGAAGTGGAGCATCTGGGACTCGAACCAGCGCCCATATGGGATGCTGGCACTGCAGGCAGTGGCTTTATCCACTATGCCACATGCTGGCCCTGAAGCCTATTTCTAAGATCATCACAGGTGCTTTATAATCTGGCCCTGGTTTGCCTTCGTTTCTCACCATTTCCTGCCATCCACTCTCTGCTTTTCTGCATTTCCTCAACGCACCAGACCTTGTCACAAGTTCATGACTTTTGTTTTCCCCTCTTTGTTGAATACCCTTTCACCTTCCTTCCCCCTGGGAAGTGTCTTCTCTTCCCTTAGCATGTGGCTTCGCTGTCACCTTCCCTGAGAAGCCTGCCTTAGTTCACAGGCAGACTTGGTGGTGCCTCCCTTGTGCCCTGTCACTCCTGACCCTCTCTAGACCCTGAGCTCACTGAGGACAGGTCCCTGGCTTCCTCATTGCTGTAGCTCCTGGGCTGGGGAGAGTGCGTGGCTTGTAGGGTGTGCTTAATTCAAGGTAGAATGAATAAATTCAGCTCTCTCTCTGCCTTTGGCAGAGAAGGACAAGTCCCAGAGCAGCTCAAGTATGTCCTAGAATCAGAACATCAACCACAGAGTATACGAGCTACCTCTATAGATAGTCCTTGTTCTGTAGTTCCTTTCTGAGTAGCAGTTTTGTCTCCACAACTGTATTCTGTTCTCTGGAACCATTCATCTCTGTACAGCTTGTAGGTGCCTGGTAGACTATAGTAGGCTCTCAGTAAAAGTTTATGTAGTGGCTGAGTGTCCGTTTTCTAAATAAACAGCTCTGATGAAGGAAGACTCTCTGCCTCATTAGGCAGCTCTAATGATTTGACCTGGTCCTTACATTGAGCTCAGTCCTGTTCCCGTAGAACGCTTTTACTCAGTACTCCAGTTTATTTCACCAGGAGTCATGAAGTCATTCGTGAGCTCCATCTGAATATGAATCTTGTGTTCCTTCCCTTTGATCCTTATCCTAATTTCTGTCTTCTCCATTCTTCCAGCCTTTACTCATACATCAGGGGCTCTAGATGCTTCCAAGTTTATTGATATCCCGGTTACATATAGGAGCTCCCTGGGAACACTGATTGTAGAACCCAGGTGCCCTGCTCTCTGCTGTGGAGGTAGGGCTTTACTGAGTGGAGAGACCTCCTTAGACTCAGCCCCAGGAAGCCCTGTGGAGCCAGCATGGGATGCTAGCTGCTCTACTCTGGGAAGACTTGGGAGCTGGTAGGACTTCAGAAACTCTGCACATACTGGAAGGGAGAAAGTGTACTATGGCGTGGGATGAACACCTGGGCAGACAAATGAAGAAGGAGAATCTTGAGAAGGCTCAGTCCCAGAACCAGGAGCTCAGATCTCCTAGGACTCCCCAAGGGAGGACTCAGGCTGGGCCCATGCAGCACACCCATGTGGAAGGGACCTTCCTGGACTTGGGGTTGTTTGGGTGGAGGCCGGACCAGAGGCACGTGAGCCGTTGGTTTCTAAGATGCCATGTCACTGTTCCCTCCCAGAGGAAGACGGCATATCGTGGAGCAGATGGAAAAGAACCAAGAGGAGCGGTCGCTGCTAGCCGAGCAGCGGGAGCAGGAGAAGGAGCAGATGCTGGAGTACATGGAACAGCTCCAAGAGGAGGATCTGAGGGTAACAGGGCTGGACGGACAATGCCAGGTTTCACCAGCAGCAGCAAGGAAGCCCTCCAAGATTGTGGGGTTTCAGGGTGTGTCGGGCACATGGTCATTTCACAGCATCAGCATCATCAGCTGTTTATTGCTGTGTTAAACATTTATTTGGCCTTGGTGTCATGCAGGCGCATGAGGTGAACAGTGCCTTGGATAGATACTGTCCCTGCCTCTCAGGAACTTGATGTCCAAGACTGACATATCAGTGTGAATGTATGGCCATACAAGGAAACACAGATGTGTTTTATAGTCTTTCCTCAATTACCTAGGAATATATAATATGCTTTGTAGATAAAAAGAGCAGTGCCTTATTTCTAGGCTCCCTGCTGTTAACCTCATTCAAAGTACATAGCATCCCATTGTCGTTAATTATAAGTCAAACTTTTTCTTCTTGTGAGCTCAAATAAAATTAGTAGGTGTATCTATTGGAAAAAAAATGACATACCTGTTCAAAATAAGGAGACTTAAAACACAGTCTTCGAAACACAGTCTTCTATATGTTCTACCTGGCCTATTGCAATGTAGAGGAGCCCCTACTTCAGTGCAGGATATAGCAGGTGTTATTCACGGTTATTCACTCAAATATTTTTATTTAGAAAAATTTCACACACTCACACACAACATAAATTGAACTAAACTCTTCACCTGTATTTAATGATTAGCAATTTGCCTTAGTTGCTTATTTCTAGGCTTATGGAAATGTTGTGATTATTGATAAACTGTGTGAAAATTGATGATACCTTGACATTTTGCCACTAAATCCTTCAGCCTGCATCCCCGAAGAACAAGGACACTTTCTCCTATGTCAACGATACTGTTATATCTTCCATCAAAAACTATTACGCTAATGATTCTGTAATATCATCTGATGCTTAATCTGTATTCCAATTTCCCCAACTGTACCAAAAATGTATTTTCAGCTGTTTCCTCTTTTCCAAACAAGGCTCCTGTCCAGGTTTACACATTGGATTTGGCTAAATCTCTGTAGTTTGTTCTGCTTTACGAGAATTCCCTCATTTATTCATTCATTTTTATAACACTGCTGTTGAAAGATTTATTTACTTGAAAGATAGAGTTATATAGAGAGAAGGAGAGGCACAGAAGGAGAGATCTTCTATCCACTGGCTCGCTCCCCAGATGGCTACAACAGTCAGCGCTGGACCAGGCCAAAGTCAGGAGACAGGAGCTTCACCTGAGTCTCCCACATGAGTTGCAGGGCCCCAAGTACTTGGGTCATCTTCTGCTGCTTTCCCAGGTGTATTCGCAGGGAGCGAGATCAGAAATGGATTAGCCAGGACCTGAACCAGCACTTATAAGGGATACCAGCACTGCAGGTGGTTTCTTAACCCACTATGCCACAGCGCTGGCCCCTATAACACTGCTCTTTTGTAGTATCCATGCCATTTGCCTTAAGGAATGTGCCACATTCTGGATTTGTCTGTGTCCTCCTGGTACTATTTAACTTGTGGACCATGAGTTCTTTTCTTCCCCTTCCTCTCCCACATATTTGTGGGTGGTTGAATTGCTGTCTGCCAGAGACAGGGCATCCCTGAGGGGTCCCACAGGTGGACAGACTTGTAATTCTGCAGGCTGACCGGAGCACCTGCTTGAGAAGAAGATGAGCTTGACGAGTGGATGCATACAACCTGGACAGTAGGAGCAGATGAAGGGGAAATGTGGCCTTGTGAATGACTTGAGAAAGGGACAAGGCGGTCTGGAAGACAAGATACTTGGCCATTACTTCAGCTCCTGGCTTGGTAGTGAGAGAGTGAGGGAAAGGGACAGGAAGAGAGGTAAAGGGAGAGTATGCAGGGAAGGAGTGAGAAATGAAGACTAAAATACCCATTTCAGAGGCGGGAAGTGGAAATGGCGGGCTCACCGGGAAATTCCAGGATTAAATGAGTCAACCCCACCACGTCGATGTTGTGCCGTTGTGTCCTTCTAAGCACTTCCCGAGTCTCCAGGAAACGCTGGGCGATTTTAGGGTAGAAACCTGTGCCTCCCCAGCTTTGAACCTGCTCCAGGCCAGCGCCGCGGCTCACTAGGCTAATCCTCTGCCTTGCGGCGCCGGCACACCGGGTTCTAGTCCCGGTCGGGGTGCTGGATTCTGTCCCGGTTGCCCCTCTTCCAGGCCAGCTCTCTCCTGTGGCCCGGGAGTGCAGTGGAGGATGGCCCAAGTGCTTGGGCCCTGCACCCAGGATAAGTACCTGGCTCCTGCCATCGGATCAGCGCGGTGCACCGGCCGCGGCGGCCATTGGAGGGTGAATCAACGGCAAAGGAAGACCTTTCTCTCTGTCTCTCTCTTTCTCACTGTCCACTCTGCCTGTCCAAAAAAAAAAAAAAAAAAACAAGAAACAAACAAAAAACCCTGCTCCATTGCCTCATGGGGTGCTTGGGAAGCTCCTCCCACCTTGCCAACAAGATGTGGAAGAGTGAAGGGGATTTCTGTGGTGTTGCTTTGGAAGGGCTTCAGAGATGAGAAATGTCTTTGGTTTTTCAGAAACACACTGCACCAAGAAAAACAACAAGCCCCACAGTCAGTAAACAAGTGCATGGTTGTATATTTGTTGTACATTAGAGATCAGCAGCTTCTTTAGCTTTGTGTGTCAGTGGGATTGAGTGATGGCCAATGGCAGGCCTAAAACTGGTGGGAAGACGTTAGAAAGGAATGGAAGAGAGGGAGAAGGGGGAAAGGAAGTGTGAGAATCGGAGGGGCTGAAGGGGAGGGGTAGGGTGAGCCAGGAAGTCCAGCGAGGGCGAGAGACAGCTCCTGGCTGTAACTCATGTGCAGGGGGCAGTTGCTGTGCTGATGTGGTTCAGAAGGCTTCCTGGAGGAAGCAGCTCTGAACGGGGGAGTGACCCACACTGGTGGAGAGAGCCGGCCCTGGAGGAGGGCTCACAGGCACAGGTGCCTTGGCTGGGTGGACTAGGACAGAAGCCAGGCTGAGGAGGAGCTGGAAGGCCAGGAAGGGTGATTTAGAGTTTGAAGAAATGGAGGGAACTGGAAACAGTGTGAGAAGTGGTGGGGTTGATGGATCAAAAAGTCCGAAGCAAGGAATCTGATGCTGATCAGAGGCTACAGGTGAGCTGTAGAAGATTCCACGTGCCCCTCAGTACTGTTACCAGAGCATGTGCCCGGGCTGAGTGTAGGGGCTCCCGTCACTCAGGGTAATACAGGTGCTGAGCCCTCCATGGCTCACACAGGCACACGTTTCTCCGTGTCTAAGATTTTTTTCTCCATTCTTTTCACCTGCTACTCCTTCGGCCCCATCCCACTTCTCTGCCTCATTTAGCGAGAGCTTATTGAGTGTGTGCTGTTTCCCTCCCATCGGGTTTCATGCTGTTAAGGAAGAGGAAGTGTGTCACGAGGACCCTGTCCTGTAGCTGAGATGGGGGGAACACTTAAGATATGAGTGGGGACCCACAGGCAGTGTGTGGTCAGCCCTCAGGAGGCGGTGTGGTGCCACCACAAGCGTGGAGGGAACTCAGAAACAGAGAAAGAGCTCAAAGTTGGGGCACTTCAGTGAGATTTCTGGAGAAGGCTGAAACTTGGATTTGGAGCAGGTTCCAAGAATCTGGCTCAGGAGTTTATTAGCTGTGTGGCCTTGGGGAAGTCACTTCAGTACAGGGCTGCAGGTTCTTCATCTGGTCAAGAGAGATAACCAGGGCTTCCTTTCAGGGGCTCAGCAGCTATTAGAGTGTTAGAGATAGTAAAGTGCCCCGCAAATAGAAAGAACTCGCTTAGGGAATTATTATTTTTATTTTAATAATCGCTATTGAGTGGATATTGAAAATTTGACTTAAATTGGAGACGGCAGCATGAGCAGAGCCACGGGGATGAGACTTAGCATGGCACATGGGAGACACCGAGTAGCATTTTAAAAGCCGCCACTTCCTGGGGATGTGCAGAGATCCGCAGTGTCAGGGGCTGCCGCCAACTCAAGCTGGATGAAGACTGTAAAGAGGCCATTTGGTAGAAGAGGTCATTGATGGCCCTCGAGAGAACAGCTTTAACAAAGGGCAGTAATGACTGCTAGATTGCAGGCAGCGCCTTGGCCTCCCTGCCCGCCTCCACGTCTCTCCATCCCTGCATGCCAGCAGCCTTTTGTCTCGCCTCCTTCTGCCCTGAGACTCTCTCTCTCCCTTTTGCCGGCAGGACCTGGAGCGGAGGCACCAGCAAAAACTGAAGATGCAAGCCGAGATTAAGCGCATCAACGATGAAAATCAGAAGCAGAAAGCAGAGCTGCTGGCTCAGGAGAGGCTGGCGGACCAGATGGTGATGGAGTTTACCAAGAAGAAGATGGTAAGGGGCTTGGTTTCAGGAACAGAATGTCTGTCACAGGAGAGCAGATCTGGGACCTGAGGGGACTCCAGGGGAAGGCGGCCACCTCTTCATTCTAGAACCCATGTCCTTAGTTCAAGGGCCTGACTTCTTTCTCTCTTTGTCTTGGCTAGACTACTGTCTGGTAAAAGCCCAGGAAGGACATCCAAAGTAGTGTGTTGTTACTCTCATTAACACCTTTAATTAGAAAGAGGCTGGGAGAGGGTCAGGTGCAGGCCGGGAAGAAAATTAAACTATTGGCAAAACTGAAGTTTTTGTAGATTCCTCATGATCTCGATAATTATTCCCCCAGCAGTCATGAGTCACCTGCCCCACACATTCCTTGTGAAAACTCCTATATTGGGCGCTAGACTCAGAAAATAGAGTCTTCTCCCGGCCCCCACTGTACAGCAAGTAGGAACAAATGCACGGTGGAGCAGAAAGCAATACCTGCAAGCGGTTACAGACGGCTGTAGCTCATGAAGGTCTGGGCTCATTCTGGGGCTAAATTGAGTGATGAGATGATTGGCGTCTCTAGGGAACAGAAGGTAAAAGAAGGCTTTTAAGCGTGGTTGAGATAACTTGAACACAGATTTATATAAGAGGAGAAAGTACTCACAGTGTCAGGGAAGTTATTAAATTTTTCCTGTGTTGATCTTGTTTCCCCTGATAGTTCTAGAGTTCTGTGATGACAGAAACCACATCATACTTCTCTATGTTCCTCTGTGATGGTGGTGAATGAAGGGCAGGGTGTGTGTGTGTGTGTGTGTGTGTGATTTGAAAAGGTGTATTTGGCAAGTCTTTATTCCAAATACAAACCACAGAAAATGAAGTGCAACAAAGCTTCTTTATTGGCTGCAGTTTTCTTATTGGATGCTGGGCTTATATAGGCAATAGAGTGAGAACGTATGATTAGGGACATGGTTGGTTCATACCTAGTAGCAATTATGGAACTACCATATATTGGGCAGATAGACTTTGTATCAGCTCTGTGCTAAGTCTTTTGCATGTGTTATCCTTCTAATATTTATAACAACCTTGTGACGTGATTATTGATTGATTCAAAATATACTGAGTGCTTCAGTGTGTCCCGGATCAGGCTGAAAGGACCCGGAGTGATGCTGTGCACTTTGTATGAAACTCATCAACTCTTTTCTCTGCGTGGGCGAAGGTGGTGATAATGAGCTAATTATGGGCAGGAGTTGGTGAGCAGGTTTGCTGGATGCCAGCAGGGAGTCGGTGGTAGCCATGGTGAGATGTGAGTTGATGGGAGGGCTGAGAGCAGCTGTTGGGGGTGCCTTGAGCAGAGCTGAGAAGGTGGAATGATGAGGAATTGCCACAGATTTCTGGATGGGGACTGAGGGAGGGTAATGCATTCATCCACGGAAAGAACAAAGGCAGGGTGAAGCCGGGAGAGGGCTCACGCACCTGGGCATGGCCACAGTCCACCCCAACCTCAGGTTGGTATCTTTTCTGGCATGTGGGACTGCCCCCTTCAGAGCTAAAGGTAAAGAATGGTTTTGGCAGGATCCAGAGTTCCCAGCCTTGCCGTTCAGGGCAAGGTGGAACGGGAAGAGCAGCTTGCTGCATAGCCACGAGCACCTCACAAGTGGGCAGCTTACCCGGCTTTATAGAGGCCTGGGCAGGAAGGACGAGAGCTAAGGAGGATTCCTTATGGGGCAATCACATTTCCACCCAGCCCGTGCCACTCATCTTAATGACGGCTCAAGACATGGCAGCTTGGGAATCTGGCTTTGGGAAGCCTTGAGGGATATGCCTGTTCTTTCAGAGATGGGGTAGAGGGAGCCAGTTTCGATGGTCTGCTCTCTAGGAATCTGCTAACCACGGTGGAACTGCCCAAAGCATGGGTGGCCGTTTGCCCCAGGACTAATGAGACAACCTCCACCTGTTGCCCTTTACAGGGGAGGCAGGGAGCCACAGTTGTCCCTTGGCCCAGGAGCTTTGAAACTGGAAGAACTGTGACGAAGCAACAGCAGTAGGAAAGCCGGGCTTAGGATCCCTGCATTCAAATCCTGTTGGTGTTTTCACTGGCAAGGCCCTGGAGCTCCATGGGCGTCCGTTTCCTCATTATAATATGTGTCTCGTGAGCTGTTGTGATGGTTCTCCAGGCTAATCAATGGGAAAGCATCTTACCATCAATGAAGCATTTTACACACGCGAATTGTTCTGTGTTCACGCAGTGCCAGGTTCACCTTGCCCCATGTTAAAAGGAATCTGGAAGGGGTTAGGGGAGATCCTTGCGCAAGGCTGGGACACCAGAAACCATTTCACAGGGTCCTTCTTTTCCTGCAGGCACGAGAAGCAGAGTTTGAGGCCGAGCAGGAGAGAATCCGGAGGGAGAAAGAGAAGGAGATCACCCGTCTGAGGGCCATGCAGGAGAAGGCCCAGGATTACCAGGCGGAACAGGTGCCTCCCCTCTGCCGCACCCACTCCCTTCACCATTCCCTGGACAGCCTGCAGAATGGCCTCAGGAGGGGGCGATGTAGAGGAGAGGGTGCAGGTTATCCAGACTCCAGTAGTCTGAGAAGGCAGGAGCGAGCTCCCAGCGATGGCAGCAAGCGCTGAGCAGTGCCTTGTGTGCTTAAGGTTGAGAGAAAGTTTTCCACTGCTGCGACCTCAAGCCACCAGTGAAATGTGTCACCAGAGGAAACTGTGGCATCTCCATCATTAGAGTTTTTAAAATTAGAAGCAATTGCGGGACTGCCTGCAGGTACAGGGAGAAAATTGGAATAAGCGTGGTGGAAGGACAAGATGACCCCTCGGGGTATCTTCTGACCTGGAAGTTCTGTGACAAGAACTGCATTTATTCTCTCCTAGAATAACTTGCTGCCGGGGACGTTGACGGTGCTGCTCGAAGCAGACTGTGTCAGGGTCTGTTAGCAGGTGTCTTCCTGAAGGCACCCGGTCTGTACCCAAGATGACTTTTGTGCCCTACCGGGTGCCCTACTCTGTCCTTTCCCAGGATGCCTTGCGGGCCAAGCGCAACCAGGAGGTTGCAGACCGAGAGTGGCGCAAAAAGGAAAAGGAAAATGCGCAGAAGAAGATAGAGACAGAGGCCACGCTGCGGAAAACTCGACTGGAGCAGGTGGCTTTCAAGGAGCACACCCTGGCGGTCCAGGTGCAGCGGGACCGAGACGAGTTCGAGAGGATTCTTCGGTAGGAGGCGCCTAGAGCCCCGGGTTCCTTTCCTTGTGTTGCTTCAGGGATGGTCCGTACAGGATAGAGGGAAGCTTTCTGGCACCTTATCCAATGGACACCTGTCCATCTTTGCTGGGTTGCCGTTGCTCTAACTACATGGTGGTTGAAATATTTCAAAGCTACCTGAACCAAGAATTTCATGAGAAGAGAATTGGAAAATATCCCTGGCAAGTGTCTAGGAATTGGAGATTGTTGGGATTATTTACCTTAGAGCAGTGAAGGTGTAAGTAAAGGTGTGTTCATTCCTTGGTACCTGAGAGGTATTGGTCCCAGGTCCCTGACCTAAGATGCCAAACTCGGCAGATGTTCTAGTGCTTTCTATGAAATGACATAGTATTGTCATCTGACCTATGTACATATTCCTGAACATTTGATTTTTTTTTTTTAAGATTTATGGGGCCGGTGCTGTGGCACAGCGGGTTAATGCCCTGGCCTGAGGCACCGGCGTCCCATATGGGTGCCAGTTAAAGACCCCGGCTGCTCCACTTCCAATCCAGCTCTCTGCTATGGCTTGGGATAGCAGTGGAGGATGGCCCATGTGCTTGGGCCCCTGCACCCACGTGGGAGACCCAGAAGAAACTCCTGGCTCCTGGCTTCAATCGGTGCAGTTCCAGCCATTGTGGCCAGTTGGGGAGTGAACCATCGGATGGAAGACCTCTCTCTCTCTCTGCCTCTCTCTGTATAACTCTGACTTTCAAGTAAAAAATAAATAAATCTTTTAAAAAAGCCAGGAGCCAGGAGTTTCTCCCAGGTCTCCCACATGGGTGCAGGGGCCTAAGGACTTGGGCCATCTTCTACTGCTTTTCCAGGCCATAGCAGAGAGCTGGATTGGAAGTGGAGCAGCTGGGACTTGAACTGGCGCCCATATGGGATGCTGGCACTTCAGGCCAGGGCATTAACCTGCTGTGCCACAGCATAGGCCCCAATGAGCATTTGCTTTTTTAAATTATATAATACTAAATTTTTACCCAATACATTAAAATTGTACATGGGGCACCATGGGTTGTCTAGAGACGTGTATACATTATAGAATGCTCAAATCAAGGTAAGTCCTGTATAGTTTAAATTATCTCTAAGATTACTTACAATCCATAAGCCAATGACAACTGCCATTGACATTGTACTTAGTATTGTAAATGGTTCTTTTACTGTGGCAAGAAAAATAACAGTCTGTACATAATTAATACAGATGCAACTTTTTTCTGTTTTGATCTGCGGCCGGTTGAGTTCATGGATGTGGAATCACGGATATAGAGGGCCTACTGTCTGAATCTGGTTCCTTCTGACCCTTTCCTGCAAGTCCCTCTGCAAGTCAGGGGCAAAGCTGCAGCAGAAGAGGCGAAGGGAATACAGAGAGAACTCCAGACGCTGCACGCTGAGTCACTGGAGGGGAACCTTAGAACAGGGCTTTGCCATCCATTCTCAGATGGGTGCTAAGCACAGGAACCCTAGGCTCTGTGCTGGATGCCATGGAGGACTTGAGAAATGAGCAAAGCCCTGCCCTCGCCCATTCCACAGGCAGGCTGTGAGAGATCCGAGTGTGGAGGGACCTCACCTGTGTGTCTCCACCTTTGCTGCTGCACAGTACTTCATCCTTTTGTTTTGTTCTCCCTTTTGTAAGTGGAAGCTGAGCATTCACGCTCTCACTGCTTTGTCCCTTCCCCAGCGCAGTCAGCACGCACAGCTGCCAGTGGTTTCCCTCCCTGCTCTGCTTTCTTCCAGTTAGATCTGGGACCACCAGGCCTGACCCCCGGGGGAGATCCTGGGGGTGTTCTTATAGCCTAACTGGGAACAACCAGATCAGAATGTTTCAAAAGACGAAGGAAATTTGAATTGATGGGGATACCCAAGGAAGTAGGGACTGGATGGTGGAGTGACGGTGGAGCTTAGCTTTCTGGGTGTTCAGGCTCCAGGCCCTTCTCGGTACTGCCTCAGTTAGTTGCATGCCAGACCAGGCTACTCTGAGCCCTAGCAGAGGCAGAGCAGAGCAGCAGGAGCCTCCATCCTTGCCATAGCCAGACCCCTGGGCTGTTGGCGCCAGCCTGCCCCTCTGGCTGTGATGCCCCACCCCACCCCCTTTTTAAAAAAATATATTTATTTATGTGAAAGGCAGAGTTACAGAGAGGCAGAGACAGAGGAAAGAGAGAGAGAGGTCTTGCATCCGATGGTTCACCAAATGGCTGCAACGGCCAGAGCTGGGCCCATCCAAAGCCAGGAACCGGGAGCTTCTTCTGGGTCCCCCACACAGGTGCAGGAGCTCAAGGACTTGGGCCATCCTCTACTGCTTTCCCAGGCCAGAGCAGAGAGCTGGATTGGAAGTGGAGCAGCCGGGACTCAAACCGGCGCCCACATGGGATGCCAGCACTGCAAGTGGCAGCTTTACCTGCTACACCACAGCGCCAGCCCCTGTGATGCCCTTTGGTTCTGTAGCTTCCTCTGCCCCCAGGGGTGTGCCGTGGTCACTGGACACCTAGTGAGGAAAGCAGCTTCCTAGATGCCCCCGGAGATTCTGCCCTTGGGCTCCAGACTGCCTTCCAGATGTCTCCCCTCTTCTCCCTGGCCTCCATGCCCTTGCACATCTGTGTGCCTTGAGTAGGCACTAATAAATATTAATGAGATGAAATTAAGGTCTTACTTTTGCAGCTGACCCATTTGTTTCTGCTTTGCTTGGTTTACCTGAAGCATACACACTAGCCCGTTATTAAAGCTATAGCAACCCTTTGGAGAAGTTCAACTTCACCCCCTGCTGCAGGTTACCATCTAGACCTAGTACCTCCAGGCCCATGTGGCCAACATTGCACGTGTCTGCACTCTGGGGGCATCTCTGCTATAGCCGGTGATCCAGCTGTTCCTACTTCCGAAGCATGGCCTCCTGCAAGGCCTATAAATGGGCTTAATGCTTCCGGACAGAGGGAGGCCCTGAACTCCTAGCCTGTTGACTATGCAGAGCTAGCCAACCTACCCTACCCAGTGGTTCTTAGAAATACCTGCGAGCTTTTGAAAACTTCTGGTGCCCAGGCTCTGCCTCCACAGATTGTGGTTTAAATGGTCTAGGGTGAGGCCCAGGCAGCAGTATTTTTTGGAAGTTTCCAGGGGATTCTAAAACCTGCCAGTTTCCTCACCCGGGGGAGTAACCAGACTCTTCCCCATTCCTGTCCCTGGAGCTCTCTGATGACCCTGGGAACACCCCTTCCCCCAAACCTTGCCACACTTGCCTCTCTTCTCAGGAGGAAATTTCTACAAAAAGGAAAACTATGGCAAAGCAAAGAGGGGGCCTTCCTGTTGCCACGGGTGGATAGTGGGCAGTGGGGTCTCAGTGTCTGAGAACAGAGGGTGGAGAGGCCAGCAGTTCTCTTCTCCCAAACTGAGAGGTCTCTGTGGGAGGGGCAGATTTTAGGAAGTATTTACCTGGTGGAAGGAGTTGCTGGAGTTGGGAAAACAACATAAGAATAGTGGATCACGGAGGATGGCTAAATAGAAATGAGCAGGTGTGGCGATGCTTTCTGTATCTTTGTTGGGGGGCAAGTGACCCTAGGGGAGCATAGCAGTTGAGACAGACCCGCCCAGGACGAGTTAATGTTTTGTTTTTGCTTTTGATTACACTGAGGGAGAAATCAGGTATTCGCTTAAGATGGCCTATGGCCGCATCTCCTCTGAGATGTGAATACATTCCACCTGAATTTTTTTTCTGAGCCTATCTGGTTGCCATTAGTGCTTTTCTCCCTGATGTCTGGGTCTGTGCAGTGTTCTTTGTGGAAGAAGCTTCCAAGAGGAGTTTGGACAGGTGGATTAATAGGACAACCATGGGCCAGCACTGTGCTGTAGAGGGTTAACGGCCTGGCCTGAAGCGCCAGCATCCCATATAGGTGCCGGTTCTAGTCCCGGCTGCTCCACTTCCAATCCGGCTCTCTGCTATGGCCTGGAAAAGCAGTAGAAGATGGCCCAAGTCCTTGGGCCCCTGCACCTATGTGGGAGACCTGAAAGAAGCTCCTGGCTCTGGCTTCGGATCAGCGCAGCTCCGGCTGTTGTGGCCAATTGGGGAGTGAACCATCGAATGGAAGACCTCTCTCTCTCTCTCTCTCTCTCTCTCTCTCTGCCTTTCTTCTCTCTGTGTATAACTTTGACTTTCAAATAAATAAATGAATCTTTAAAAAAAAATAGGACAACCAAGAGCAGGCTGAACTCCTTCCTTCTCTCAGCAACCAGGGAGAGCTAGTGCCACAGACTCAATCGCTTCTTTTAACCTTCTAAGCATCCCCTTGCAGGCTTGATTAAGGTTGTCACTTCTGTTAGAGAGGAAAGGAAAGAAGAGAGACGTCTTAGAACAGTCGGGAGAGGGGTTATGCATTGTTATGAAGGGAGAGTAGGACCAATGATCGCTTCCAGTGGATGAGATCCTGAGTACAGGACTAGCTACATGATTTTCAGGACCCAGCAAAGAATGAGAGGGTGGAGCCCCTTGTTCAAAGACACAAACGTTAAGTCCCTTCTAAGCATGCCCCTGCCAGACAGTGGCCGGCCCTGGCTGCTGGGAGCAGGCGCATGCACATTGGCAGCCTCTGGGGGCTGATCTCTGAGCTGCAGAACAGGGCTGGAGCCTGGAGGGGCAGAGGTCTCTGCCCAGTGGAGAAGCCCATGCAGGAGGCTCCCTCAGCACCTTTCCTCTGTGGGGCCGGCTGGGCCGTGTCCATCCGTATCCTGCGTCCTCCCCCAGAGCTCAGAGAGAGCAGATCGAGAAGGAGCGTCTGGAGGAGGAGAAGAAGGCCACGGGGCGCTTACAGCATGCCAACGAGCTCCGGCGCCAGGTGCGCGAGAACCAGCAGAAGCAGGTGCAGAGCCGCATCGCCACCTTCGAGGAGGGCCGGCGCCTCAAAGAGGAGGCACAGAAGCGGCGTGAGCGCATTGAGGACATCAAGAAGAAGAAACTGGAAGAGCTGAGGTGCGCTGGAATCCCTTCTTACCCCAGCACCTCCCCCCCCCCCCGCCAGAGTTGGCTGGGCAGACGGATGAAAGGCCGCAGCCTAGGTGCCAGGGAGGGACCCTTCTCCCCACTTGGGACTCGCCCCTCTGAACGGGGCTCCAGCCAAGCAGCCTGGGACTTGGCCTTCCGGCTCTTCGGGAACTCCTTGGCCAAGGGCTGGGACCTTGATACAAATGGGGGTGGGTTGCTGGAGCCAGGTTGGGGCCGCAGATCTCTGTAAATCCTGCCCTGTGCCTGCCTGCTTCCTCCTGTCTCCTCTCCGGTCCGTCCAGCTCATCCCCTTACACCTGCCCTCCGTTCCTCCGGCAGAGCCACGGGCCTTCCTGAGAAGTACTGCATTGAAGCTGAACGCAAGGCTAACATCCTGCCGGCTACCTCTGTGAACTGAGTGGGAGCCTCCATCGCGGGGCAGATTCTGCCCTGTCTCTGGGTGTCCACAATTGCTGCTAACCTAGACATTTCACAGTTACAGATTAAATCTATTCTACTTCTCTAGGGAACGGCTCAGCTTTCTTGTTGTGGGGATGTGGCTACTCCGGGCATGAGGACACTCGGGGTGACACTCGGGGTCAGGGATGGGGGAATGCTCTTTCATGACTCTGTTGGCCCAGCGTCTCCTTTTGTGATCTCCTGGGATGTCCACTTAGAGGGCAGTTTGGCTCCCTGCCCCACGCCCAGTTCAGAGGCATTGCAGGGCACTGATGCTGAGCTAGGTGATGCTCTCAGGGAGGGGCAGGGACTAGGGCTGAGCTGGGCAGGGCTGAGGAGGGAGGGACTAGGGCTGCCTGAGGCAGAGCTCTTGCCTGGCTCCCAGCCATGACTCAGACTACATCTGTGCAGGGGTGGCGTTTGAACCTAGGGCATCCTGCTGCTGTCTCCACCCTCTCGTGCCAGAGAGGCAGTGCTGCAGCACAGACACCTGCCTCACCCCGTTCAGGGCACACCCAGGGCCCAGCATGGCTCAGTCCATCCACCCAGTCCTGAAACACAGCTGCCCCTTCCTCAGCTCACCTCACTGCTGTAAGTGGGGTTCCCCAAAGCCGTGTTCACCAGCTTTTACTTTCCTCACTCTTTTCCAAAGCCAGGAGCCAGGGGCTTCTTCCTGGTCTCCCACGCGGGTGCAGGGGCCCAAGGACTTGGGCCATCTTCTACTGCTTTTCCAGGCCATAGCAGAGAGCTGGATCAGAAGTGGAGCAGCCAAGACTCGAACAAGTGCCCATATGGGATGCAGGCACTGCAGGCAATGGCTTTACCCGCTGCACCACAGTGCCGGCCCTGACTTTCCTCACTTTTCAAAAGTTATTTAAAGATTTATTTATTTATTTGGAAGTCAGCATTAACAGAAAGAGAGAGGGATCTTCCATCTGCTGGTTCACTCCCCAAATGGCCACAACGGCCAGGGCTGGGCCAGGCTGAAATCAGGAGCCAGGAGTTTCATCCAGGTCTCCAATATGGGTGCAGGGGCCCAAGCACTCGGGCCATCTGCTGCTGCTTTCCAGGCATGTTGGCAGGGAGCTTGGATCGGAAGTGGGGCAGCCGGGACTTGAACAGGAACCCATAAGGGACTCTGGCAGTGCTGGTGGCGGCTTTACCCACTGCGCCATAACGCGGGCCCCTGCTTTCCTCACTTTGCCCCAGACTACTCTTTATTCCCTTTGCACTCGTGCAAGTAGGTGTTGAGTTCCTGCCACGTGCCAGCTGCGTTCTAGGCACTCAGGGAATACAGCACACCCGCTCCCACCCTCCTGAAAGCCTCCCATTTGGGCCAGTCTGCGCCTGCCTTGTCCCTGCAGGATGCTGCCCGTCAAATTTATTGTCCTTTTAAAGTGGTCTCAGCCTTTTCTGCAGGACTCTGGTTGTCTGGCTCCCATTTGGGGCTGGAGTGCCGGCTGCCAGCGATGGAGCCGCTTCCTTGTCTTGGAGGGGAAAGGTCTTTCTTGCAGCTGCCATCAGCCTGGCACTGTGCTGTCCCTCCAGCCACCTCCCCTCCCCGGGTTTGCCCCTCTTCTCAGCTCCTCAGCCTGGTCTTGTCTTCCTGGACAGGTCCTGCACCACAGGGGGCAGAGGACAGCTGCTGGGCGCGTCCCGGGTGTTTACAACGCCAGGTTACAAGGGCCTCAGGCAAGAGTCCTCTTTTCATAGGGCCCAGGGAGAGTCAGCAAGCTGCTTCCTGTGCTTCCTCTCCCTCAGGACAGCTGCCCCAGGCACCTCCTTCCCCTTCCCCACTGGGGAAGACTGTTGCCTCACCCAACCAGGCAGGCAGCTCCGGCAGCTGTTTGGGGAAGGGGCTTTCTCACCTTCCCAACTCAGTCCTCCTAACTGCAACCTTCCTTCCCTGGGAAACCGATGCTTTCCTCCTTAGGGCCTTTGGGAAGACACGGCACCCAGCCTGGATGGGAGAGAAGGCATGGCAATGCCGTGGAAGTCTCGGTCATCTTTCTACAGCTAGTGCACTGGTGTGGGTTTTCCATGAATGTAACCTATTACTCAGGTGATACCTGCAGGGACCAAAGAAGAAGAAGCCCTTAGCTATTTTAAGGGGGTCTCCCAGGAGAAAAAAAAAAAAAAAAGAGCCTTGGATTCTTGGAATTTACCCAGTCATGCATCTCAGGGCTGGAAAGAGTGAGCCTCTGTGGCACGCTGGTCAAAGGGGGTGCATGTTCCATACAGATTGCTGACTTCTGAGTCCATGGAGAGAAAACCAGGCCGAGTTCACAGATTGAAAGCAAGGGAAGCATTCGACCAGAGATGCTCTGGTGAGAACGCAAGCGTGTGGGGCCCGGCAGATCTGGACAGGGCCTGGACACAGGGCAGTGATAGGTAACATGGATAAAGGTCTGGCTTCGGGAAGGGAGAACGTGGCTGCCTCCGAGCAGGTGCACATCATTTGGGAGAGAATCTCAGAGTTCTGCCACCAGGGCGGGCCCCTCCACTCTCATCAGGAACTCTATCCATCTTGGAAGCAGCTCACAATGTGAAAGATTTCTTCTTTCAGGATTCCTGAGAAGCCTTGCCCAGGCTTCTGCAGGCTCCAGGACCAGCTAGTCCCTTGAAGAGGGACCCTCCTGAGTGCCAGGTGGGCAGTTGGGATCTGCAGCCAGCCAGCTGTACCTGGGCTTCTTTATAAACCCTCTACCCCCTCATTCAGGAGTGGCCATGGGGATAATTACAGAGAGAAGTGCCCTGGCTCTTGGCAGGGGCTGGCAGGGGCAGGTGATGTAAGAGTAAGAGTGGTGAGTGGTGGCAGAGGCCGCAGGGGGCTGTGTAAGCCCAGCTTGTAGAAGGGGTTGTGCCCAGAGACAGAGAGGAAGGTGTTCATTCTGTTGACTCGAGCAGGCCCCAGGCCAGGGAGGCAGCAGCAGCCAGCCTCCCTCTTGCTGTTCGAGGTTGGGGCTTTGGGAGCCATGCTTTCTGCCAAGGAAGCTTCAGCCTGCCCTCCCCGTGCTCAGAGGTGGAAATGAACTCTGAGCACCTCTCAAGCCACAGAAGCAGCCCGGGTATGTCTGGGAGGCTGCAAGAGGACTGCAGTGGTGCTGGGGAAATGGGAGATGCCATTTAATGCATTGTCTTTGTTCATGTGAAAATGCTTAAAAAAAAAAAAAAAAGCTCCCAAGATCCTGTTGACTTTGTTGTATGGGATCCTGATTCCTTTGTGTCTTCCGTTACTTATAAAGGTACATGTACATTTGTAAGCCCCCAAAGACTTCTGAGTCCCCAGTCTTCTGTGCTAGAGGTCTCCCAGTCATTTCAGAATCTGGCCTGGACAATCCACGGGTCGGGCTCCACCTTGCAGCTCTGACTCAGATCTCCATGGCACATCCCCTGGCTCCTGGTTGGGCTCCAGGCCCTACCTGCCTGCCTGCATCAACTGCCCACACCATGTGCTGCTGTGGCGTGGAGGCAGCCTCAGAACCTTTGCACCTGCCGCAGAAGCAGCTCCAGTTGGGTGGTGACTCAGCAGCCTGCCTGAGTGGCAGCCAAGCCAGGCTGTCCCTGACTCAGTGAGGGGCTGGGATGTCCTCCATCGCCCCCGAAAGCCTCGGCACCCCCATCTGTGACTTGGGTTATGGCTGGCCATTAATTGGTCTCAGTAAAAGCACTCTTATTGGGCTCAGATGAAAGGAGTTCAAAGAGTTCAAAGCCAGATGGGGCTTTTGGGGTAAGGAAGGGTGGCAAGCTGTTCAGGTGACAGCACAGGGAGACGCTGCAGCCCCAGACAAGAAGTCTGGGTACAGGGGCTGTGGGGCACAGGCAGAGTTCCTTACTCTGTTTTCTCACTCTCAGCCCTCCTAACTGCTCCTCTGCAGCTTGGGAGCCTGGGGGGCACCTATGGGTGCTTACTCCAGACCTACGGTCTCTGGTCTCTTCCTATCCTAGGCTGCTGCTGCCCAAGGCACCCTGCCCTCCCTATGGGTCTGAGATATACTGGGAGAAATCGCACTTACCAAAAATCTTCATTTCCAGCGTCAGAGTCGTCCTTGATCTGGCTGTCTTTTTTTTTTTTTTTTTTTTTTTGACAGGCAAAGTTAGACAGTGACAGAGAGACAGAGAGAAAGGTCTTCCTTCCGTTGCTTCACCCCCAAATGGCCACTACGGCCGGCGCTGCGCCGATCTGAAGCCAGGAGCCAGGTGCTTCTTCCTGGTCTCCCATGCGGGTGCAGGGCCCAAGCACTTGGGCCATCCTCCACTGCCTTCCCGGGCAGAGAGCTGGACCAGAAGAGGAGCAACCGGGACAGAATCCAGTGCCCCAACTAGGACTAGATCCCGGGGTGCCAGCGCCACAGGCAGAGGATTAGCCTAGTGAGCCGCGGCGTGGCTGGCTTTAACTCACTCAGCCTCCCTCTGTCTCAGCTGCCCCAGCTCATGCCTCTCCCCAGGGTGAAAGCTCTGTGTCTCATTCTTCATGTTCAGAGAGTCCCCTTGGGAAGAGGCGGCCGTCAGCTCAGCGCTTTTGGCAACTGTTGTCTTTAAAGATTTATTTGTTTACTTGAAAGGCTGAGTTACAAAGAGAGAGAGAGAGGAAGAGACAGAGGGAAATAGGGGCAGGGGAGAGAGATCGATCTTCCATCTGCTGGTTCACTCCCCAAATGGCTGCAACAGCTGGGCCTGGGCCAGGCTGAAGCCAGGAGCCAGGAGCTTCTTCTGGGTCCCCCAGATGTGCACAGAGGCCCAACGACTTGGGCCACCTTCTGCTGCTTTCCCAAATGCATTAGCTGCGATCTGGATGGAGCAGTTGGGTCTCAAACCAGTGCCCATATGGAATTCCGGCATCGCAGGCAGCGGCTTTACCTGCTATGCCATAACGCTGGCCTCTGCTTTTGAAAACTGCAAGACTAGGACAGAATTATCATTAAGGTTTTGGGTAGAGAAAGGAGAGTTCAGGGAGTGGCAGTGGGGAGCAGAAGGGTCTGGGGCTTGAAAGAAACTGTTCAGGGCCAAGGAACTGACCTGCATGGATCCTGGAGGAAGCCTTGTCCCTGGGCTCTTGGGGGTGAGCACCAAATCACAGAATCTCAAGGTTGGATGGGACCTCAAAGACCTACTGATGCTTGCCTCTTCTCTGTGAATGCTACTCAAATGAATGGTCTCCGTTTGCATACCCCAAGAGACAGGGTGCTCACTACCTAATAAAGCAGCCCAAACCATCTCAGACCAGACCTGACGTTTGGGAAAATCTTGAGGGTGAGTCAGTGTGCTGTCCCAAGCAGCCAGTGCATGGCTCTGGTTCTGCTCTCCAGGGCCGCACAAAACAAGCCAAGGCTCTTTTCTAAGACGTCCCTTTCAGAGGACCCCCACCCCAGCCACTGTGCAGCCTGACTCCACGTCGGGAGGCACCTGGTGCTCCGGAAAAGCAGGGCTCTGCTGAACACTGCAGGGAGAAGATGCCGAAGGCAGGAAACTGCGAGAAGCAGGGATTTTTTTTGAATTTTCCCCTTGAGCTGGGCCTGCTGACTCCTCCCTTTCTCCTGGCAGTGCTGCGTGGCCCTCTGAGCTCCGCCTACTCTGGCTACTCTGGCATCACCTTCCTCCCCTGGTGTCCAGGCAACAGGAAACAAACAGGGAGGACAGAGTGAAAACCAGTTTGGACGGGCTTAGAGGGGAAGGCTTTCAATGTGACGCACATCCGGCGTTCCCCTGGCGCCTCTGGCTCCCACACACCTTCCTGTGCAGCTGTGCGGCTTGGGGAGGGGGTGTAAGGCAGGCCTTCGGGGCGCCCGTGGAGGCGGAGCAGGATCACGGTTCCGTTCTGCAGGTATGGGTCAGTGACATCCAGGCAGCAAAATCAAAAGCAAATGTCACTTCTTCAAATTCAGAGATCCAAGTCCCATTAGGTATGTGGATTAATTCAGCACCAAGTGTCTCCTCTCTGTCTCTCCGGCCATCCAGGCAGATGCACGTTCAGGATGATCCGTCTTTGCTTACCTAATCCAGCCAGAGGGCTCCGAGCTCAGCGAGGTGCTCAGCTGCTCTGGACAGAGGTCCCAAGAACTTTCGTTCTCAAGGATCTTCCCTCTCCAGGCCTGAAAGAATCAGTCGCTGTTACTCTGGGATTCATCCTTTTTAACTGCGTCTGTCAGCGCCGTGGCCTATTTCGTGAGCCCTGAGCGTTTCTTCCAGCCACCTCTCTGTACCCAGTCCTCCCCCTGGCGCATGGTTGAGCTGCTTCACTTCACTGTTTCAACGTCATGTCCTGTGGGCTGGGCCTCGTGCCGCGTGCCCTGACTGCCCTGTGGGCCAGGGGCTCCTTCTTCTCTCATCTTCTTCCCGATGCAGGGGCCGCCCTGGAAGGACAGAGACCAAGTCCCCTCCATGACCATTTCTCTAGGGCCTAGCACAAAGCCCTGTCACATGGGTGAGGGTTCTGCAGGATGTGGGTGATCTCAGCGAGGTGGGTGAAGACACCTTTTGCCTTCGAGATCTCTTAACTTGGTTTTGCTCAGCTCTTCCTCTTTGTGTCTGCTCACCCCCGTGGTAACAGCTCAATTGATGACCCGCAGTCAACACCCTTTGCCATTGTTGTGCTTTGTTGGCATGGGGGGTGGGGGGGCGCTGGGAAATCCCTTTCAGGGATGGGGCCTGTGTTTCTGTTGTTTGCTCTTTTTGAGTCTGGGTCAGTCCTGAGACGCTGTTTCATGGGAGAGATTGGGTATATTCAGACTCCCTCTCAGGTCCCTCTTTCGAATGGGCCTGTGGGAACCATTGAGGCTTAGGAAGCTGGAGCAAAGGCTTAGGGAGTCCCTGGGCCACTGTTGCCCAAAGCTCTTACCTGCCAGCCCTCATGTGGGCCTCAGCCCCTAACCCCAACCCACATCCTCAAACCTCCACACACATGGTGTTCATCCCTCTCACTGTAACTAAGTAACCCTTCCTTGTCAGAGGGCAAACTGCTCCCACCACACCACTGGTGCCATCTCCAAGGCTCTGCCCTTCTTGTCCTACCCTGGCCCCACTGGGCAGTCCTCTATCCCCAATCCCTTTTGCTGAGAGCTGGGTGGAAAGAAAGCAGCTGTATGGGGCCAGTGCCATGGCACAGTAGGCTAATCCTCCGCTTGAGGCACCAGCATTCCATATGGGCGCTGGTTCTAGTCCTGGCTACTCCTCTTCCAATCCAGCTCTCTGCTGTGGCCTGGAAAAGCAGTAGAAGATGGACTGGGTGCTTGGGCCCCTGCACCCACATGAGAGACCAGGAGGAAGCACCTGGCTCCTGGCTAAGGATCGGCACAGCTCTGGCCATTGCGGCCATTTGGGGAATGAACCAACAGAGGGAAGACTTTCCTTCTCACTGTCTGTAACTCTACCTCTCAAATAAATAAATCAAATCTTCTTTTTTTACAAAAGAAAGCAGCGGTAGCACCTCCTTGGCCTGTCCTGTACAACGCTGTCTAGCCACAACTGTTCAACACCACTGCCCCCAGACTCTGTTCTTGGAGAACTGCTCTCTCCAGGGGAGCTCCTCCCTGGGCAGCCAGGGGTGAGCCCAGGTCTCTGTGGGGACTTTGCACAGGGGGCTGAGGAGCCTGCTGGTTGTTGGAAAGGGCCAAAGCTGAGAGCCTGGGAAGAGGGCTGGGGTGGGGATGCCTGGGTAGGGGACGGCAGGGATTACAGGGTTGGGTGGAGTTGCTCTGAAGGGGATTTTGGAGGAAGGGCAGATGGGTGGCCTCTGCCTGTCCTTCCACAAGAGGTGCAGGCATTGGGCTGTACCCTACCTAAGGGGCAGCTGTTGGCTTCTCCGGTCCAACACTGCCTTGCATCTCCTCTTCTGTGTCTCCGCTCATTCATTTCAAGGCCCCCGTCTTTGCTATTGTTTTAGAATAAAAGCAAATGTCACCTCCATCAGTGCTATGCTCCTCTGGACAATGCACAGAAGAGGAACACTTATACCGGAGAGCTATGAATTCTTCAGGGGAAACAGGGCAAAGCAAGAGGCACTTGTGGAAATTCATGTGTTGGGTCCCGGACCATACCCTGGGCCTACCACTTCCTCTGTCTCTCTCTGAACCACTGGATGAACCACTTGCATTCTGCGTGTGCCTGTCTCTGCTCCTTAACTAATCTCTGTTTTTCCCAGTTTCTTCCTTTTCCCTCCTTGGGGACATTGAGGGAAGCCCCATAGTCTCCTGATGTGTCTTGACCTTTATGGGGCCTGGAGGAGAATGGGGCATTCGGGTGAAGACAGTGGGGAGAACGCAGAGGGAGTAGGGAGGGGCCTCCCAGGAGTGGGCCCTCTCCTTTTGCTGAGGATATGCTCCAGAGACACACATGGGCTGTGGGCTGGCCCTAGGAAGGGGGCTGTGGGCTATACCCATACCCAGCACCCTCACTCCCCCCAAGTTCTGCAGAGCTCCAGGCGCGGGTCAGGAAGGCTGGCAGCTGCTTTCATAGGCCCCAAACTGCAAGGAAGTGGCCACTAGCCCTTAGTAGGTCAGGGGGACCAATGAAGTACCCTGACTTCAGGTGCTGAGGGACCCCCGGGTGGTGCCTTCACAAGCAACTGTGCTTCTAGGGGCATCTAAGCCCTTGATAAACACCCCCCCCCCCGACTCCTATCTCCGAGGGTCAAAACCAGACTCTCCCGCCCCCTCATCCCAGTAAGTCTCCCACTGATGGACCCTGTCTTCCAGTTCACTTTGGTGTCAGAGCCCCCTTTATTGTCAATAACTTCCTCTCTCTTCTCCCCAAAAGCCTTTCTCAGAGCGTAACCAAGCTGTGAGCATTGGTGATGAAGCAGGACATCAGAGGTGACAATTATTATGGGATTAAGTCTCTCTATATACTCCTTAGGTAGGTTCAGGCACATCTGGATCCCTGTCCCAAGTCTTGGGGCACTAATCCCCATGTACCCTTGGGATTCTCCCAGAGTTAAGGGATGAACATCTCGCCAAACCCAGGAATACTCTTGGTCTCATACATCTTTTTTTTTTTTTTTAAAAAAGATCTATTTATTTATTTAAAAGGCAGAGGCAGAGAGAGAGGGGGTGGGGGAGAGAGGTCTTCTATCTGCTTGTTCACTCCCCAAATGACTACAATGGCTGGAGATGAGCTGATCTGAAGCCAGGAGTTTCTTCCAGGTCTCCCACGT